>NW_005359840.1:5186044-5192453 GCF_000412655.1 Myotis brandtii
GATCAACCAAAGGACTTGTATGCATGCATATAAGCATAACCAATGGACACAGACAGTAGGGTGGTGAGGGCATGTGCTGGGGATTGGGGGTGGCCAGGGAGAGGACAATGGGGGGAAAAGGAAACGTGTAATACTTCCAACAATAAAGAATTTAAATTAAAAAAAGAAAAAAAGGGGAAAAAAGATATATTTAGAAGTAATAATACTCTTCATACACTGGATTAAAGTAAACATGTTAAATATTTCTTTAGCGATCTAAGCTGCATATCTTAGCTATATTTTTAAAATATGTTTTTATTGATTTCAGAAAGGAAGGGAGAGGGAGAGAGAGATAGAAATATCAATGATGAGAGAAAATCATTGGTTGGCTGCCTCCTGCATGCCCCCCACTGAGGATGGAGCCCGAAATATGGGCATGTGACCTCACCAGTAATGGAACCATAACCTCCTGGTTCATAAATCGACGCTCAAGCACTGAGCCATGCCATTCGGGCTCTTAGCTATATTTTTTAATGATACTTATCCATACATATACTAGTATTTAAAAGTGCCATGAGTTGACAAGTGTAAATTCATAGGCTATATTTTCATTTTCTGGAATAATAATAATAATATTTGAACTCACATGAAGCAGTAAACTGAATTTCACTTTGTATCATTCACTCATTCATACAGAAATTTATTGAGTAGCTACTATTTATTATATATCATAGTAGGCGATGGAAAGAAGATGTAATATCTGCTCCTAAAAATTTTCTGACAGTTTGATGTTAGAAATAGAAGCAAACATGGGAGAAGTACAGTATATTGGTTAATAGAATGACATCTGAAGACAAATTGCATGGGTTAAAAACCAAGCTTTAATATTTGCTAACTGTGTGACCCTAGACAATATGTTTAACCTCTTTATGCCCATTTTTTCATCTTAAAATCCTAATATATAAAAACCCTGGGTCGTAAATACCAGTAACTACTGAGGCTGACCAACTGGAAGTCAGTCCTGCAGGCTGAACAAAAATAAATCCAGAGACATAGAATACTGACACACAGCCAAACCTGCTTCCACAGCAGGTGCGGTGCCCCAGCACTGACTACTGAGGGGGCTGTGAATCAGGGACAGAGGGAGGTCTGAAGAGAGAAGCAGGGACTAATCCCTTGCCTCTGTGGCAGCTTTTGATCAGCACTTGCCTCTCTCTTTCTCTCCCAGTCTGGCCAGCAACCTGGCCTCCATTTCTCTCCAGACCTCCACTGGGGCTGATGATCAGTCCTGCCTTTCTGATCAGGCCCCGTTGATAGGTCCAGAGATGCTGACTGGCATAGAAACCAACCAATCAGAACAAAATCTGTGTCAACTGTGAGGAGCCAATGGCTACCTAGGAGGTGGAGCTTTTGACGCTGACTGGCATAGAAACTGACCAGTCAGAAACAAATCTGGGTCAACTGTGAGAAGCCAATGGCTGACTAGAAGGTGTTGCTTTTCATGCTGACTGGCATAGAAACTGACCAATCAGAACCAAATCTGTGTCAACTGTGAGAAGCCAATGGCTGCCTAGGAGGCGAAGCTTTTGGTGCTGACTGGCATAGAAACTGACCAATCAGAACCAAATTGGCTGGCAGAGGAGGGCAATTGGGGGAGAGATCAGGCCAGCAGGGGAGGGCAGTTGGGGGCAACCAGGCCTGCAGGGAAGGGCAGTTGGGGATGAGATCAGGCCAGTAGGGAAGGCAGTTGGGGGCGAGATCAAGCCAGCCGGGGAGGGAAGTTAGGGGTGATCAGGCAGGCAGGCAGGTGAGCGGTTAGGAGCCAGCGGTCCCAGATTGTGAGAGGGGTGTCCAACCAAGGTGGGATCGGTCCTAAACCGGTGGTTGGACATCCCCCGAGGGGTCCCAGATTGGAAAGGGTGCAGGCTGGGCTGAGGGAACCCCCCCTCCGTGCACAAATTTCATTCACTTGGCCACTAGTGCAATAATAATAGTACTAACTCACAGGGTCATTGTGAGGACTAAATTAAAGGAGATATGACAGGTAAATTATTTAGCACAATGTCTAGCATGTAGTAAATGCCTAATAAATCCTGATTATTATTATAAAATCACCATACCTTGTGATATATTTTATGATATGTTTTATGTTTTATGTGAACCCAGAATAAAGATACCAAATTAAACCTTGGTGGTTTAGGGAAGAACTTCCGTGGATGACATATCCTATGGTTACAATTTAACAAATTCTTACTGATTGCCTACTAGTGCTAGGTATTGTGCTAGGTTTTAAAGAAATAATGTGAAGAAATAATCGTTCACTATTTATTGATGAGACAAACAATTATAATGCAGAAAGATACAAGTTCTCATTGGGTAAGTAGACGCATTGCTTAAGAGTTTCCTAACAAAGTATGGGAAATACAGCATCCTGTCTTTCACATTGGAAATTGACAATGTATAATATGTTATTCAAGGACCGGAGATGGGAATAAAACAAAACAAAACACAAGAAAATAAAACAATAAGCCAGAATCTCCCAAACTTATTTGTAAATGGACCCTTTTTATTAAGGCATACTAACTATGCTCCTCTGAGCATCAGTTTTGCAAGTCTTGTAATAAGAGTAACAGTAGCATTGAGATGAATGGCAAGCCCTCTCCAAAACTCATTTGTAAGGGGGATTAGAAGAGGAAGCAGTTAAGTTTATTAACTTTGCTTTTTCTTAGTCTGACTCCTTTTTCAGACAGTTGAGCTATCGCCAGATCATTTAACCATTGCCTCCTTGAGGTTAACAACATCAACACTAGTAAAGCTTGTCAAGTCAACAAATCCACACAACCTTTCCCTGAAATCATTAACATGCAGCCTCACCAGTGCTTTCCAGGCAGAGAATAGCAGCAAAGCGGGGAGCTTGCTCCCTTTTTGGCTGCTAGTTGACAGAGCAATTACTGCATTTCACATAAACGACTAAAAAGAAATAGGGGCAGTGACTAGATTTTTCAGAAAATTTTTCTGTCAAAATATAAAATTATGAGAAATGCTTTTAAATTCAGAAGCTTATGCATGCAAATTTTTATACATTTCTACTTGTTTGACTTTTGAATTTCAAAATACACAATTGATGGAATTTTTTTTCTTTCCTTGAAAATACATGACAAATAATAGGATGCTAGTTTCAAATTGAGTCCAACTTTCTAATTTTGGTTCAATATACTAAACATATGCTATTAGGCAAATAAATTAATATAGCCACCTAGATTATGCCTAAATCTTTTGGTGAAATAAAGTCAAACTATCTTTTTTTTTTTAGGAAATTATGTCAGCCCCATCTCACATCCCTACCACCAGAGTTAACAGCATTCACAATCATAATTCAATTTATTGAATGTTAGCTTTTTTCCTAATTATCTTGACAATAACATACTTTAATGCTTATGGTTTAAATTTCAAATTATGTCCAAAGCAACCCAAGCTAACCCAAATAAATATAGGATAATAGTAATTGATTAAAAGAAAAACACACACCACCCCACTTACCAAATGATAAACATAATATCACCTTTGTATAAATGTTTTAGACCTTCTCCATTTGTTTATTTGTATATTAACATATTTAATTATTTTTAAATAGATTCCAGAGAAGGAGGAAGGCAGAGAGAGAGAGAAAAAAACACTGATGTGAGAGAGATACATTGATCTGTTGCCTCCCAAATGCACCCTGATCAGGGATCTAACCGAAATCCAGTTATTTTTCCCAATTGGGAATGGAACCAGCGACCTTCCAGTGCACTGGATGATGCTTCAACCAACTAAGCCACACCAGCCAGGGCATATTTCATATTTTTAAATGAGATCTGTCATTCATGGAGTCCATCAACACTTTACCACAAAGTATCACCATGTAGACAATTATCATCATTATTACTTTTTGTTAATCCTCTGCCGAGGATATTTTTTCTATTGATTTTTTAGAGAGAGTGGAAGAGGGGAAGGGAAGGAGGAGAGAGAGGGAGAGAGAGAAACATCGATGTGAGAGAGATGCATCAACTGGTTGCTTCCTGAACACACTCCACTGGGCCAGGGATGGACCTGTAACCCAGGTACTGTGCTCTTGACCTGGAATCCAACCTGTGACCCTTCAGTGCTTCCAGCCAACACACTAACTACTGAGCCACATTGACCAGGGCTGTAGAAAGTCAACCTATCTTTTAAGATTTATAAAGTTCAATGATTTTCAGTGGTTGAGCATAGACCTATGAACTAGGTCAGAGTGTGATTCCCAGTGAGGGTACATGCCCAGGTTGTGGGCTCGATTCCTAGTGGGGGACATGTAGGAGGCATCCCATCAGTGATTCTCTCTCATCAGTGATGTTTCTATCTCTATCTCTGTTGTCCCTCTCCCTTCTGCTCTGAAATCAATAAAAAAATATATTAAACAAAACAAAACAAATAACAACCAAAAATATTTAAATAAACTGAGTTCCTTATATATTACTTATCATATGTATGGTTTGCATTTTTTCTCTTATTTTGTAGGTTATCTTATACAAATATACATACAACTCATTGGCCTGTTTTCATGCTATGATTGAAGAGCTGAGTCCAGAGGCTGTATAGCCCACAGAGCCTAAAACATTTACAATGTGGTCTTTACAGAAAAAGTTTGCCAACTCTGCCTTAGTCTGTTAGTCTTAATTATCAACTGGCTTCAGTAGGCTTTTGACAGAACTTGGGAATCAGTAGTTTTACTCTTGAATTTTTAAAGAGCATTTGAGCAGGATCCATATGCTATGAAAATCTAAGAATCGGACTTATATTCACGTCCTGTAGGAGGGCTGCTCTCCCTCTGCTGGGTCACAGACATAACTGGGAGTGGGCAAAATTTCCTGAGAAGAACAGTTGTGATTGCCACCATCCTTGTACCTTGCACTTGGCCAAGACTCGGAGGTTTTCTGACAATAACTGACAGGATTAACACTTGCTTACCTTAATAGTTAAAAATTCCTATGTGGTCATTTTAGCAACTTTATTGAGATATAATTCATTCATGTACTTAAAGTATAAAGTTCAATGATTTTTAGTGTATTCAGGTATGAAGTTTAGAATATCTTCATCACTTCAAAAAAAACCCTCATAACTTTAAGGATCACTCCCTAACCTTTGTACCTCCTCCAGACCTAAGCCACCACTAATATACCTTCCATCTCTAAAGATTTAAAGGTTCTGGAAATTTCATATGATTAAAATAATATAGTATGTGGTTTTTTTGTGCCTGGTTTCTTCCATTCATCATAATGTTTTTAAGGTTCATTCATATTATAGCATGTAGCAATAAGTTTATTCTTTTGGTGGCTGAATAATATTTTATTCAGGCACACCTCATTTTCTTGTGCTTAGCTTTACTGTGCTTTAGTACAGATACTGACTTTTTCACAAATTGATGATTGTGGCAACCTTGTGTCAAACAAGTTTAACGGCATGATTTTTCCAAGAAAACTTGCTCACTTTGTGTCCTTGTGTGACATTTTGGTAATTCCCACAATATTTCAATTTATTATTATTACTAGAGGCCTGGTGCATGAAATTCATGCACTTGGGGGGATAGTCCCTCAGCCCGGATTGCGAGAGGGTGCAGGCCAGGCCGAGAGACCCCACTGGAGCACGATCGGGGCCAGGGAGAGATATGAGAGGTTGGCTAGCCGGGGAGGGACCACAGGAGGGCTCCAGGGCATGTTGGGCCCTTCTCGCTCAGTCCTGATCTGCCAGACCCCAGCAGCAAGCTAACCTACTGGTCGGAGCATCTGTCCCATGGTGGTCAGTGCATGTCATAGAGAGGGGTTGAGTGGCCTTAGCATATCATTAGCATATTACACTTTGGTTGAATGCCTGACTGGACGACCAGACACTTAGCATATTAGGCTTTTATTATATAGGATTATTATGTTTTATATGGTGATCTGTGATCAGTAATATTTGATGTTATTATTAAAACTAGTAGCCCATCGCGCGATATCGTGAGCAGTAGGCCGCCCACCGCTTCCTTGGGAGCTGGCGGGAACCGCAGCATGCTGCTGGGAGCAGCGCTGCTTCCACGGAAGCCGTGTGGCTTCTGTAGGAGGTGGAAGCGAGCCGCTGGTGCTCACGGGAGCTGGGAGGGAGCCACTCTGATTCTGCGGGAGGTGGGAGAGAGCTGCACTGCTTCCGCAGGAGGCGGGCCCGCCATCTCCTCTCTGGGCCTGTGCTCAGCTGCGGAGGCTGCGGGCTGGCCCCCCTGTCCCTGTCCGTGTCTGCTTTGGCTTCACGGGGCCAGCCTGAGCTGGGGCACGGCAGCTGGCTGGCCCCCCATCTCTATTTCGGCCTCCACTCCCGGCCTCACCTACATGTGCAATCTCCTCCTGTCTGGTCCTGACCCCTTACAGTGTCCTGG
>NW_005359840.1:5192522-5194300 GCF_000412655.1 Myotis brandtii
CTTAATTTATAAATGGTGTGTATGCTCTGACTGCTTTACTGGCCAGCTGTTCTCCCAGTTCTTTCCCTCTCCTTGGACTTCCCTATTTTCTGAGACACAAAAATATTGAAATTAGACCAATTAATAACCCTACAATGACCTTTAATTGTTCAAGTAAGAAGCTAGAAATAATAAAACTTAGTGAGGAAGGCAAGTCAAAATTCAAGATTAGACAAAAGCCAGCACTCTTGCACCAAAAGGTAAGTCAAGTTTTGAATACAAAAGAAAAGTTCTTGAAAGAAATTAAAAGTGTTACTTCAGTGAACACATGAATAATAAAAAACACAAAGCAGCCTTATCGCTGATATGGAAAAAGTTTTAATGATCTGGATAGAAGATTAACCCAGCCACAACATTCCCTTAAACCAAAGCCTAATTCAGAGCAGGTTCCTAACTCTCTTCAATTCTATTAAGGCTGAGAGAGATGAAGAAACTGAAGAAGGTGAAGAAGAAAAGTTTGAAGTTAGCAGAGGTTGGTTTATGAGGTTTAAGGAAAGAAGCTATTTCCATAACATAAAAGTGCAAGGTGGTGATGCAAGTGCTAATGTAGAAGCTGCAGTAGTTATCTAGAAGATCTAGTCAAGATAATTAATAAAGGTGGCTACACTAAACAGGTTTTCGCAGACAAAATTGTCTATATTGGAAAAGATGATATCTAGGACTTTCATTTGCTAGAGAGGAGAAATCAATGCCTGGTTTCAAAGAACAGGCTGACTCTCTTGTTAGAAGCTAATGCAACTGGTGACTTTAAGTTGAGGTCAATGCTCATTTACCATCCTGAGGTCCTTAAGAATATGCTAAAGTTACTCTTCCTGTGCTCTATAAACGAAACAGCAAAGCCTGTATGACAGCACATCTGTTTGTAACATGGTTTATTGAATAGTTTAAGCCCACTGTTGAAAACTATTGCTCAGGAAAAAGAAATTATTTCCAAATCATACTGCTCATTGACAATGCCCCTGATCACCCAAGAGCTCTGATGGGAATGTACAATAAGAATGATGTTTTCATGCTTGCTAACACAACATGCATTCTGCAGCTCATGGCTCAAAGAGTAATTTTGAGTAATACATATCCTAAGACTATAGATGCTATAGATAGCAATTCTTCTGATGGATCTGTCCAAAAAAAAAAAAAAAAAAAACACAAACAAACAAACAAACACAAACCTTCTGAAAAGGATTCACCATTCTATGTTTTTAAGAATATTCATGATTCATGGAAAGAGGTAAAACTATCAACATTAATATGAATTTGGGAGAAGTTGATTCCTGCTGGGAGCCAGTCCATCCTTGCTGCTTGGCACAGTCGCTGCAGGGAAGAAACATCTGCACAGCATATGTTTCAGGGGACCTGGCGTATATGGCATACTGTTCTTAATATGTTTGCTCACCTTCTTGGCGCTATGTGTTTTAACAAAGGTCACCTCTCTGAGAAAGGTTGTTTCCCCAGGTAGGGACTTTTCCCTGAAGTTAGGGAGGGAATAAAACCCCTTAACTAAGTGCCAGGCGGGTAGTCAATCACTTAATTACGAACAATCACGCTTAAACTACATAATCTTTACTCCCTGGAATGGAGATAAGAAACGCCCTAACCTTTGGAATAGAAATTGATAGGATTAAAATCAACTGGTATAAATACAGATGTAACAAGACAACAGAACCCAGAACCTAGAGACAGAACCTAGAGACAGAACCTAGTGAGAGAACATGGCAAAAGATCCTGGACAGAACCTGGCT
>NW_005359840.1:5194545-5197412 GCF_000412655.1 Myotis brandtii
GGAGAACCTGGCTGGAGAACCTAGCGACAGAACCTGGCTACAGAACTTGGCTGAAGAACCTAGCCAGAGAACATGGCAGAGAACCCGTATAGAACCTGGCTAGAGAACCTGACCAGAACTTCACTGGAGATCCTAGACAGAACTTGGCTGGAGAACTTGGCTAGAGATCCTGGCTAGGCTGCTGATCAACTGAAGGCTGTCTCTGTGTCATTCCTTCTTCGCCGACTCTGTCCACACCTTTGGGGACCCCTGGACCTGCTGGGGTTGGACCCCAGCAGATTCCAAACCTCAAGGATGATTTTGAGGTATTTAAGATTTCAGTGGAGGATGTAGTGGAAATGGCAAGAGAAACAGAAATAGAATTAGAAGTGGAGCCTAAACATCAGATTGAACTGCTTCAATCTCATTATAAAACTTTAATGGATTAGGAGTTGTTTCATATGGATGAGCAAAGAAAGTGGTTCCTTGAGATGGAATCTACTTCTTGTGACGATGCTCAGAAGATTTTTGAAGTGACAATAAAGAATTTAAAACAGTACATAAACTTATTTGATAAAGCATTGGTGGGGTTTGAGAGGCTTGACTCCAATTTTGAAAGAAGTTCTACTTTGGGCAAAATGTTATCAAAACATTGCATGCTATAGAGAAAACATTTAGGAAAGGAAGAAACAACCAATGTGGAAAACGTTTTTGCATCTATGAATTTTATTTTATTTGCTTTTATTATTTTTAATTAAATTTATTGGGGTGACATTGGTTAATAGGATTACATAGGTTTCAAGTATACATTTCTAGATACATGATCTGTATATTGCATCGTGTTCCCACCACCCAAAGTCAAATCATGTTCCATCACCATATATTTGCTTTCTTATTTTAAAAAATTGCCACAGCCACCACGATTTTCAGCAAGCACCATCCTTATCAGTCATCAACATCAAGGCAAGACCCACCACTAGCAAAAACAGTACAACTTGCTGAAGCTTCAGGTAATGGTTAGCATTTTTAGCAATAAAGGGTTTTTAAATTAAGGCACATAAATTTTATGGACACAATGCTATTGCACACTTAATAGATTACAGTACAGTGTAAACTTAACTTTTATATGCACTGCAAATCCAAAAAAAAACAAAAATTGTGTGACTCCCTTCATTGTGATATTTGCGGTGGTCTGGAATGGAACCCACATTATCTCCAAAGTATACCTGTACTACATTTTGCTTATCTGTTAATGAGTTGATGGATATTGGAATTATTTCCACATTTTAGGTATTATGAATAATGCTTTTATGAACATCGGTGTGCAAGGTTTTGTGTGGACATATGTTTTTACTTCTTTGGGGCAAATACTTAAGAGTGGATTGCTGCGTCATATGATCACTCTATAATTAATTATTTGAGAATCTGCCAGACTGTTTTGTGTGTGTGTGTGTGTGTGTGTGTTTTAGCATAAACATTTTTATTTATTTTTATCTTTAGTGTTGAAAGTATTACATATGTCCCCTTTTCTCCCCATTGACCCCTTTTAGCCCGCCTCTGCCCCCTGCCCCAGGCCTTCACCACCCTATCGTCTGTGTCCATGGGTTATGAATATATGCATACAAGTTCTTTGGTTGATCTCTTCCCACCCACCCATTCACCTCCACCTTCCCTCTGAGATTCAACAACATAACAGACTGTTTTTTAAAGCAGCTGCCCCATTTTACATTTCTCACAGCAGTGTATAAAAGTTCTGATTTTTCTGCCTCCTCTTCAACACTTGTTTCTTTCTAATTTTTTTTTTTATTATTCTAGCCATCCTAGTAGCTGTGAAATGATATATCATTGTGGTTTTGATTTGCATTTTCTGAAGACCAAAATGTCAAACATTCTTTCATTTGTGTATTTCTCTTTTACTTATCTTTTTCAAATAGTTTACCTCTTATTCCAGTGTTTTAAAGTGAAATATTAGGTTGTTAAATTTGAATCTTTCTTCTTTCTTAATATTCACATTTATAGCTATAAATTTCTCTCCAAGTATTATGTTAGCTGCATCCCATAATATTTTTAGATTGTGTCTTTATTGTCACTTATGTCAAAGTATGTTCTGATTTTCCCTTTCATGTCTTCTTTGATCCATTTTTATATATGAGTGTGTTGATTAATTGCTATATTTGTGAATTTCAGAAACATTTCCCTGCTATAGATTTCTATTTCTATCCCATGTGGTCAGAGAACATACTTTGTCTTACTTATGATCTTTTAATTTCATTGAGTTTTGTATTATGGCTTAGCATATGCTTTACCCTAGAGAATGTTCTGTGTAAACTTAAGAAGAATATATATTCTGTTGTGGTTGGGTAGAGTATTTTGTACATGTCTGGTTAGGTCTAGTTGGTTTATAGTATTTTTAAAGTCTCTTGTTTTATTCATTATTGAAAGTAGAATATTAAAGTTTACAACTATTATATTTGAATTGATTATCCCTTCATTTCTGTCAGTTTTTGTTTCTTGTATTATGGGGCTCTGATATTACATGCATTTATATTTTATAATTGTTATATCTGCCTGATGGTTTGACTTGCATGATATATCTTTTATGTACTTTTACCTTCAATCTGTTTGTATCGTTAAATCTAAAGTCTGAGATATAGTTCAATCATGTTTCTTAGCCCATTCTAACAATCTCTACCTTTTTATTGGATCTTTTAATTTGTTAACATTTATTGTTATTATTGATATAGTTGAATTTATCTTTACTATTTTACTTTTTTGTTATATATATCTTATATTTTATTCCTTTATTCCTCTTTTATTTCTTTATTTCATATTAAGTGAATATTTTCTAATGTATCATTTTATTTTCTTTAATAATTTTTTATTGTATT
>NW_005359840.1:5200057-5207649 GCF_000412655.1 Myotis brandtii
GGAAGGGTCGCACACGGGATGCCCGAATGGAGGCCATGCGGGATGGCCAATCACTGCTGCACTGACTGGCTGCCCCGGGTTGGGTCGCACATGGACACCCGCCGTCCCGGGTCACAGATAGCATGCCCAGATGTCGGCGGGGCATGCGGGATGGGGCTGGCCCGCCCTGCCTGCAGGATGCAAATTAGCCGCCATCTTTGGTGGCAGTTAATTTGCATATCACGCTGATTAGCCAATGGGAGGCGTAGCGAAGGTATGGTCAATTACCATGTTTGTCTATTATTAGATAGGATTACATCTATTAATGTTAGAAACATAACAATACATTGTTTTAATTATTATATTTGTGGTCATTTCCATAGCCTAATTTAACTTAGCTCCCATCTACCTCCATTTTGTTGTTGTTGGTAAATATAGTACACATATATTACATTTTCATACATTATAGGCCAAACAGTAATATATTACATACATACTATTTTATGCAATTGATTTTTTAAATATATTTTTATTGATTTTTTACAGAGAGGAAGGGAGAGGGATAGAGAGTTAGAAACATCGGTGAGAGAGAAACATCGATCAGCTGCCTCCTGCACACTCCCTACTGGGGATGTGCCCTCAACCAAGGTACATGCCCTTGACCGGAATCGAACCTGGGACCCTTGAGTCCGCAGGCCGACACTGTATCCACTGAGCCAAACCGGTTAGGGCTATGCAATTGATTTTTAAATCTCTGAAGATAGAAGAGAAAATTCCATTTCTACTGTGTCTTATGAATGCATAATTACTTTTATTGTTCTTTGCTTTTTTATATGTAGACTAGAGGCCCAGTGCGCTTGGGAGGGGGGGGGGGTCCCTCAGCCTGTCCTGCATCCTCTCATAGTCCAGGAGCCCTGGGGGGATGTCCGACTGATGGCTTAGTGGGCCTAAGCCATCAATCTGACATCCTTAGCATTGCCACGGAGGCAGTAGAGGCTCCCACCACTGCCTCTGTGCTCACCAGCTGTGAGCCTGGCTTCTGTCTGAGTGGCGCTCCCCACTGTGGGAGCACACTGACCACCAGGGGGCAGCTCCTGTGTTGGTGTCTGCCCCCTGGTGGTCAGCATGCATCATAGTGACTGGTCATTCCACCATTCGGTCATTTGCATATTAGCCTTTTATTATGTAGGATACTCTGTAGATGAGGCCCCCTAGAACCATGAGAATGCAAAGAATTCACTGTTAACTCATTCTCAAATTGCCCGCACTTAAAATAAAATTTCCCAACTGTGGGGCGTGTGCTACACCTTGGGAACCACTGGGCTTGACATTTTTCTTCTCTGAGTTTCATTTCTGAATACATACGCATATACCATGGGAATTGTAATCTCTTCTCAGTCTACCTCACTGAGCTGTCATGAGGACGTTCTGAGCTAATAAACCTAGAAATGTTTCATCAAGTAAGTGATGTCTAAATGGGAAGGGACTGTTATTTTTTTTTAATTTTGTTTTATTGCTTAAAGTATTACATGGGTACCCTTGCAGGTAGCAGGTGCTGATTAGGGGAGGAGGGCATGATTGTTTCCTGGGACTGTAGCTATGGAAGCTTTGCAGAAGCTTCCGCAGGCCTCGGAGGGGTGGGCTCTGCCCAGCAGCCCTGTAGCGGTGGTCATCCCTGGAGGCACTGGCAGAGGTCAGGGTGTCAGGGGGGCGCTAGGGGAGCAGCGAGGCCGAAGGGGGAGTAACTGTCAAACCTTCCCGCTTGGCGCCATTCTTTAAATTGTACCTGGCTGTTTCACAGCTGTACCTGCTCAGGGCGGGGCTCCAATCTCTTGGAGCAGGGTGGGGGCCGGGCCAGGGCAGAGTCAGGCTGGCTAGGAGGGCGGGTTTAGTCGTGCCCCCAGGGAGGTTCAGTGTTTCTGCTGCGGAGACGGTGCTGCTGCTGTGGGGGGGGGAGGGTCTGACCTTGGGGGGCCACTCAGGCCTGCCTCCACCCAGGTCTGGAGTTGTGGGGAGGAAAGACGTGCCCAACCCCAGCAGAGGGGGCCTGGCATGCTATTGTTGTGGGCACCCCTGGAGGGGTTGGCAGGGGAAGAGATCGGGAGTCGGAGGTGAGGGCTGCAGCTATCCGCAAGGCTGGGTCTTCTCCCCAACTGGTCAGCCTCCCTGTCCCCCAAGGGGTGCGGGGGTTGGGGTAGGGTGTCCGTGCAGGGGGGTTGGAAGAGCTCCCCGTGGCCGCTTCCTCTTCCTTCTTTGCAGTCTGGGCTCCTGTCAAGAACTGTCCTCAGACCCCCGGGAACTTGGCTCCGGCCTCCCGTCCCCTGCTGCGTGTGCAGCCTCCTGCTGGTCTGTCAATATGCAAATTGGTTGTTACTGGGACACCGTAACAGCAATTAACATATTACCTCTTTATATGTATAGATTTGAATACTGTTTGAATACTCGCTTTCAGCCTGAAGACCTTCCTTTATTATTTTTTGTAAGGCAGTTCTGCCAGCAACACATTCTGTCAGATTTTGTGTATCTGGCAAAGTCTATTTAATACTCATTTTTTAAAAATAGCTTTGCTAGATATAGAATTCTTGGTTGACAATTTTGTCCTCTGAGAAATTTGCCTTTTGGCCCTCATTGTTTCTATTGCAGCTATTAAACTTATTGAGGTTTCCTTGTGAGTAATAAGTCAGTTTTATTTTGCCCCTTTTAAGATTTTTTTCCTTGTCTTTGACTTTCAGCATTTTCATTTTTTATCTATTTGTGGATGTCTTTGCATTTATCTTAGAATTTTTTGAACTATTTTAGACATGTAAGTTAATGTTTTTCAACAAATTATTTGCTAGGCTTTCAGCCATTGTTTCTTCCAATATTTTTTTCTGCTTTTATCTTTCGCTTATCTCTCATAATGAATAATTACTTTTCAATTGATGATGTACACATTTCTCTCATTTTTCTTAATACTTTCTTCCATTTATTTTTTGGTTCATATAGTCTTTATTGAATAGATATATCTTGAAGCTTGCTTACTCTTTCTTCTGCCAGTTCAATTCTACTGTTAAAACTCTCTGCTGATTTTTTTCATTTTATTTTAGTTATTATGCTTTTTAAATCTATCATTTCCATTTGATTATTTTTTGTAATTTCTATCTCTATTGCTATTTTTTATTTAATGCAACATTATTGCTATGCTATTTTTTTTCTTTAAAGATGGGTTCCCTTAGTTCTGTGGTATGTTTATAATGGCTACTTTACAGACTTTTTCATATAAATCTGGCATCTTGTCACTGTTACAGGCACTTTCTGTTAACTGTTTTTTCTTTCAGTGGATGGATATACTGTCCTTTTTTTTTGCATGTTTCATAATTTGTTACTGTAAACTGGACATTTTAGATAATATATTGTAACAACTTTGGGTAATACTCCCCTCCAGGAGCTTCTTACTGTGTTTTTTTATTTGTTTAGTGATTGACTGTCTTATTTTAGTAAAATCAAGACTCCTCCCTCCCATAGTGTTCAGCCTCTGATATTGTTGCTCAGAAAAGCACAGTTTTAAGTAGAGTTTCAGTGATGCTGAGATAACAGTTTTTGAAGGACTCTTTTCTTCTTTCCTTTACCATACCCACCTGCTAAATTCCAATATTTGCAGATGATTGCTTTATTGTTTTCAACAGTGCTATGTGGAATAAATTGTTTTACAAATGAATGCAATCAAACTTTGGCTCCTTTGAAAAAAAATAGTTTCTAATGTCAGTGTTTGATTTTTGTTCTGACCCCAGCAAAGCTTCTCCTGGCTGTCTTATTTCTGGTTCTCACCTTCAAAGTAGCTGGCCTGCACTTTAGCCTATATCTTACACCTTCTTTCAATCACCTTTTACCACACTTACTGGATGAGCCCTCACTGAGGTGAGCAGAAGCCTAGAGTATTCTCAGCTTGTCTCTCCTGACATGAAACTACCATCCCCCAAGCTGGAGCAAGAGTGATCAGGATTCACTATATTCAGAAGTGCTGTGTCCATGTTAGAGCCTCTGTTTCATGTGTCAGGGCTGGGTATAAAAAAAGGAAGTCTCTCACTCAATTGCGGTTGCCTATTCATGTCTTAGCCTAAGCAACAGGTACCTGGGGGTAAGATGAGAAATGCTGACATTCTTCTCTTCCTAGGGAAACACACACACACACACACACACACACACACACACACACACAAAACAAAACCAAAAAAAACACACACCCTTTATCTGGGTGCTGTTGGAAAAAGAACACTATGTTATTGGTTGCAGCATTCTGGAGTGGAGTCTCTGTTTCCTTGAGCTGGAAGGTGGAAAAAGGAGGTAGTAATCTTGATTAAAATAGATATTTCTTTATTTTCTATTTATCCTCAGGATCATTTCCAGAGGCATTAATTAGTTAATTTTTTTCTTAAATAGTTTCACCAGTTTCACTATAGTCAATTTCTTCTATATGATATTGATTAAAATTGATATATGATTAATACTTCCTCTTTATAAAAGAATTATTTAATATATCTGGACCTTAGTTTTTACCACTATAAAATAAAGAGTTTTATGTAAAGCAATGCTAGTAACTCCAAATTCTTATATTTCCCTATTTTCATAAGGTAACAGAATACATAAGATTAAATGACAACCTGTGCTACAAACTCAATGAAGAAAAAAAATGGTGAAAATAGTTTTTGATTTATGTCAAACAATATAAAATAACTAGTTATGCATAAGTAATCCAGATTTTGAATAACAGAATACAGAAAAATTGCCTATTAATTTCTCCAACCAAGCTCTTTTATCATGGGAGGGGTATCCAGTTACATATATTGCCATGGTTAATCAATTGTTGAAAAAAAATGTTCCATAGAGTACTTCCTGGTGATTTTATTTTACTTTTTATTAAGAAAGTAGTGCTGATTTTGGCTTTCTAAATATATTGACTCTTTTCCTAGGTTTTAACAATTGGCAACAGTGTTCTTGTTAAGCCAAATTTAAATTAATTTTATCCTCTATGACAGTTTCTGAGTTAAAAAAATACAAACCCTCTTGTGGTTGCTATCAAAACCTTTTATAGCTTATTTAACAAGGGAGGTTAATGAGGAAAGAATTTACCTTAATGATTAAAATACATACCTCAAACTGGGTAGCATTGCTCCCTAAAGTAATTTAGTCTATGAAATTTAATGTGGGGATGGAATTTCAAAGAGAAATATAAAGCTTAAATATTACGCTGTTTAGAATGTAAGGGCAATACTTATCTACAATTGACATTTTGTCTCACTACATAGAAACCTAGAAAATAAATTATTTTTCTTACAAGTTCTCTAATGCTAAAATGCTAGAATTCATTCTTATGATTTCCAGAGCTATAGATGTAAAAATACTCTATATTTTATCTGGCATTTTGAAATAGGAAGAAAAATTTTTCTAGTAGGAAGGGATTTCTATTGGTTTTGAACATGCTTTTTGATGTGTGTAAACATGTTTTGTAATTTAGATTTGCAAAATATAAACAATTTGTAAAATCTGTTGCAAGAAGGACTTCAGTTTCAGCTCTGACATGTAAAAAGCTTAGAAACCATCACTCCTGTCCTTATAAGATAAGCCAGAATTTTTCTTGACATATCATAGAACTGAGGTAGCAAGGGAAACCACAATCCTCAAATCTGAAGACACAGGTGAATTCAGAGAGTCAGAGCCAAGATCTGTTTACCTGGAACAGAAGCCACTAGAGCTATAAGTGTGTGGGATTACTTAAATAGTAATGTTTTATACATTTCTGGAAGCTGAGCATGGATTACGATGAGGGTGAGAAACTTCTGGGTGTGATAGTCTTACATATTTTAGTGTTATACCTCAGGAATCTTAGTAGATTCTCACAGCAAAGAAATGAGAAAGATTACCTCTTGACTGTGGCAGTGGGATGGGATAAGTACTTTTTGTGAAATGCACCAGACTTTCTCTATAACAAAGGGTCACCCTTCAGGTGAGATGATTTTACCAGAGTGTTATCTCAAAGCCACAGGGAGAAGGACATTCTTCTCACTTCAATCCTCTCTAGTCTTCCTTACTTAATCAGCAGGAATAATAAAGCTGTACAAGAAAAAACACTTGTGAAGGTCAAAGACAGAGACACTGACCCACTTCAATACTGTGATTTAATTGGAGGAATAATATAAAATGTTTTTTCTCTTTTCATCTTATAATATCACCAACAGAGCTCAAACATAATAATGGATTACAAATAAAAGATCTGTAAGACAGAGACTCTCTCTAAGGAGAAGTAAATTGAGAAAATCCAAAGTCGGTAAAGGGAGATATCTTCAGAGCACGAGTAGGGTTTGTAACCTGGTGGAGACAAATTGTGTTACAAAGCTTAATATTATTGGACTCTACATCACAACCTCCTTCTGTGCCCAGACCTCATAGTCTCTCTGACAAGAGAGCAAAGATTGCTTGGCTCTGAAGGAAAACTCCACCTCTGTTCAGCAGGAAGCAATGACAGAAGAGACCCTACTCCTTAGTCCCTTAAATATTCAGAGCCAAGAATCTTTGAGTGTGAAAAGATATAGTAGGCAATTAGACAAACATGAGCAGAGTAGGAACAATAAACCAGGTACGAAAGTTCAGCAGGGTGGGAAGTTCTGGGTACCTAGCAATGGACAATTGTCAGGAAGGACCTTGCCCCTAGGATGAACTTTCTTCCCCTAGCATATCACTGGTCATGTGTTTTAGACACCCTGACCTTTCACATTGATGGTCATGTCAATCAGACCCTCCCCTGACATTTTCTACCCTGGTATATCACTAGTCATGCAGTTGACCCTACCCAGGAGGAACAAGGGGGGCAGAGAATAGCCTCATATGACTCTGTTACATGACCACTCCCTTAAGAATTAAGTCCTCAGGACAATGAGTTTTTGGCCCACATCAAATAATATTAGGAACAAAGCCTTGGGTCTGTTGACCACAGAGGCAGAATTTTGGTCAAACTAGAGATAATATCTAGGCCTCAGTTATGTTTCAGCTCCAGGCCCAGAAAAGTAGCAAAACCAGATGACACAACGCGATAGCCAACATCAGGACCAGCTGCAATGACTAGTGACCACCTACCCTAGCACGGGCTAATCAATAGAAAGCACAACCCTGAAAGGGCACACCTGGAAAAGCGTATGAACATTCTATTGAAATCCATACCACCCCCCATTCCAGGCCTTCTCTAAAATCCCCACCTTTGGAAACAGATTAAACCCCTTAAGACAAAGGACGCAGTGCACACTCGTGCACTCTCTTTCTAGAGCATGCCCATGCCTTTCCGCACACCTTTCTTTCTCCAGGTGCACTCTCTCTGGAGCACACCCACACCTCTCTTCCCCTTTTCTTCCTTCAAGGTTTGTACTTTTGCTTTCTTTCTCCTAGCTCCAAAATCCCTTCTTTTGCCTCTGTAACTTGTTTCCTGAGTCCCACAGAGCCCAGCTGGCTTACTTCTTCTATGGCTCGCTTCTATCTCTGTGACTTTCTAAATAAACTTTTGCCAAAACCGGTTTGGCTCAGTGGATAGAGCGTCGGCCTGCGGACTGAAGGGTCCCAGGTTCGATTCCGGTCAAGGGCATGTA
>NW_005359840.1:5207719-5214542 GCF_000412655.1 Myotis brandtii
TTTGATTGTAAAAAAAAAAAAATCAAAGTCAAGAGAAGAGAAACAATACGGACACTGAGGATTTAAAGTCGCTGTAACTTATATTGCTAGAACTTATAACCAACATTTAAGAAAGATCAACTCCTAGCCAGATTAATATACATCTTCACACTAGATGCGTATTTACTTCACTTCCTATTACCTAATACAACATATCTGGGTTTCAACAAAAATTACAAAAAATACAGGAAAAACAAAACAAAACAACACAACCTGAGAAGATAAAGCAAATATCAGAACAAGACACAGATATGACAAATAGGTTGCAAATGTGAGACAGAAAATTTAAAAATAATTTTAAAATAACACCAAGATGGGACTTTAGTAAAAAAAGTAGACAACATGCAAGAAGAAATGGGGTCTGGCTGGTGTAGTGCAGTGGTTGAGCACTGACCTATGAACCAGGACATCATGGTTCAATTCCTTGACAGGGTACATGCCCGGGCTGTGGGCTTGATCCCCAGTAAGGGGCATGTAGGAGGCAGCTGATCAAGGATTCTCACTCATCATTGATGTTTCCATCTCTCTCTCCTTTCCTCTCTGAAATCAATTAAAATATATTTTGGAAAAAAAAAAATGGGTAATGTAAGCAGAAATAGAAATTCTAACAAAAAATTAAAAAGAAATGATAGAAATCAAATCATCTTAGTAATAAAGGATATCTTTGATTGGTTCAAAAGCCGACCCAATGCAGTTGAGGAAAAAAATCAGTGAGTATGAGCATGGATCCATAGAAAGTTCTAAAATTGAAAAACAAAACATGAATATTTACAAATTGTGGAACAATTGCAAAAGGTTTAACATATAGGTCATCAGTATACCAGAAGGAACAGAAATAAAGAATGGAATAGAAAACAAATATTTGAAGTAATAATGGCCAAGATCCTTTCAAAATAAATAACAAACCCCAAGCAATAGATTCAGGAAACTCAGAGAACACCAAGCAGGAGAAATATAAAAAAAATTACTGCATGTAAGAATATAAATATTCAAACTTCAAAAAAGCAAAATCAAAATCTAAAGGAACTAAAGAAAATTTAAAAAAATATCTTACCTATCTATATAATAAAGAGCCAGGGTCGTAAGGACTGAAGGCTCAATCAGACCGGAAGTCAGTGCTGGGTTGCCACTGTGGGCACCCCGACCCAGCACTGACTGCCTAGGGGGCTGCAGATCAGGCCTGAAGAGAGGCCTGCAGAGAGAGAGGCAGGGTCTGATCCATAACCTCTGCGGCAGCCACTGATCAGAACTTGCCTCTCTTTCTCTCCCAGCCTGGCCAGCAACTGCCTCCATTTCTCTCCAGGCCTCCACTGGGGCTGCTGATCAGCCCCGCCTTTTTGATCAGGCCCTGTTGATAGGCCCAGAGATGCTGACTAGCATAGAAACTGACCAATCAGAACCAAATCTGGGTGAATGTGTAAGGAACCAATGGCTACCTAGGAGGTGGAGCTTTTGACGCTGACTGGCCTAGAAACTGACCAATCATCTGGGTGAAGTAAGGAACCAATGGCTACCTAGGAGGTGGAGCTTTTGACGCTGACTGGCCTAGAAACTGACCAATCAGAACCAAATTGGCTGACAAAAGAGGGCAGTTGGGGAGGAGATCAGGCCTGCAGGGGAGGGCAGTTGGGAGTGAGATCAGGCCAGCAGGGAGGGAAGTTAGGGACGATTGGGCCAGCAGGGGAGAGCAGTTGGGGGCGAGATCAGGCAGGCAGGCCTAGAGGTTAGGGGCAATCAGGCAGGCAGGCAGGTGAGTGGGTAGGAGCCAGTGGTCCCAGATTGTGAGAGGGGTGTCCTAAACCGGCTGTCAGACATCCCCCGAGGGGTCCGCAATTGGAGTGTGTACAGGCTGGGCTGAGGGAACCCCCCTCCATGCACGAAGTTTGTGCACTGGGCCTCTAGTAAAGAAATAAAGATAAGAATTACAGCATCCTACTCCTCTGATAACATGCCAACAAAGAAGAGAATACAGTAAAATATTAAAAGTAATGAAAGAAAAAACACCCACCAACCTAGAAATCTACTATATCCAGCATAATTTTCCTTCACAATTGAAGAAATACTTTCTCAAACAAACAAAAACTAAGGGAATCCATTGCCAGTAGTTCTGTTCTGCAAGAAATAGTAAAAGTTTTTCTTCAGGCATAAGAAAACTGATATAGGTCATTAACTTGGATACTTGTATGTATGTAAAGAAAGTAAGAACATTGGGGAAATAATTGAAAGCAATATAAAATATTTCATTGATCTAAAAGATAAATTTTTAAACTAATGATAGTCACAATATATTGGTTAATTACTGAATATAAATAAGTGAAATGAATGATAGAAAATACCATAAAAAACAGGAGAATTGGTAATACTCTATTATAAGGCATTTTCACTACTTGTGAAGAAGACTAGTGTTATTTGAAGGTGAACTTTTATTTGTTTAAAATGTTATTGTAACACTGTGGAAACCGCTAAAATTATTTTTAAAAGAAGCATGATTGAGACTTGCAAGATGGCGGCATAGGTAAACACCGGAGACTGCTGCCGCAAACAACCACTTCAAAAATACAACTAAATGACGGAACGGACATCACCCAGAACCACAGGAAGGCTGGCTGAGGAGACACTCTTCAACTAGAAGGAAAGACAACAGCATACCGAGGCTCAGAGGAGGCGCAGTGTGGAAAATACTCAGGTGCGGAGGTGCGCGCGCAAAGCGGGCTGGTGGCTGAGAGCGCGGTTGTCGTTTTCGGTCAGGGGGGAGTCTCAGACTCTGAGCTCCAGATACGGGCGAATCGCTGGGGACTCGGACCCAAACGGGAGAAGCGGGAGTGTCTGGCATCAGTTGGAAGGCAGCTTTCCCTCCGAGGTTTGCAGCGGTTCCGGGGGTTCTGAGAAGCAGAGCCTCTGGGAACAGGACTGAGGGCACCATAACGGCTCCCTCCGCCCGCCCTGTTGAGCCCGCCCCGCCCAAGCCCTGCGCAGAGCCATTTGCCGGATCGCCTCAGGCAAAGGCTAGATTAGCACCTCCCCAGAGGACAGAAGTTTTCCGCGGCAGACACAGCTGATTCACACAGCCAGTCGGCCTGGTGGTCAAATCCCTCTAGTATTAACTACAACAATCAAGGCTCAACTAGAACAAGACTGCGCACAAAGACCACTAGGGGGTGCACCAAGAAAGCATAAAAAATGCGGAGACAAAAAAACATGACAGAAATGGAGGATATAGAGCTAAAAAACGCAATTTTGAGGGCTTGCAATAAACTTTTGGAGAGCCTCACGAAAACTAATGAGACCCTCGATGCTATGATAAAGAAACAACTAGAAATTAAGCATACACGGTCGGAAATAAAGAATATTACACCCAATAGCAGACCAGAGGAGCGCAAGAATCAAGCCAAAGATTTGAAATGCGAAGAAGCAAAAAACACCCAACCGGAAAAGCAAAATGAAAAAAGAATCCGAAAATACGAAGATAGTGTAAGGAGCCTCTGGGACAGCTTCAAGCGTACCAACATCAGAATAATAGGGGTGCCAGAAGATGAGAGACAGCAAGATATTGAAAACCTATTTGAAGAAATAATGGCAGAAAACTTCCCCCACCTGGTGAAAGAAATGGACTTACAGGTCCAAGAAGCGCAGAGAACCCCAAACAAAAGGAATCCAAAGAGGACCACACCAAGACACATCATAATTAAAATGCCAAGAGCAAAAGACAAAGAGAGAATCTTAAAAGCAGCAAGAGAAAGAAACTCAGTTACCTACAAGGGAATACCCATACGACTGTCAGCTGATTTCTCAACAGAAACTTTGCAGGCCAGAAGGGAATGGCAAGAAATATTCAAAGTGCTGAATACCAAGAACCTACAACCAAGAATACTTTATCCAGCAAAGCTATCATTCAGAATTGAAGGTCAGATAAAGAGCTTCACAGATAAGGAAAAGCTAAAGGAGTTCATCACCACTAAACCAGTATTATACGAAATGCTGAAAGGTATCCTTTAAGAGGAGGAAGAAGAAAAAGGTAAAGATACAAATTGTGAACAACAAACATGCATCTATCAACAAGTGAATCTAAGAATCAAGTGAATAAATAATCTGATGTACAGAATGAACTGGTGATTATAATGAATCAGGGACATAGAAAGGGAATGGACTGACTATTCTTGGCGGGGAAAGGGGAATGGGAGATGCGGGAAGAAACTGGACAAAAATCGTGCACCTATGGATGAGGACAGTGGGTGGGGAGTGAGGGCGGAGGGTGGGGCGGGAACTGGGAGGAGGGGAGAATAAAGATTTAATTTAAAAAAATGGATGAAAAAAAAATAAAAAAAATAAAAGAAGCATGATTGATATGTAATGAGAAGAGAGAAAATAGAATTATATAAAACCAGAGAAGGCAGAGAAAAAAGTCTGGCAACAAATAGACAATAGTTACAAGCATAGTTAATATTAATCCTACTATATCAATCCTTACTTTAAATATGAGTGGTCTAAATATATCAATGAAAATACAGATTATCAGAGTGGCTAAAAAAAATCATTTATATTGTGTGTATAGTAAACCTATTTTATATACAAAAACTCCCATAGGTTAAGAATAAAGGGATGAAGAAGATATGCCATGATAATACAATTAAAAAGAAGACTAGAGTAGCTATATTAATTTCAGACAAAACAGAATTCAGATCAAAGAAATTTAGCAGGGAAAGAGAGGGGCGTTACACAGCAATACTGATGTGTTTAAGCCTAAGAATACCAGAAGCAAAAACTGAGAAAATTGCAAGGAGAAAGAAAGAAATTCACTATTATAGTTTTATTCTATATCCCTCTTTTAGTAATTGAAAGATCAAGGAGGCAGAAAATTAGTAAAGATATAGTTTACTATATAGTAAAGATATAGTAAAGAACAGAACTATCAATAAGCTGGATTTACCTCACATTTATAAAATATTCTATTCAACCACAGCAGAATATATATTCTTCTCAAATTGACATAGAATATTCAACAAGATAGATCATATTTGGGGCCATAAAACACACCTGAAGAATTTTTAAAACAATAGAAATATTATAAAGTATTTTTAGACCACAATAAAATTAAACCAGAAATCAATTACCAAAAGATAGCTGGAAAATCTCCAAATATTTGAAAGTTAAACAATACACTTCTATTTTGCACACGAAGCAAAAAAGAACTCTCTAAAAATTTAAGTATATAGTGAATAAATACGAAAATACACCCTATCAAAATTTGAGAGATGCAGCAAAATCAATTTTGAGAGGGAAGTTTATAGCATTAAATGGATGTATTAGAAAATAACAAAATTCAAAAATTAATTATGTATTTTTTACTTTAGGACCTCTAGAGAAAGAAGGGCAGTTTAAGCTTAAAGCAAGAAGAAAAATAGATAAAGTTCAGAGCAGAAATCAATAAAATTAAAAATAGGCAAACAATAGAAAAAAGCAAGAAAACAAAAACTAGTTCATTGAAAATATTAATAAATTGGTAAATCTCTAGCTAGGGTCGCCAAGAAAAAAGAGAGAAGTCATAAATGGATATTAAAATGATAATAAAGGCATACTATAAATTTGATTTATGTCCACAAATTTGATAATTTAGATGAAGAGAACAAATCCTCAAAATATACAACTATAACTCACAAGGAGGAAAGATCAACTGAGTAGCTCTATATCTAGTAAGAAAGTAAACAAATAATTAAAAACCTCCTAAAAACATAATCACCAGGGTCAGATAATTTTACTGGTGAATTCTATCAAATATTAAACACAGAAATGATACCAATTTTACATAATATATTTCAGAAAATAGAAGCAGAGGAAACATGTCCTAACTCATTCTATCAAATCACCATTCTTCTAATACCAAAGCCAGATAAAGACATATCAAGAAAGGGAAATAGGCAAAGGAAAATAAGTGTATGAAAAGATACTCCACATTATTTGTTGTTAAGGAATTGAAAATTAAGAATAATGAGATATCATTTCAAGCCCATTAGAATGGTTAAAATAAAATAAAATAACACAAAAAACAACAACTGACATTTACAACTGTGGGAGAAGTTGTAGAGCAAGAACTTTCATTCATTCCTGGTCAGAATGTAAAATGAAACTGCTGCTTGGGAAGAAAATTTGGCAGTTTCTTTTAAAACTAGACATAATCTTACCATATGATTAGCAGTTACACTCTTAGGTACTTACCTAATTGATTCAAAAACTTATGTTCATGAATAAAACTGCACACATGCTTAGAGTAGCTTTATTCGTAATCACCAAAAACTAGAAGAAAAAAAGAAGTCCTTTAATAGGTGAATGGACTGCCAACTGTGATACATGGAATATTTTAGAGTGATAAAAGAAATGAGCTATCAGGATATGAAAAGGCATGGATGACTATTAAATGCATTTTTCTAAGTGAAAGAAGCCAATCTGCCCTGCTAGTGTGACTCAGTGGTTGTGGCATCGACCCATGAAGCAGGAGCTCATGGTTCATTCCTGGTTAGGGCACTTGCCCAGGTTGTGGTCTGGATCCCCAGTAGGGAGCATGAAGGAGGCAGCCAATCTATGATTCTCTTTGATTGTTGATGTTTCCATCTCTCTCTCCCTATCCCTTCCTCTCTCTGAAATCAATAAAAACATATATCTACACTAATAAAAAAGAAACATGGTAATTAGCGTACGACCGCTACCCTTTTCATTGGCTAATCAGTGAGTATATGCAAATTAACTGTCAGCCAAGATGGCGGCCGGCAGCCAGGCACTGAAGCGAGCA
>NW_005359840.1:5215936-5222587 GCF_000412655.1 Myotis brandtii
GTGCACAAATTTTTGTGCACTGGGCCTCTAGTATATATATATATACACACATATGCCATCTGTAAAAGCTACACATATATATGGTTCTAGTTTTTTGACATACTAAAAAAGGCAAAATTATAGAGATGGTAAACAAGTCCTTGGTCACTAGGGTTATGGGGGTGTTGATTAGGTTGTTATTGGAGAGCTGCCTGAGTCAGAGGGAGGTCAGCTCTCCCTCCTTGGTCCTTGTCAAATTTGCTAGAAAGAATTCACAGGAGTGACAGAAAGCAATGTTGAAGCAAAGTAAGCAAATTTATTAAGAATACACTTGGCATAAAGTACAAGTGGGCAAGTCAGGTAGTCTGAGTGCACTGCCTGGTGGGGGTTCAAGAATTTTATACATATTCCCCTTATAGGTTTCCAAGGTGCCCTGAGAGATAGACTAGATTTCAAAGTCCCTCTTTCACACTGTGTGGCTTTTCCCAGAATTTATGAGAACATCTGGTGATTTATCTTGACAAGTCCCAAGACTGCTGACTTCTTTGTTTAATGGGTGAGATAAGCTTCCTCTTTTTTTCCTATTTCTCCCCTTCCCCTCCTCCTGCCTTAGTCACTATCTATATACCATCCAAATGCTTTTGGGGTTTTTGTTATTTGTCCCCCAGACTTCATCTGTCCTTAGGTTTTGTTGGTACAAATGGCATTAACTGGGTCTTTGTTCCCTATTTTCCCAGGCCAGGGTGATTTAAGCTATGTATTCTGTGGTTAGAGAGAAGAGGTATAAACTATTTGCTCTGTGTCCTTGGTTGGGGAAGATAAAGTTTTGCGATTCACAAGCTGGCTGTAAGCTGCCCAAACTGTTTGGCCTTGTTTAATTTTATTGTTTCAGTTTCCCCATTCCACTTGCTCAGGAATTTTCCTAGCTTCTTACTATCCTGCCACAAGGTGAGTTACAGGAAACTTTTTTTGTTTTTTAGGACACTGAAACTATTTTGTATGATACTGTAATGGTGTATATAAAACATTAAGCATTTGTCAGAAGCTAAACAATTGTTATAGTGCAAAGTGTAATCTTTAATGCATGGATTCCAGAATGGAATGCAAAAAGTGGCAAAATAATCTAAATGTATTATAAATGTATTTTAAAACCTCCCTGAAGAAGGTAAATAAATGTATTGCTGACCTAAAGGGTGGGGCAAAAGTAGGTTTCCACTGTGAGTATGAAAAACACAGAACTTTTTCTGGTATTATTATTTATTAATTATTGTATTATTTTCCATATGAACAACTGCCCTATCCTGTAAGTATCTTTGGAAATGAGTGGAGTTTGTAAGACTAAAGGCAAAAGGAACTGCACATAAAACTGTACTTTACTTGATGAAGAGTTTTCCCATGAGTTATCAATTCTAATACTGCAATACCTGTATTCTGGAATTTAACAAGTCAGTAAATGGATGGTTGATGGTGGGAGTCAGGTTTCTCATTGTTTGAGTGGGAATTTATAGGTAAACAAAAGAATAGTCTAAAATGATCCAAACTGTAGTAGATTAGAATCAGTATTATGATGGAGGCATCAGTAGTTTAATATATATAACATAATTAGTAGTTTATTATTTATAAAACTAGAGGCCCGGTGCACAAAAATTTGTGCACTCGGGGGGTGGGAGGAGGGGGGTCCCCCAGCCCGGCCTGTGCCCTCTCGCAGTCTGGGACCCCTCGGCAGATAACGACCTGCTGGCTTAGGCCTGCTCCCGGGTGGCAGAGGGCAGGCCCAATCCCTAAGTGCAGCCCCTGGTCAGGCTCAGAGCAGGGCCGATTGGGGAGTTGGGGCGCCGCCCCGTCATGCACAGAGCAGGGCGGATCGGGAGGTTGCGATGCCACCCCTAGTCACGCTTAGGGTACAGCCGATTGGGGGGTTGGGGCTCCGTCCCCTGTCACACACAGAGCAGGGTCGATAAGGGGGTTGGGGAGCTCCCCCCTGTCACGCACAGAGCAGGGCCCATCAGGGGGTTGGATGAGGGGATGATGGCTGTTTGCAGCTGGTCACACACCCTTCAGGGTGGGGGTCCCCACTGGGGTGCCTGGCCAGCCTGGATGAGGGGATGATGGCTGTTTGCAGCTGGTCACACACCCTTCAGGGTGGGGGTCCCCACTGGGGTGCCTGGCCAGCCTGGATGAGGGGATGATGGCTGTTTGCAGCTGGTCACACACCCTTCAGGGTGGGGGTCCCCACTGGGGTGCCTGGCCAGCCTGGATGAGGGGATGATGGCTGTTTGCAGCTGGTCACACACCCTTCAGGGTGGGGGTCCCCACTGGGGTGCCTGGCCAGCCTGGATGAGGGGATGATGGCTGTTTGCAGCTGGTCACACACCCTTCAGGGTGGGGGTCCCCACTGGGGTGCCTGGCCAGCCTGGATGAGGGGATGATGGCTGTTTGCAGCTGGTCACACACCCTTCAGGGTGGGGGTCCCCACTGGGGTGCCTGGCCAGCCTGGATGAGGGGATGATGGCTGTTTGCAGCTGGTCACACACCCTTCAGGGTGGGGGTCCCCACTGGGGTGCTTGGCCAGTCTGGGTGAGGGGCTGAGGGCTGCTTTCAGGCTGGCGGTTGTTGACTGAAGCTCCCAACCGCTCCTTTTTTTCTTTTTTTTTTTTTTTTTGGCCAGCTTTAGCTCTGGGGCCTTGCTGCTGAAAACATAGATACAATGTTGCGGTCCGAGCCCGGCTGAATGGAAGCCCTTTTCTGGGGTTTTGTTTAGCTTCTTATTTGCAACATAGTATATAGTTGCTTAGAGTTGCAACTGAGAGGCTGGCAAGTGAGGCGGGGAACGTTGGAGTCTGCAGCAAGCAAGCCTCCCTGCTCGCTTCAGTGCCTGGCTGCTGGCTGCCATCTTGGCTGACAGTTAATTTGCATATACTCACTGATTAGCCAATGAAAAGGGTAGCGGTCGTACGCCAATTACCATGTTTCTCTTTTATTAGTGTAGATAATCTATAAAATAATTAGAATACATGCATATATTTCCTTACTCTGGCCTATAGCCAATAGCACCCAGTAGCAATTGGCAAACATAAATTTTGATTTCTGAGACCATTCCCCAATAACAGCAAAAAGTCTTCTTGACGGAATGGGGCAGAACATATATAGATGATGTGGAACATCTTTTTGTATAAAAAACTAAGGAAGTTCTCATAACATAAAGTGAATAAAAGCAAAAGAAAACCACATTAAGGGTGTGAGGAGTACTGAAAGTTACACTAGAGCCAATGGAAAGGACACCCAATGGGTGAAATTTCAAAATTTTTTTGAGGAACAAAATATATCAAAGTCTAAAATAAAGCTCCAAGAATTCATATGGTATAAACGATTGAATAAATAAATAAATGGGGAGAATAGACAAATCTGCCTCCCAAATAATGCTAAATAATTTATGTAGATACTCCACCTTTAAGGATTCATAGCATAAGTCCCCACCCTTAGATTTGGGCTGTTAATAGTGACTTTCTTACAAAGGTTACACACAGTATAGAAAGGGAGAGAAGCATGGTTAACTTTATAGTGGAGAAACCAGAGAAACACTATGTTAAGCCAGATGATCTAGTTAAGCCAGGCGATGATCATGGCACTTTACCTCTGTGGTCTTCCAACCAAAAAACACCTAACCCCAGGCCAATAACAGTAATAAAGATATCGGACAAATCCAAATTGGAGGGCATTCTATAAAATATCTGACCAGTATTTCTCAAAACTGTCAAGGTCAGCAAAATAAAGAAAAAGAAATGAAGGAAAGAAAAAACAAAGGAAGGAAGGAAAGAAATAAAGAGATAGAGATGAGAGAGAGAGAGAGAGAGAGAGAGAGAGAGAGAGAGAGAAAGATCTGAAGCATTGTCGTAGCCAAAGGCGACAAGAGAACTAATTGTAATGTGGTATCCTGGATGGGATCTTTGAAGAGAAAATGACAGTAGATGAAAACAGAAAATCTAAATACAGGTTTGTTAATGTAAAAACATTCAAGCCTGTAAAGAATTTTCGTGAGTTTATTTGAGCCAAACTGTCAACAATTGACGGGAAGCAGAATCTCAATGGATTGGGATAATGCTCCAGAGAATGGCGGTTTTTCTCCTATTTTTATCCATTACAATCAAAGGAGGAGATGTAAATGGGTTACATTAAATCCATTGGTGATAGATTAGGGAGGCAGGAGAAAGCAAAGCGGGGGAAAAAATGATAGACTACTTCTTTTACTTAGGTGGGTAAGGGATAGTTAGCAGTCAACAATTAACATGATAACAATAACAAAGAAGGAATTTGTGGAATCTGCCCTGTGCCCATGGCATTTGATTGTGCCCTGAGAAGTTAAAAAAAAAGGGACTTTTCAAGTTACCCTGACATTTCAAGGATATGTTATCTTACCTGCAAAAAGACAATAGGCTCAGTTAAGCTAAGGATTGACCTTGTTAGGGAAGATACCGGCCTAGGAAGTGACTACCCACCATAACTGCTTTTAGTTAAAGTTTTAATTTCAGACCATCCTTGTGGTTACATACAGGCCTTCCCAGAACTTGTCAGGTTAGCATGTGGCCCCTTTCATCCACAGGCTTGATATTAAATTGATAAAATTGTTCCATATTGATTAATTAATTATAACAAATGTACCATTCTAATGTAAGATGTTAGTAATAGGGGAGTCTGTGTGTGGGGTATAAAGGAACTCTGTGTTTTTTTCATAATTTTGTAAATCAACGATTCTAAAATAAAGTTTATTTATTTATTTATTTATTTATAAATATGGACTTTATAGAAAGGACCAATTCAAAATTGGTCAGATGCCACACGCCAGAGGCTTCCAGAACCACAGGAATGAAAAAATAAGAACAACAACAAAAAAAACAAAACCCAAACACAACAAACAAAAACACCCCAGACCCAATTGCCTGAAAAATCAAGGTCTCAGTTAACCAAAGGCTTTTTCTAAAGAAATATATGTGGCTCAGGGTGGAGACCCTAAAGCCTGAACAAGTACCCAGAGCAGAAGAAAAACAACCAAATTCAGACCCACAGTCCCTGCCCACTGCCCCCCCCCCCAGGCTGTCAAGAACGAGGCAAAGGGCTTCACAGATTTTTTTTTTTTAACTGTGGTGATGGTAACTGGCTTAAATAATGGGAGGAGGGAAATTTTTATAATTCAACTTTCTTTTTTCTTCCCCTTTGGGGGAAGCGGAGAGACTAGTAGCTTGAGGTTAAGGAGAAAACTGATTTTTACTGGCTTTATTTTTATTTTTTTATTTTTTTTATTGCTTAAAGTATTACAAAGGGTATTACATATGTGTCCTTTTTTTTCTTCCCCGCCCTTGACAATCCCCTGGGGAAAACATGTAGAAATGGCAGGCTGCCATGAAACGTACCCAATTTGATCTGTGATGGAAGGCTCTGAATTCCTGAAGAGCAGGTAAGCCCTGGCACAGGTTAGGAGAGGTACCAGCCTTGGGTGCTGCAGCCTCTTGGGAGAAAGAACACAGCTCCAGAGACAGAGAATGGGGATGGCTAGGAGGGAGCAGAAGGGGGCCAGGAGGAGGGAACCCTTAAGTAGTATCAAAATTAGCTGCCATCTGCTCCCTGCTGGTGGGTCCCTGGGGTGTAGAGTGGCAGGAAGGGTGCTAGGGCTGAATGGAGAAGAAACTTGAGATGCTCATAAAAACCACCCTCCCCAAGGGTCCCTGGCCCTGGGTCTTAAGAATAGAAAACCAAGAGGGGTCAGTCAAGCAGAGTGCTTTCTTAGGTCATCCCCCTGAACCCCAGCTCAGTCTGGAGGGGGATGAACACTGCCCGGACTGGGGTAGGGCTAGTGACCAAGTCCTGGCACTCAGCACCCACGGAGAGGGGCGGGCATGGTGGGTTCCCCCCCCTCCCCTGGCTTCACCTCCTCTCCTCCCGGCCAGCCTGGCCCCCGCCCCCACCAGGCCCATTGCAGGGCAGCACCCAGTTATCACACAGACCCAGGCGGCAGCCAGGCGGCTCTGGATCCGCTGGGTGGCAGCACAGCACATCCAGTAGGGGCGTCCCTAAGGCAGGTCATGGTGGTAGGGCTTAGGGCGCCAGCGGCAGAGTGACACACCGCCCTTCTCGCCCTTCTCCTATCCCTTGCGGCACTGCTTACAAGGGTCACCGCGATAGAGGGGGCCTCGGGGGGCCTCGGCTCCAGCGCGAGTCTGTGGCCCAAACACAGAACGCTTCAATGAGGGTCTTGAAGTGGTGACAGGTGCACTTGAGGGCGGCCAGGGCCCGGGTGGGCAGGGAGCTGAAGATCTTGAGCAGCAGGTGCTCGGGAAGCAGAAGCATGTCCTGCCGCGGCTCCAGCAGCCTCTGGATCTTGAAGCGGATTTCCAGGAAGTCCTGTGACACGTGCCGGGACAGGCGGCACAGGGAGGTGTCTGCTGTGCCCTCATTGTCATCTGGGCGTGGTGCAGTGGCTGGCGAGTCTGCTGGGGGTGACTCGGGAGGCCCGTCCGGCCCCCGGGACTGGAGGAAGAAGAGATGGCAGGTGGGGGTGGCTCCTTAGGACTGACCGTCAGGCACACTGTCTCCTCCTTCCCATTCTTGGTACCATCCTTACCAAAGAAGATGCACTCGTCCACCACGCCTGTCACCACCACATCCATGCAGAAGTCC
>NW_005359840.1:5222712-5223948 GCF_000412655.1 Myotis brandtii
CATCTGCCCAGGCCAGAAGGAACTCCACGTTGCTAGGGAGGGAGTCCCGAGAGGGACTGAGGAGCTGCTACAGGTCACAGGTAGTCCTGGCCTTGGCTGGGCCCCGGGTCCTGGGCTGCCCGGGGGAAGGCACAGCCTGCCGGCCCCACTCCCGTTGGGCAGGCTGCTGTCTGGTGCACGGGGCTCTGGGCCATGGGAGATACAGAAGGCGATGCGTCCCTCCCCGGGGCCTGGCCCAGGCCTCTCCTCCTTGCCGAGGCCTTGGCTGGAGGGTTGTTCTGCTGGGCCGCGAAATGAGCCACCGCCCCAGCCACACGGCTGCAGTCCTGCCACCAGACCCCAGCCCCTTGGCAGAACCACCCTCCTCTGCCGACACAAAGCCCACAGGCGCTGGGGTGCCGGGTGTGGCTAGTTCTGCAGGGCCAGGGCAGCCCGCGCTTCCACCAGGGCCACCATCTCAGCCACAGAGAGCAGGTCCACAGCCTCACTGGCCGCAGCTGGGGTCCCCTGAGCAGCAGGGGGCCCCTCGAGGCCCCGAGGTCCGGAGGAGCTTTCGTAGGCTCAAGACAGCGCCTCCTCTGCTTGGCCTTGGAGCTGTCACTGCCCCAGTGCCCCTTGACCTTCATGGAGCTGGCCCGGCTGCCGCCACCACACTGGTGGGCCACAAAGAAGGCCACCTTCTCCTTTGTATTCCCAGGCTTGATAACATACCGCGTTTCCAGCAGGACTCGACCCTCGGCACCAGCAGCTGCTGCTGAGAGGAGAGGGGCGGGCTGGGAGGAAGGGGCGTCCATGGCCCAGGCAGGCTGTGTGTTCTCCCAGGAGGCAGGCCCATGCTCTGGCTCAGCCCTGCTGCCCAACTCAGAACAGGTTGAGGGCTTGGGGGCTGTGGAAGGGGGGCGGGGCTGGTTCTGTGAGTAGTTGCCAAAGGGCCTAGGGCACCACAGCTGGAAGGGCAGGAGGCCAGGAGGCGCCACGGTCCATTCTGGGGAACGGTGGCAGACAGGCCACTGCGCCTCAGGACCTGGATGGTGGTGGGGTCCTCCACAGGCCACCACCTCCCGGCGCCGAAGCTCCCTCAGCTCCGCGGGTTTCCCCCCACTCCTAAAGTTTATTTTTTAAAAATCGTCCCCAAGAGCTAAGAAAAGAACCTCTAAGCATTCAGATTTATTTTTATTTTATTATTTTTTTTTGTTAATCCTCACCAGAGGATATTTTTTCCCATTGCTTTTCAGT
>NW_005359840.1:5224210-5234978 GCF_000412655.1 Myotis brandtii
ACTCACAGGAGGATATTTTTCCATTGATTTTTTAGAGAGGAGGGGGAAGGGAGAGGGAGAGAGAAACATCAAAGTGAGAGAGGTACATCCACTGGTTGTCTCCATCATGCTCCCTGAGTTCCCTTGACTGGGAATTGAACAAGCGACCCTTCTGGTGTGTGGGCCAACACTCTAATCACTGAGCACACCAGCCAGGGCAAGGAACAGTCAGATTTATAAAATAAAAATAACAACAATCAAGTCACTAAATACATTTTACTTTGGTTTGCCATGGATTTGAGGAAGTTTTGAGTACATGTCTAAGGACAGTGATAACAATCACAGGTGTTCATAAAGTCCTCAATATTTCTCCAATTCACTAACCACTATAGGCAGGTGCTAACATAATCTGGCAGCTGCCAACACCAGAAGGTGTCATATCCCCTGAGTAAAAATAATGAGTATGTATTCCCTAACAAATAAAACTAGATCATCTCCATTAAATGAGTTGGTAATTCTCTTTCTATTAATAGCAATAGATATTGCCATGTGGAAAGGGATTTTTATACCTCTTTTCTTCATCTGGAACCTCAGTCAACAAGGCTTCCTGGAATAGGAAATGAGAGTAGACATTTATTCATATGCATGATTTATATAACTATTCTCTTGTTTTATGTAGGATTCTTTGGGGACTTTTGTCAGGTTTGTGTGGCTAAGAGGCTAATGAATCTTCTTTTTCTTGTGTGTGTACTTTGCTACAGGAAGAGGATGTTTATGAGAGATAAAAATTCAAGGCCAAATAAAGATTTGAGGAAATTCTTATAGTTAAGCCTCTATTTGTCTGTTTTTTCTTCTTTGAAAAATCATTTTAGGGAAGGACAGACTGATAATATTTTTTTTTGGTATTGCACTTGGGAAAATTTACTGTTTATGAAATGGAGGTTCACTTCCTTTTCTTTTCATATCCTAGAAAGTAATCTTTGCCATGTGTACAGGTATGTAGCTTTCAGTGCAATAAATTCATGGTCTTACAGAAAGCCTTCAGTGTTCTCTTATTTCTATGATTCTCATGGTCTATGCCAGCTCTTTATTAAGTACAGTTATATGTTGAAAGCAAATATAGCATTATTACTCTGTACTATTTTTCAGGACACAGTTTTCCAGAATCATTTTCTCTAAAATAGTTTAGTATTTTTATAAATATATTTTTAAACATAATACCCACATTTTACAAATAGAATAAAATAATAATTTAAAAAAAACAGTAAAATTGATAAAGTGAGTAATAAAGTATTAATAATTTATCATTAGTCATACTTTATTTTATACCCTAAAGAGCAATTTTGGTAAGATATAGTTGTGAAGGAGAACAATAAAAGTGTCTTTATTGGATAAACAACCAACCAGAACTATCTCCAGTATCTCCATTTATCTCACAACTAGAGGTCGGGTGCATGAAATTCCTGCACTCGTAGGGGTGGGGGTCCCTCAGCCTGGCCTGCGCCCTCTTGCAGTCTGGGAGCCCTTGGGTGATGTCCCTGTGGGAGTGGGCCTAAGTCATCAGTTGGACATCCTTAGTACTGCCTTGGAGGCAGGAGAGGCTCCCACCAACACCACTGCGCTCGCCAGCCATGAGCCTGGCTCAGGGCTTCTGGCTGAGCAGTGCTCCCGCTGTGGGAGCACACTGACCATCAGGGGAAGCTCCTGCTTTGAGCGCCTGGCCCCTGGTGGTCAGTGCGCATCATAGTGACCAGTCATTCTACGTTTGGTCGATTTGCATATTAGCCTTTTATTATATAGGATAATGGTTGCAGTTTACATTTAGTAAAAAAAAGAAATCCAGAATATGACAAAGTGACTTGAAATAGTAGGGGAAAAAAAGTCAGACAATAGTGTGGTGAAGGTCTCAGGGATGTGGGGTGAAGGGGGTTAAAGGGGACAAAAAGGGGGGACAACTGTAATACTTTCAACAATAAAGATAAATTTTTAAAAAATGTGTTAGACTGAACCAGTCACCATTTATTTTTCAGTGTATGCTATTTTGTTATTTGGAAGTTCTTTTCTTTTCTTTTTTTAATCCTCACCTGAGGACATGTTTTCACTGATCTTTACAGAGAGAGGAAGGGAGAGAGAGAGAAACATCAATGTGAGAGAGACATACCCATTGATTGCCTGGTTGCCTCCTCTACACTCCCTGATCGGGAGCTAAATCCACAACCTAGGTATGTGCCTCAACGGGAATCAAACCTGTAATCTTTTTGGTGTACAGTATGCTGCTCCAACTAATTGAGCCACCTGGGCAGGGCTATTATTTGGAAGTTTTAATAAAAAAATTTTAATAACAGCTAGTTTTTGTTTTGCCTTCATGAAAAGTTTAAAGAATATTTATAGCAAGTTTATCAAAATATTAAGCAAAACATAAGCTAACCAGATTGATTCATATTTATGTCTATAATTCCATATAGTAGCTATTATATAATATTCATGAAGTCTATTGCTGTCATAGTGGCCTGAAACTGTGTTTAGGAGCCAATGTATTTATTGTCATTTTTTTTCTGGGGGTTTTTGACATATTTTTGTCAAATGTTCTAGCACTGCCTCCCTCCCCCATTTTGTAACTTTTATTTCCACTGGATAGAAATTGGAAACTTGGTTAAGATCAGGTGTTGAGGTGCAAGTAGAAAAAAGATCTGGGATCCTAGCTGGCTACAGAAGGTTGAGTGGGGAGAAAAATTGCTTGCGGGAGCAACACTTGTGAGGAGATGCCACTGCCTGCCTCCTAGACAAGAAGAGTGAAACCTGACTACAACCTTCTTGAGTAGGAGCTTTAGGTTTTGTCTTTTTCTTTCAGTTGAATTTAATAATTGGCAAAACCAATTGTACTTAGGAGCTAAAAAAAAGTCATTATCAGGTTTTTGATTGCTCAAAATAGTTGAGTTGCTCAGAATAGTAGGCATGGCTGTTTCATTATTGTCTAAATGAGTGTTTTTCAAACTGTGAATCACAACCCATTAGTGGGTTAAGAAATAGGTCATGGCCATCATTATTTTTTAAAAATTGCTAATAGAATATAAGATACCAAAATCCATCAAAATGCATTTCTTCCTATGGCTCACACTTAAATAGCTGATAGGGTTACATATACTGACTCTTGGTTTAAATTTGTATGTCATTAAACTTTACATAAGCATCAATATTGAAGATGAAAATATTTTTCATGTTAAAATATCCATGTTTCTATTCTAAACCTATTTATATGAATACATTTACCTTAAAATTTTATACAATTAAAAATTTTACCTTAATGCATTGTTTTGACAAGTAATATAACACAATAGATTTTAGAGAAAACCTACCTGGGTTCCAATCCCAGATGAATCATCCTATACCAGGGGTCCTCAAACTACGGCCCACGGGCCGCCACAGGCCCGCCGAAAACATTTATCCGGCCCGCCGGGTGTTTTTGCCGCCGCTTTGTGCATAGGAATTTGTTCATAGTTTTTTTTTTAACTATAGTCCGGCCCTACAACGGTCTGAGGGACAGTGAAAAGGCCCCCTGTTTAAAAAGTTTGAGGACCCCTGTCCTATACAATAAAAGCCTAATATACTAGGTGTCCAACCATTCGTTTGACCATTCGACCAGTCACTATGACGCATACTGACAACCAGGAGGCAGGCCCTCTGACTGGTAGGTTAGCTTGCTGCTGGGGTTCAGCCGATTGGGACTGGGCAAGACAGGCCAGACACGCCCTGGAGCCCTTCCTTGGTCCCTTCCCAGTTGGCCAACCTCCCTTGGTCCCTCCCTGGCCCCAATTGTGCACCAGTGGGATCCCTCGGCCTGGCCTGTGGCCTCTCGCAATCTGGGACCCCTCAGGGGATGTCAGAGAGCTGGTTTCAGCCCAATCCCTGCAGGCCAGGCCAAGGGACCCCACCAGCACATGAATCCGTGCATTGGGCCTCTAGTTTATTTATAAATTATGAGACTTTGTAAGCGTTGTTTGGCACTCTAATTTGCTCAGCTGTAAAATGGGACTTTCTTATTTATTTGGATGTTCTGAGGAAAAAATGATATAAGTTATCAAATGTAACTCAATGTCCTAAGTAAGCCACATTTGAGTAACAAGGAAGTAGTCAGAAAATGACTGTTACGCATTTTCCTTGTTTGTGGATTTTATCAAGTTACCTATAGTTTCAGATGAATAGGTTCTTTTTATCATTTCAATCCATTGAGTGACCATATTGGTGCTTGATTTTCTGTAACATATCTGCATTAGCAGTAGCATAAAAAGTTGAAATACAAGCACACATAGCAAAATTTCAATAACAATCATTGATAATATTTAAAATCTTGATCTTAACCAAGCGCTTATACCTGAAGAAAGCCAGCTAAAAACATTGACAGGAAACCAGAGGGTGTTACTGAAAGACATTGGACTGGAGAGGTCCTGTGCTATTTTTCTAATTTTCTCAAGTTCTAATTCAACTTCGCTAGAAATATTGATCCAGGAACAGCACAAGGTGTTGACTATGGTACAGATTCGGCCCTGTTCTGCAAGAAGATAATTGAATGCTATTTGATTATCCAATATAACCCTTGCTAAGGAATCCAAGGATCAGCGTTGTTAAGCCAAGGCTCAATCAGTGGAGTTTGCTAATGCAGCCATGGTTAGGGAATAATAGTTCACTAGAAAATTATCTTTCCATTTGCCAACAGAAGTGCCCTCAAAGGAAGTAAAGACTCCAGCTAGGATTAAACAGATTCTAACAAAGTACTGTCTAGTCACCATTTAAGACATAATAAAGGAAGTCACTAAGGGAAAATCCAAAGCTACCAGCTAATTAAGTGGACCTTCTTTAGCAAGGAGATGAGCATAAGAAGACAATTAACAATAATAATTTTCCAAAAATCTCATGGACATTAAGAATATAAAATTTGGTAATAGAGCTAATATTTCCAATTGTTTTATGTTATAAAGAGAATGGATTCTGCCGAAACCAGTTTGGCTCAGTGGATAGAGCGTCAGCCTGCGGACTGAAGGGTCCCAGGTTCGATTCCGGTCAAGGGCATGTACCTGGGTTGCGGGCACATCCCCAGTGGGAGATGTGCAGGAGGTGGCTGATTGTTGTTTCTCTCTCATCGATGTTTCTAGCTCTCTATCTCTCTCCCTTCCTCTCTGTAAAAAATCAATAAAATATTTTTTAAAAAAAGAGAATGGATTCTTTATTTTACATATGCAAATACATATATTGTTATGAAAATAAGATTTAATAAGCATTTCTAAATTCTGGAGGAATCAGGTAGAGAGAAAAAGGTAAATGTTTTATCTTTGTTTACAAAAATATATTTTATCAAATTATGTAAGTTATAGAAGCTTAAGAGAAAAAGTTCCCTTAAATTGGGAAAAGTAAAATATTAGAGAACAAGCTTAAGAACTCATAAAAATTATAATCATGCTCATTAGTTCATTTAGTCCCCTCTAATTAGTTCTTGCTCATCTTGACCTTGAGTTAGCAGCTTTATAAATCAATAAGTTTTACATTAAAGTTCTAGATTTATAGTTACCCAGTTTAGTGTTATGTTATTAATGTTATCAGAAACCTACATGCTAGAGTATTTATCAGGATCTTTTCCATGAAAGTTCTTGATGAAACATTTTTGTAGGAACATTTTTGCAAAGCATCAAACAAACAAAACACACACACACACACACAAACTATAGTAAGTTTGAAGTTAAAAAAAACTTTATTTTGATTTTGGGGAAGTTTGTAAAAAAAAAAACATGAAAGGATTTGGACCCTTGACTATATAGGATCACAGATAATACTTAATTAGCCAAAAGTGATTTAAAAATATCAGTGGCATGTATAGAGTTTCCAAAGATGCAAAAAGCCTTAGCTTTTTTAATAACAAGAAGACTCAACTATTCTAAGCAATCAAAGACCTGACAAAGACAGAACACGAATCTTTTTTTTTTATTAGGCAGAGTGCATTCAAAGCTTTGAAACTGTGTCTTTTTTAAAATTTATTTTTAATTCTTTATTATTTAAAGTATTACTTTTAGTATTACATATGTCTCCTTTTTACCTCATTGGCCTCTCCCAGGCCACTCCTCCACCCCCTCACATGCCTTCATCCCCCTAGTGTCTGGGTCCATTGGTTATGCTTATACGCATGCATACAAGTACTTTGGTTGATCTCTTACCCACCCCTTCCCCTGCCTTCCCTCTGAGGTTTGATGGTCTGTTCGATGCTTCTCTGTCTTTGGATCTATTTTGGTTCATCAGTTTATGTTGTTCATTATATGCCACAAATTAGTGAGATCATGTGATATTTATCTTTCTCCGACTGGCTTATTTCGCTTAGCATAATGCTTTCCATGTCCATCCATGCTGTTGCGAATGGTAAGAATTCCTTCTTTTTTATAGCAGTGTAGTATTCCATTGTGTAGATGTACCATTATTTTTTAATGCACTCATCTGATGATGGGCACTTAGGCTGTTTCCAAATTTTAGCTACTATTAATTGTGCTGCTATGAACATAAGGGTGCATATATCCTTTCTGATTGGTGTTTCTCTTTTCTTGAGAAAGTGAAATACCTAGAAGTGGTATTACTGGATCAAATGTCAATTCCATTTCTAATTTTTTGAGAAAACTCCATACTGTTTTCCACAGTGGGTGCACAGTCTGTATTCCCACCAGTAGTGCATGAGGGTTCCTTTTTCTCCACATCCTCGCCAGCACTTGTCATTTGTTATTTGTTGATGATAGCCATTCTGACAGGTGTGAGATGATACTTCAATGTTGTTTTGATTTGAATCTCTCTGATAATTAGTGACTTTGAGCATGTTTTCATGTCTCTTGGCCTTTTGTATGTCCACTTTTGAAAAGTATCTATTTAAGTCCTTTGCCCATTTTTTGATTGGATTGTTTATCTTCCTTTTGTTAAGATGCATGAGTTCCTTATTAATTTTGGAGATTAGGCTTTTATCAGAGATAACTTTGGCAAATATGTTCTCCCATCCAGTGGGCTTTCTTATTGTTTTGTTGATGGCTTCTTTTGCTCTGCAGAAGCTTTTTATTTTGATGTAGTCCCATTTGTTTATTTTCGCCTTAGTTTCCATTGCCCTAGGAGCTGTATCAGTAAAGATATTGCTACTAAATATGTCTGATATTTTGCTGCCTCTGGATTCTGCTGAGATTTTTATGGATTCCTGTCTTACATTTAAGTCCTTTATCCATTTTGAGTTTATTTTTGTGTATGGTGTAAGTTGGTGGTCTAGTTTCATTTTTTTGCATGTATCTGTCCAATTTTCCCAACACCATTTATTGAAGAGACTGTCTTGACTTTATTGTATGATCTTGCCTCCTTTGTCAAATATTAATTGAGCATAATGGCTTGGGTTGATATCTGGGTTCTCTGTTCTGTCTCATTAGTATATATGTGTGTTCATGTGCCAGCACAAAGCCATTTTGAGAACAGTGGCTTGGTAATATAGCTTGATATCTGGTATTGTGATCCCTCCAACTTTGTTGTTCTTTCTCAAGATTGCTGTGGCTCTTCAGGGCCCTTTTTATTCCATATGAATTTTTGAAGCATTTGTTCTAGGTCTGTGAAATATGCCATTGGTATTTTAAATGGGAATTGTGTTGAATCTATAAATTGCTTTGTGTAGCATGGACATTTTAATGATGTTGATTCTACCAATCCATGAACATGGTATGTTCTTCCATTTATTTATATCTATCTCTATCTCATTTTTTCAAAGTCCTATAGTTTTCTAAGTACAGGTCTTTTAACTCTTTAGTTAAGTTTATTGCTAGGTATCTTAATTTTTTTGGTGCAATGATAAATGGGATTGTTTTTGTTGTTGTTGTTGTTTTTGTTTTTTTGTGAGTTCTTTATTGGTGTATAAACAAGCCATAGACTTCTGGATGTTAATTTTGTATACTGCTACATTGCCAAATTCATTTATTAAATCTAGTAGTTTTCTGATGGAATCTGTAGAGTTTTCTACGTACAATATCATGTCATCTGTGAATAATAACAGTTTTACTTCTTTTCCAATTTGGATTCCTTTTATTTCTTCTTCTTGTCTAATCACTATGGGTAGTACTTCAAGTACTATGTTGAACATAAGTGGTGAGGGTGGGCATCCCTGTCTTGATCGTGTTCTTTGGTGAAATGGTTTTAATTTTTGCCCATTGAGTATGATGTTGGCTGTAGGTTTGTCATATTAGTCTTCTATTATGTTGAGGTATGATCCCTCTATTCCCATTTTGCTGAGAATTTTTATCAAGAAAGGGTGTTGGATTTTGTCAAATGCCTTTTCTGCATCAATTGATATGATTATGTGATTTCTGTCACTCAATTTGTTTATGTGATGTATCACATTTATTGATTTGTAGATATTGTACCATCCTTTCATCCATGGAATAAATCCCTCTTGATCATGGTGTATGGTATTTCTAATGTAATGCTGGATCTGATTTGCTAGAATTTTGTTGAGGATTTTGGCATCTATTTTCATGAGGGATATTGGCCTGTGATTCTCTTTCTTTGTAGTGTCTTTATCTGGTTTGGGGGTTAGGGTAATGCTGGATTCATAGAAAGAGCTTGAAAGTGTGCCTTCCTCTTAAATTTTTTGGAATAATCTGTGGAGGATAGATTTTAGTTATTCTTTGAATGTTTGGCAAAACTCCCCTATGAAGCCATCTGGACCAGGGCTATTGTTTGCTGGAAGTTTTTTGATAACTGCTTCAATTTACTCCATAGTTATCAACCTATTCAGATTTTTTTAATCTTCCTGATTGAGTTTTGGAATGTTGTATTGTTCTAGGAATATGTCCATTTCTTCTAGGTTGACCGGTTTGTTGGAATAGAATTGTTCATAGTATATTTTTACAATCCTTTGTATTTCTGTGGGGTCTGTTGTTATTTTGCCTCTTTCATATCTGATTTTGTTTATTTGTGTGTTCTCTCTTTGATTCTTGGTGAGCCTGGATAGAAGTTCATCAATCTTTTTTTTCTTTCAAAGAACCTGCTCTTGGTTTCATTGATCTTTTGTGTGTTTTTGGTCTCTATGTCAAAATTTCTGCTCTGATCTTTATTATCTCCTTCCTCTGCTCACTCTGGTCTTTTCTTGTTGCTCTCTTTCTAACTCTTTAAGTTGTAGAGTTAGATTATTTATTACCAGTCTTTCTTTCTTTCCTTCCCTTCTTTCTTTCTTTCTTTCTTTCTTTCTTTCTTTCTTTCTTTCTTTCTTTCTTTCTTTCTTTCTTCTTTATTTTTATTTTGAGGTAGGCTGGTAATGCTATGAACTTCCCTCTCAGAATTGCTTTCACTGTGTCCCATAGATTTTGGATTGTTGTGTTTTCATTGTCATTTGGTTCCAGGATGTGTTTTTTTTTTTAATTTGTCCTTTTAATTTATTTGGTAACCCAATCATAGTTTAATAACATGTTATTTAGCCTCCAAGTGTTTGAGTTATTTTATTGTTTTTATTGTAGTTGATTTCTAGTATTATGCTATTGTGATCTGAGAAGATGCTTGATATTATTTTAATCTTCTTGAATTTGAAGAGACTTTGCCTGAGTCCCAATATGTGGTCTATCTTTGAAAATGTCTCATGTGCACTTGAGAAGAATGTATATTCTGTGGCTTTGGGGTGAAATGTTCTGAAGATGTCAATTAAGTCCATCTGATCTAGTGAGTCATTTAGGATTGGTTCTTTGCTGAATTTTGTCCAGAGGATTTGTCCAGTTATGTCAGTGGGGTATTAAAGTCCCTGACTATGATCTTATTACTGTCCATCTCTCCCTTGATATCTACCAGAAGTTCTTTTGTGTAGTATTTGCTGCTCCTGCATTGGTTGTATATATGTTTACAAGAGTTATATCCTCTTGTTGTATCAATCCCTTTAGTATTATGAAGTGACCTTTTTTTCTCTTGTTATGGCCTTCACTTTGAGTTCTATTTTGTCAGATATAAGTATTGCTACCCTAGTTTTTCTTTTCCATTTGCCTGAAAGTTATTTTTTTCCATCCCTTCACCTTCAGTTTGTGTGAGTCCCTTGTCTGAGGTGGGTCCCTTGTAGACAGCATATATATGGGTCATGTTTTTTTTATCCATTCAGCCACTCGATGTCTTTTGATTGGTGCATTTAGTCCATTTATGTTTAAAGTTATTATTGAGAGGTACTTGTTTGTAGCTATTTCTATTCTTTATGCCTGTGTTCCTTCTTTCCTTTCTATTTCTTCTTTGTACAACAGTCCCTTTCGCGTTTATTTCTTTGCTGGCTTGGTAGTTATAAACCCCTTTAGCTTTTTTTTTTTTTTATTTTTGTCTGTGAAGCTCCTGTTTGTCCCTTCAATTTTGAATGATAGCCTAGCTGGATAGAGTATTCTTGGATTCAGTCCCTTGCTTTGCATCACTTTGTATAATTCATTCCATCCCTTTCTGGCCTGATGTGTTTCCGTTACAAAACCATTTGACAATCTAATGGGAGATCCTTTGTAGGTAACTCTCTGTCTCTCTCTTGCAGCCTTTAAGATTCTCTCTTTGTCATTAACATTTGTCAATGGAATTACAAAACATCTTGGTGTGGGTCTTTTTGGGTTCATCTTGTTTAGGACTCTCTTTTTTTATGTTTGTTATTTTTTATTTTTTTAAATTAAATCTTTATTGTTCAGATTATTACAGTTGTTCCTCTTTTTCCCCCTATAGCTCCCTTCCACCCGGTTCCCACCCCAACCTCCGCCCTCACCCCCCCCCCCCCCTCCCCCCTCCC
>NW_005359840.1:5236255-5247162 GCF_000412655.1 Myotis brandtii
CCCTTTGTGGGCTTTGTGCACAGTCTTGTTGTAGTTAAGCCTTGATTGTTGTAGGTATCACTGGGAGGAATTGACCTCCAGGCCAATTGGCTGTGAGAATCAGCTGTGTCTGCAGTGGGAGAACTTCTGTGCTGGAGACACCCCTCCTGGGCACGACTTGCTTCAGTGGGGCTTTGGTGCTCACTGAGTCTGCCCCCTGAGTGTGTCCTTTATGGATCTGAGGAGCTGCAATCTGGATGGTCCCACTCTGACCACTGGGCACACTGGCTCCTGGAACTCTAAGGAGGTGCTAATCTAGCCTTTGCTTGAGGCTATCCAGCAGGAGCCAGCTGTGAAGCAATGCAAGTTGCCCTGGGGGTTTGGGCCAGCTGCAGTTTGTTAAGTAATTATCAGATTGCAAAGGGCCAGGCCTTTCATATGCAAAAGTCTCCCTGGTGGCTTGGGCGGGGCGGGGTCCCAGGGGATCAACAGGGCAGAGGGAGCAGTTATCGCTGCTCTCAGTCCTGCCCTCTGAGGCCCCGCTTCTCAGTGTCCTGGCAATCGCTGCAAGCACCCCCGAGAGAAAGCTGCCCTCGAGTTCTGACCGATGCCAGACAGTCCAGTTTCTCCCGTATGAGTCTGGGTCCCCAGAGACTCGCCTGGAACTGGAGCTCAGAGCTTGAGACTCCCTCCCAATTGAAAACGACAACTGAGCCCTTAGCCACCAGCCCGCTCCACATGCGCCTCGTACCTCTGTATTTTACTTCCGCACTCTACCTCCTCTGAGTCTTGGTATGCTTTTCTCTTTCCTTCTAGTTGTAGAATTTCCACTCAGCCAGCCTTCCTGTGCTTCTGGATGATGTCCGTCCCATCTTTTAGTTGTATTTTTTAAGTGGTTGTGCGAGGCAGCAATCTCTGGTGTTTACCTATGCCGCCATCTTGGTTTCTCCTTGTTTAGGACTCTTTGTGCTTGTGTGACTTTTTTCTTCCCCAATTCAGGGAACTTTTCTGTCATTATTTCATCAAATAGGTTTTCTAATCCTTGTTCCTCTTCTTGTCCTTCTGGCACTCCTATTATACATATGTTACTTTGTTTCATCTTGTCCCAAAGATTCCTTCGGCTCTCTTGCTTACTAATTTTTTTCTCTAGTAGCTGTTCAGATTGGGTGTGTTTCACTGCCTTATTTTCTAACTCACTAATTCAGTCTTCTGCTTCTTAAAGTCTACTATTGAAACCTTACATTCTGCTTTTTATTGTAGCTATATATAACTTTTTATTTACTCTTGATTCTTACATAAGTTGTTGATTTTCTCATTCATCTTGTTTATGAATTATATTATCCTTATTCTGAATTCTTTTTCTGACATTGCATTCCTCCATTTTATTTAGTTCCTTTTCTGGTGATTCCTTGTTTTCTTTCCTTTGGTGGTTGTTTCTTTGTCTCCCCATTTTTGCTGCCTCTTTCTTGCCCTGGACACCCTGTTTAGGGTTTGAGAGGTTGAAGACCTTATCAGGGCAATGGTCCAGAAATCCTTAGCCCAGAGGCTGGGTCTGCCTTGAGTCTCACACCTTTATTGTCTCTGCTCTGAGTTGTATTCCCTTTTCCCTCTGATCTGGTCCTTCAGTTGTCTGCTTCAGATGCTCGGGGTGGTGGGAGCTCATGCATAGTTCCTCTGATGTGTGACTCCCTTTGAGGACCCAGAGCATTCTGGCATGCAATTTTCTGTGCAGCCCGGCACTTGTGGCAGGGTGGAACCCTAGGTCCCTCTGGCAGCGCACTTGCAGTGTGGTCCTGTGGCCCCTGGCTGGGCACACCTGCTTGCTCCGGGTTGCCCTGGAAGCACTTTCCTATGGCCTGGAGTGAGGCATGTGCTGGGTTGCTCCAGGCAGCCCCTGAAGGACTCTCCCAGGGGCCGGCAAGAAGCGGGTGCGAGTTGCTCTGGGTTGCACAATCCCCGCTTTCTTGTAGCCCGGAGTGAGAAATGTGCTTGTTTGCTCCAGTTTGCCTCTCCTCAGTGTGGAATGGGGGCGGGTTGCCCTGGATGCCTCAGTTTCGAGCTCCCCTGTGGCCTATCTGGGGCACCCACTGGGTTACTTCAGGTTGCCCAGCAGCAGGACCCTGGGCTTGGGGTGGAGTTGGCGCAGGTTCCTCTGGGTCACACAGTCCCACTTTCTTGTAGCCCGGAGTGAGACGTGCGCTGGTTCGCTCCAGTTCACCCCTCTTCTGTGTGGAGTAGGGGCGGGTTGCCCTGGGTCGCTCAGTCCACGCTCCCCTGTCACCCGGAGTGTGGTGCATATTGGGTTGCTCCAGATTCCCCAGCGGGACTGTCCTAGGGGCCCAGGGTGGAGCGGTCACAGGTTACTCTGGGTCACACAGTCAGAGCTCCCCTGTGGTTTGCTCTGGGTTGCTCCGGGTCACCCTGGCAGCAGGTCCTGGTTGGGGATGGAGTGAGTGCTAGGTGGCTTTCAGTCAGGCTAGAAGCATGGTTCTGGGGTCCGGGGTGTGGGTGGGGCACAGGGTTCCCCCTGGATTCCACTCACTATGGTGTTTTAGAGCCGGATCCTAGGACTCTGGGTCCCAGCGGGCTGGTGAGGAGGCCTGGTGAGGGAGCTTACTCTGGGGCACAGGTTCCCTGCAGACATCTGGGAGCCTGTTGGGAGGTACTGTGCCACTCACTGCTGGGGCAAGGTGGTGGTTCCATGTGGGTTATGGCTGGCAAACGTAGTTCTCTAGGCATCCTCTGCCCTTCCTTATTGAAAACGATCTCCTCAGCTGTGTCTAATTTGTTAATTCAGGGTGGATATTCTCCGATTTTGTTCCTCTCTTGGCCTGGCCGTAGGAGGAGGGGTACAACACTGCTGCCTATTTGGCTGCCATTTTTCTCGCTGAAACTGTGTCCTTTTAACAAAAACAAAACATGACTTCTAATTTTGCATCAGCGTACTTTTAATATTAAAATTAAATTAAATTCATTTCAATTTAGTCCAGCTTGACTATACATTAAAATTCAATTTTAGTATTGTTTTCAGTTTTACCTTATTTTTATTTCCCTCTAATTCTGGCAATAATTTTATGTTAGGATTAAATTATTTTTTCAATTTCAAAAGCTACAAAGTTTACATAGAAACAAATGATACATGGTAGTTGTTACAGAATAATTACAGATTTACTCTTGGAGGATAGCATAACTATCTGGGAATTACATTAAATGAATATAAACCATTTGTATATAATATGGTTACAGTAATCCGTATACATTTTTTAGAAATTATGGTATGAGATTCACTCATGTTTACAGTTTCATCTTAATATTGCTCTGCCATATTGGGAAGGATAAAAATGGCAGGGGAAATGGAATCCCCACATTATTGTTAAAGAGGGTTACTCCAAAGATGAAAAATCAGAATAAAGATGTAAAAGACAGGATAATAACTTCTAAACTGATGGTAAGGCTGTAAATATTTTGGAAGTTACCACCAGTATTCTCAGTCTTGCAAATAGTTACCAGAAATTGGAATTTTTTTTTTAAAGATTGCTTCCTGATTGTGAATCTGAAAAGATAAGAAAACAAGTACTGTACAAGTCTATCAAAGAGTCAATGCAGTCTGGCCTTAAGGAGTCATCACTATGTGTGTGTAGGACAGAAAGGGTGATTTTTCTTGTATTGGTCTTTTCAGCTGGCTGTATAGAACCTTTGTTCAATCAACTCACTGTGGTATAAGAGCAATGGCTTTCAAACATGTTGGATCATTTCATAGCAAGAAATACAGTGTATATTATGACCTAGCACAGTGATGGCGAACCTATGACACACGTGTCAGAGGTGACACTCGAACTCATTTTTTTGGTTGATTTTTCTTTGTTAAATGGCATTTAAATATATAAAATAAATATCAAAAATTTAAGTCTTTGTTTTACTATGGTTGCAAATATCAAAACATTTCTATATGTGACATGGCACCAGAGTTAAGTTAGGGTTTTTCAAAATGCTGACACGCCGAGCTCAAAAGGTTTGCCATCACTGGCCTAGCACATACCTACATATATTAAATCATATAAGGAAATGAAAAAAAGTTTAATAAACTGACTTGTGTTTTTTATTTTTAGCATATGCTATGCACACATTCTATTTGTATTTTATAAAATTTCTATTTTATTTAAATATAATAAATATAATAAATTTATCTATGAATTATAAAATTAAAGATATATCATCTATATATTTGTATTGATAAATGTAGGTACCATGTATATTTTTATTTAAATAAATGTTAATCATAATTCACCAATGGTCTGTGACTATAGTTTGAAGAATAAGAAGATACAGCAAACACTTTTATAGTAGGAGAAAGCTCTCATGGGAGTTTCATTGCTTTTCATCTTCTAAAGGGTGCTTGCTGTTTTGCTTGCATTTTCTCAACAGTGTATATAGTGTGTGCAGAGTTAATTTACTCTCATTATTATAAGTGTTTTGGAAGTTTCTCTTTAGTTCATTCTGTATTTCCAGCTCCTTTTTTCAACCTTCACACTATTTGAAATATTTACTTTCCAGTATAAATTAGAAAGCAAGCAATTGTAAACTATCTATTATATAGCTTTCTGCAGTAAGTTAGCAAACTTAGAAATACATTTCAAAACTTTAGAAGTATATTCTTCCTTATAATAAAACTATATATTGTAATATGGCATAAAACATGTTTATTAATGGACCTAAAATTTTTAAAATTACTTGTTTTTGACAATTATGCTTGGATTAGACATTAAATAGTTAGCTATCATCTTTAGTTATTCTTCTTGTTGACAAATTTTGAAAACATGCCTGCTTTTATTAAACCAACAAACTTAAATTAGTTTTTTTTCTTTTTTTAAAAATCCTCACCTGAGGATATGTTTCACTGCTTTGAGAGGGAGGTAGGGAGAGAGAAAGAGAGAGAGAGAGATACATCAATGTGAGAGAGAAACATCGATCTGTTGCCTCCTGTACAGGCCCTAGGATGAAACTGAAACATGTACCCTGACTAGGAATTGAACCCTCAACCTTTTGATGTGTGGAACAACACACACCTGAGCCATTTGTCCAGGACTAAGCTAGCTTTTATGTCACAAATTTTAGCCTATCTCAGGTACAAAATACAAAGTAATAGCCAAAGTTTATTTTTTAACTGAAGATATTTATTTGCATGATGTAAAGACATAGAAATATTTTTGAAGTCATTTTGTGTTTTAGATGTTTCAGCATATCGATTAAAGAACAAATTCCATTGTTTTAAAAATCGTATTCAATTCATTTAATTCTAAGGCTTTCAAGTTTATCATGTAGGAAAACAAGTTTTGGGACTTCAAAAGAGTCTCCCAGGGGCCACTCTAATCTGAAATCATCTTTGGTGTTATATGTCCATTGAGATAGAGATTTTCAAGATGAAGGACCATTGTTTATAAATATAAAACTATCTAGAGTTCCCAGTAGATGATAATCCTTTCATGGGGACTTAGATAAAGACAATCCCAGAGTTAATGGAGTGCACAAAGAAATCAGAACATTCATTAGCAGGGAAACCCTCCCAATGGTGTAACTGTAAACTGGCTCAATGAGACAGTGATCTCCCAGGGCAATCCTTCACCTGATCCCAAAGAAAGGCGAGGACCATAACTGAAGGGACACTGGTTAGAGCCTGAGAAGACTCATAGCTAAGGAGCACAATGACTCATGGAAGCAGTGAGCAAAAGAAGACTTGTGTGGGCATCACATCCCATTCCAGGAGATGCTAGTCTTACAACAGTGAGATTGTCTCAGATCCCAAAGTCATGTTGACTTTGTCAGGAGGCAATAATCAAACAAATAAAAAGAAAATCATTTATTTGGGGATCTAAGAATTTCAATTTGGGTAACACAGATTCAAGTAGCAACTCAAATAGTGTCCTGCTAGAGAACAAAAGTCAGGGGTTTTTAAAAGACAAAATGGAGAAGTTTGCATAATCAGTCACAAAGATTTTTAATTGGTGTTATTGGCAGAAAGTTAACCTTGGCCCAAAACAATTGATTGCTAAGGTATCACTAAGAAAAAGTCCATCACTTTAACAAGTTGCAGGTGTTCTTGCTGTAGTCTCAGAATATTTATGCTGTGACCCAGTTAAGAAGTTCAAGTTCTGTTTGATGAGGACGTGCATAAGACCCATTACCTTAATGGCCTCCCAGTTCCATTGTAAAGCTCCTAAAAATAAGTGATTCTATTTTATTTCACATTTTATAAACTAATACTCTTGAACACTCACTAAGTGCTAGATATTGTTTTAAGTTCTTTAATCAACTCAGTATTTTCTGGGTCATATCACTGTTTTTCTGGCTCACTGAGAAATTATTATTCTGTTTAGAGTGTTTTTCTTTTTTTGCTTCCTCTTATAGATTTAGCCTACACATACTTCAAGAATCACCAGTCAGCACTTTAAATATTCCAAGGAGTTGTAAGGCAGTGTCACAGTGTTTTTGTATTGACCACTGTTACATATTTCAAAATGAAAATTGCCCAGCTAATAGAAGAAAACTATATATAGATATCTCCTTTGACTCTGTTCATAGGTCCTAGAGCCCTCATTTCTGTGATTTCTCCATCATTTGAAACATTTATCCAGCATTCTTCTAAGATGTATGAGCTAATTATATTCTCAGCTTTGATTTAACCTAATTTGAGTTGATTCTTGTCACTTGCAACTAAATGGGTTCTGATGAGTCACTTCTGTAAACATATGCAAATAAAGCCAGCCATCTTCTAGCCTTACTTTTTGTAGTGTTTTCTCTCTTTTTAATTAAAAAAAAATTTTTATTGCCCTGCTGGCGTGGCTCAGTGGTTGAGCATCGACCAATGATCCTGGAGGTCATGGTTTAATTCCTGGTCAGGGCACATGCCCGGGTTGCAGGCTTGATTCCCAGTGTAGGGCATGCAGGAGGCAGCCTATCAATGATTGTCTCTCATCATTGATGTTTCTATCTCTTTCTCCCTCTCCCTTCCTTTCTTCTGAAATCAAAAATCAATTTAAAAATTTTATTAAAATTTTAACTTACAGTTTACATTTGATATTATTTTGTATTAGTTTCACTTGTACAATATAGTAGTTAGCCAATCATATACTTTGCAAAGTGTTCCCTCTGATATTTCCAGTACCCAATGGGCACCATACATAGTTATTATAATATTTCTTATTCTGTATTTTATATCCTCATGACTATTTTTAATTTCCAATCTGTATTTTTCAATTTCTTCACCTTTTCCACCCAGTCTCCCAAACCCATCTTCCCTCTGGCAACCATCAGTCTGTTCTCTATACCTATTAATCTGCTTCAGTTTTGGTTTGTTCTTAGATTCCACATATAAGTGAAATCATGTGGCATTTATCTTTCTCTGACTGACTTATTTTACTTAGCATAATAACTTTTAGGTCCTTACAGGCTGTTGCAAAAGGTAAGATTTTGTTCTTTTTAATGGCCAAGAAATATTCCATTGTATATATGTACCACAGCTTTTTTTATCTACTTGTCTATTGATGGACATTTGGGTTGCTTCCATAGCTTGGCTATTGTAAATAGCACTTCAATGAACATAGGGATGCATATATATCTTTTGAATTAGTGTTTTGGGTTCCTTTGGATATATACCCAGAAGTAGAATCATTTGGTCATAAGATTGTGTGTACATATGTATGTGCATGCATGTGTGTGTGTTGTGTGTGTGTGTGTGTGTGTGTGCACGCACTTGGATGGGGGAGAGAGTGTCCAGATAAATAAAGCTGGCCCAGTTGGCATGGTTCAGTGGTTGAGCATCAACCTATGGACCAGGAGGTCATGGTTCAGTTCCTGGTTGGGGCATATGCCTGGACTGTGGGCTCATTCCCCAGTGTTGGGCATGCAGGAGGCAGCCAATCAATGATTCTCTCTCATCATTGATGTTTCTATCTCTCTCTCCCTCTTCCTTCCTCTCTGAAATCCATAAAAAATTATTTTTTTAAAAAAGCTAACATTTTTAGTTGACCACCCAATGAAATAACAGTGCTTATCAAAAGCAGTAAAAATATTGCCATTGTTTTCTTTTACACATTTGTTCCTAGCATATTTTAGAAACTATTTTGACTAATCCTTTTCAGGGAAGTTTGATCATTTACCTTGGGAATCATATATCTGGAGTAAGTGGAAGTGAGAAGGGTAACAAAAGCACTAAATTACAGAGTAAGTATACACAAAGCAGTTAAAAAATTTATCCAAGCATACATTATTGCTTTTTTAGAATATATTTTTATGGATTTCAGAGAGGAAAGGAGAGGAGAGGAGAGGAGAGGAGAGGAGAGGAGAGAGAGAGAGAGAGAGAGAGAGAGAGACATCAATGATGAAAATCATTGATTGGCTGCCTCCTGCATGCCCCCCACTGGGGATCTAGCCTGCAACCTGGGCATGTGCCCTTGACCAGCATCAAACCCGGGATCCTTCAGTCTGCAGGCTGATGCTCTATCCACTGAGCCAAACCAGCAAGGGCATCATCATTAAGTTTTTTATGGTTAGAAAATATCGATTCAACTTTACTCCAAAATAATCTGAAAGTATCATTTCTTACTTTTTCTGCATATACTCATTGGAATAAAATGTATCTCTTCTGGAATCCAATGAAGGTTTCTTTATTTTCTCAATGTAAACCCAGTCCTTCATGTCAAAGAGGTGCATACACTATCATACTTACCAAAAATGACTTTCCATAGATTAGAATTGACATTTCCAACAGGAGGTAAACTCCACAACTGTCTCCATGAGAATTGCAGATACAAATGATTCAGTTTCATAAATGTCATGTGCTGTTGAAAGACGTCTTGTTCCATGCTTGATTATCAAACACATCTTCACTTCACTCTTAGGCAATCTATCCATCCCCCATGATTTTTCATATTGTATTTCAGACTCTCAAAATCATGCCAATGCAATGTAGTCAGTTGTCACTTCATCAACAAAGCAAATTAAACAAATGATTGGGAAATTATTGACTTGATTATTTGTAATCATGGAAAATGAGCCAACAACTGATTAGCTAAAGTTCTTATTTTTCAACCTATTATTTTAGCTTCATGGAAAATTATATTTCTATGTGAGTGTTTTATTATTGCATTTGCTGTTGTCTTGACTTTACCTCGTATTTTGGATATAAGTGTTCCCTTTGGGGTTCCTATAACACTACTTCTGAATGTGGTCCTCTCAAACTGCTGGCATAGATTATTAGCAGACACTGAATGACTGCTGTGGTATTCTACAAATGTGTTTTCCTGTGAAATTTTCAATATAGCATAGAACAACATAAGAATTTTTCCAGCACAGTTATGCTGCAGGCATTAACACCAGGGTATTGAAAACTCTACCCTAAAATTTGAAGTGAAAACTACCTTTTTCCTTATGTTATTATGGAAAGAAGCTAATATACACCTGTAGGGAACATATTTTCTCATCAATCAACAAGCATTTTTTTCTTTACTGTAGCAGAAGACTAATTGATTTAATATGCATGAAGTGAGGACAGAGGGAAAGGAAAGTGAATTCAATGTTTATCGTGTGAGACCTGGTAATTTCCTTTCAATCATCATTGAAATGAAATACTTTCTCTTTCATGAATGAGACCTAAAGTCTCTATCCATTATTTTAGACATCTATCTTCTTGGATCTCAGATTACTGTCATCAATGACCTTGTTCTTTTCCAGAGACATTTTATATTTTCATGAGACAGAATCTCTGCTTAATCTTGGAGCCATCTACCTTCTTCATGTGTGCAGAGTACACTTAATATAGTATGTGGTGCAACATCTGATAATAAAAGAAGTGTGTATTCAGATAAAAATAAATTCCATGAGAGGTTTCATATGAAAGAGAGGTTAATGGATTTCAAGAAATAAATGGACTAGGATGTTTCGTCAGTGAGGTTTGATTTCTGTTATTAAATTGACTAATGGTTGTTGGTACTTGCTTTTTACTTATCATAATAATTTAAAATACATAGAAACACAAAAGACATTTCCCATTAGCTGAAAAATAACAGGTTAACCAGTGACTCATACATGCTTGACCTGTCCCTTCACAACTTATTTTAAAGCAAAATGAATGGTGATATGAAAGATAGTGCTGTTCTTAAGAATCAAGTTTGACTAGGAATTAATATACTGATTTGACTAGTAACAGTGCACAGTAGATACTTAAGATATTTTCTAGAGAAATTTTAAATTACAAAATGATTTTATAAGTAGTGTGAGTGGTGCAAAATGTCTTATGAGAAACCTTAAGAGAAGCAAGTCTTACCCAAGATCACTTAACACATCAGGACTTGGCATCATATTGCACAGTAATCAATGAATTAAGCAGTTTCTCTCAGCAGTCCAAGTGCTACCTAGTAATAACAATATAAGCAATTTTATGAACAAGAAATAATTTTTCAAAGGAATTAAAAGATGATCAACCAATGCATGTCATCTGTATGAGAATTTAAAGGGACTCCTCCTAAACAGAAGGTTCTACTTTGGAATTGTAGGCTGGATTATTTCCCACTTAATTCATCTTCCATGAGGTGTCATCTTACTCTCCATTGAAGTCACATATCACTTTTCTGTATCTCTATTTAGGCACTTTCTACTTTCTTATCTTCCTTTTTTATTATCTTCCTTCACTAGAATGGGAGCTCTTTTAGGAATCTGACTTTTTCATGCTTGTATCCTCCATGGTTTCTTATATATAGGAAGGGCTAAGTTGTTGCTGAACAAATAAATACCTTGCATGACCACAGATTCATTCACAAAATCCAAGATGATAGGAGGTAGCCTCTGAAACAATAAAGAGTGGATGAATTAAAAAAAAAACTATTATAAAGTTGATAATGTAAATCATTATATTTCAGGAAATGGTAAAAACT
>NW_005359840.1:5247177-5267898 GCF_000412655.1 Myotis brandtii
TATATATATATATTCAGCAAGTTTTTATTTGAGCCGCTGAAGTATACTACTTTACTAGTACTATGAGCAGAGGCTATGAGGGTGAATGAGATGTGGTCACTTTCCTAAAGGATCATGAATGTGCTCATTTCATGGAAGGCACACCTTTATTTTTGGATTTTTAAGTCTATAAAGGGTCATTAAAAAAGCCAAAGATGTTTGTAATTATAGTGTTAATCGTAAAGGAATTTGTCTCAGGGGGAAACTGTGTTTCTCTCAAACCCATCCTGCAGTGCTGTCTCACTACTAGATTCAGAGAATGGATGATTAGACTTGAACACCTTTCAATTGCTCCCCCTCCCTGAGGATCTAATGTGCTTACTGTGATAATGCAACATAAAAAGAGTTAACATGGATTCCATTAATGTGCAACTTGCTTAATAGGATTTGTCTCAACTTCAACAACTATCAAGGCAGCTGACATGACCAGCACGACTTCTACACTCAAAATAAATCACACTTTTCATATTTACAGACTCAGATTATATATAAATGCACAATACTATACATAGTTTCTTAATTTTTAGACTGTGTATGTGACTATAAAATTCTGTTGTAATAGATCAGTTTTGTTATGTAGTTACAAAACTTGGTCTCTAACTAAATGTGTCTTTCTGAACTAGGACTTTGGGGAGATGGGAGCTCCTCGAATATTTAATATGAGACATGTGCTAAAACTGTTTATTTTCATGAGTGAGGGGGCATGTGCAGTTAGTTCACAAGACAGAGTCCCACATTTCCTTTTCCTTTCATCGCTAGTGAATATTTTATCCACTAGAATCACCCCCACACATATCTCAAATCAATATGGGTTTACAATTCTTTTCTGCTAACATATATGCATTTATTAAGCACTTGAAAGTACTATACGAATATAATGTTTTTAGGCAAACAAAAAATTGCCTTAGTTTTGGCTACTATATCAAAATGCCGTAACTTGGATGGCTTATAAATAACAGAAATTTAATTCTCACAGTTCTGGAGGCTAGAAGTTCAAGATCAGGGTGCCAACATGGTCTGGTTCTTGTGAGTGGTGTCTTCTGGGTTGCAGACTGCCAACTCACATGGCAGAACTAGGGGGCAAGAACTCCTGGGGTTCCTTTTGGTAAATACTAATCGCATTCATGAGGGCTCTACCATTATGACCTAATTATCTTCCAAAACCACACCTTTTAATATTATCACATTGGGGGCTAGGATTTCAACAAATTAATTTTGGGGGGACACAGACATTCAGTCCATGACAAAATTTTCTAACAAGAATTCCCCAGATGTATCTTACAATATTGTCATTTGCCTCCAAATTGCTAATGCAATGATGCTGTGCAGAGAGTTGTCACTGACAATAATAATAAGCAATAATAATACTATTTACATAGCTCCTTTCATCTTGAATGTTCTTAAAACATCAAATAAAAGAATCATTTTTGATGTGTAACCATCTCTGGGGAAAACTTGGAAGCTATTTAACAGCTGGCCATCAGTTAAAGACAGGAAATGAAGAACATGTTTCCCAGCAGAAACTGCAGGATATACAATGTAATTACCTAATTTGGAATTGGTTTAGGACACTGGAGCTAATTAATGTTCATATCCTTGAAAAAGTGGCATTGGGCAACTAGTGAGTGCAGAGTGATCAGGACTTCAATTGTACATCTTAGCTAAAAGACGAGGCTTCCAATAACAGTGTCTTTGCAAATGCTCATTCACTGCTGCCTGAACACTGAGTGTGAAGCAATCAAGAGAGGTGATCATTTCTTAGCTGGGAATATAATACACACACACACACACACACACACACACACACACACACACACACACAAATATAAAAAGTCTGTGGATTTATTGAGTGAGTTTGCAAATGCAGCAATGTGTCCTAACACCAAATGCCAACTGTTAATTTCACTAGGCAGCTTCCCTGTGTCTTGATTCAACAGTGCAGGTGTACCCCATTACGTGAGGAATCACCAATGAGAAATTCACCATAACCAAAAAGTATAGCGTACATTTAATATATGCTTTCAGAAACCTCACATAAACAGAAATTTGCAAGCAGACAAACAGTTTCCAGGAACATATACAAAATGAGAACTCCAGTTGTCTGTACCTTGCCACAGAAGCAGCAGGATGTGACCAGCTGCTTCTCATATCTCCCGCAGCCTGGTCTTGGATGTGCCATCAAATCTAGGCTGTGGCAGTAGGGGATGAGAAGTTGCCTGCATGAGGCAAGCATTTAAAACTAAAGCAAGGTGGAAAGAGCAGGGCTTCCTGCATCCCATGCCTGAATTGAGTCATGGCTTAAGGCAGGTGGCAGATGTTCTGAGTTAGTGGAATAACTGTACCCCTCTTGTGTTATAATCACCTAGAGGCAGGAACAGAAAAAAAAATTCGGAACACATTACTTACATTCTGATAAAGGTTGATGAAAAAAGATAATTTGTTTGAGAAAAATTTGCTTTAGGAGCAATTTTACTGGGTGGTAATTATTAGCTAAATCAAGTAATGCTCAAATATAGTGAGATCTGCTGCTAATTAAGTGGTTAAATATTGGAAAGACAACAATAATGAAAAAAACTATGAGCACTGAATAAAATGGTGGAGGATAGACAAAAACACCTCTTGAACAGTTCAGCTGGAGAATAAACATTTTATTCGTTTGGTATGTAGTTCTCATGTCTTTATTTCCAGGGATATTTTGATGCCAATAGTGGAGAATGAGGTTATTCCTATCTTCCTAACTCCCACCCCATCACATTAATTAGAAATGACTATAAATATTTAGGATTGGAAGTGGGATGAGGTTGATTTCCTATACTCAACTAATATTGCAAACTATATAAATCCAAATTAAGCAATGTTGAAGAGTGAAATCCAGGATCAAGTACAATCAAGTTTATTTGACATCTTTAGGCATAGGGTCACTTCACTTAAGTGATGTTTCATACAACTGATGTGAATCTCTATTGAGCTGATTTTTAAAAGTTAAACATTAAAAAACAATTTTTAAAAATTATATCTAATGAATATTCATTAAATAATTAATAGAATTATCATTTTAAATAACTCCTGATGATTAAAATAATGATCATTTGTGTTAAAAAAGAGTGATACTCTCAGATGTCATAGACGTTGTAGGGATTTTTGCACAAATGGTTAGCAAAACCATACACTTTATGCTTCAGATTGTTTTTTATAGTTATTCTGCTTCAGGATTGGCAGCTATCAGGTTAAGGTCCCTGCAATGCACCCCCTTTTAAAAAATATGTTTTTATTGATTTCAGAGAGGAAGGGAGAGGGAGAGAGAGATAGAAACATCAATGATGAGAGAGAATCATTGATCAGTTGCCTCCTGCACGCCCCATACTGGGAATCAAGCCCACAGCCCGGGCATGTGCCCTGACATGGAATCAAACCATGACCTCCCGGTTCATAGGTCGATGCTCAACCACTGAGACACGCCAGGCAATACACTCTTTTTTTAACCACAGTTCTAATTTACTGGTGCTGTTGCATTTTGCATTAAGACAAAATAATAAAGCCTGTGAGAATTTGACAGTAATAGGGGTAGCATATTGTATTATTTGCTTGATAACAAATATTTCAGTTGGTAATTATGGATGGCGGAAAACTCAAGGAGTCCAGTCTCCAAATAAATACCAACTTGCAGTTCACAGTACTTCATTAAAAATAACTAATCAGGAAAGAAACAGAGTTATAGGGCCAGGATGGGTGGAAAGAAAAAAAAATTAATGTTAAACCTAAGAAAACAATTCAGAGTCTCAGCCCTCAGTGGAATTTTTTAAAACTGTAGTTTCTTTATAATAACCGTAATGACATAAATCTTAACATTAAGGTGGTAAATGATAAACCTGCATAAACAATCTTAATGATAATTCCAAAGCATCCATTTCAAATTTCTAAAGTTATAACTGGCCAAATCATCTTTCATATTGTCATCCCATCTTTGTACCATCAGTTTTATTAATTCTAGACTGGATCACTGGCGTTAGAATGAGTGTAATAAATATTTTCATATATGCATTTTTTTCTTTTTATTGAATTCATTGAGATGACACTGGTTAACAAAATCATACAAGTTTCAAGTGTATAGTTCTACAATATGTCACCTGTACATTGTATTGTGGGTTCACCAAGCCAAGTCAAGCCTCTGCCCATCACCATTTATCCCCCCATACCCTCCTCCACCTTCTCCCTCTCCTCCCCTGGCAATCATCACACTGTTGTCTGTGTCCATGAGTTTTTTTTTGGTCTTTTTTCCCCCTCAATCCCTTCAACCCCCTCCCACCCAAGCTCCCATCCCAGACAGCTGTCAGCCTGCTCTCATGAGTCTGTCTCTATTTTGCTTGTTAATTCATTTTGTTCATTAGATTCTACATATGAGTGAAATCATATGGTATTTGTCTTTCTCTGGTTGGCTTATTTCACTTAGCATAATAGGACTGCCTTATGACCCAGCAATTCAACTTCTGGAAATTTATCCAAAGAAACCCGGAACACTAATCAGAAAGACTATATGTACCCTTATGTTCATTGCAGCGTTATTTACAATAGCCAAGATTTGGAAGCAGCCCAATTGTCGACTAGTAGATGAGTAGCTAAAAACCTGTGCTACATTTGCACAATTAAATACTATTCAGCTATATAAAAAGAAGAAAACCTTACCCTTTGCATCACATATGTATTTGAAGTTAGATATCATGTCCAACATTAGTCTTCTTGTTCCTCCACTTAAATTATCTGGAGTTGCCTCACCTCTTCTTAAAATAATATGATTTTTGCCCTAGCTAGTTTTACCTAGTGGATAGAGCATCGGCCTGTGGACCAAAGGGCTCTGGGTTCTATTCCAGTCAAGGGCATGTACCTCGGTTGCAGGCTTCTCCCCAGCCTGGGCCCTGTTCAGGGTGTTTCCCTCACACTGATGTTTCTCTCTGTCTTTCCCTCTCTCTTCCACTCTCTCTAAAATCAATGCAAAAATATCCTCGGGTATGGATTAAAAAATAATAATAATATGATTTCATGTCTTCCAATTATCCTGTTTTTCTTCTGTCAATATGTTGCATTTTCTCAATGGGCATTCAAAAGTAGGTGCAATGGTCTGGCTGTGATCTTGCCAATGTAGTCTAAGATTATGTGCTATTTAATCTAAACGGCAATGCTTTTCTGAGTACTTTTGCATTCAAAGCATGCTATATTTTCTTTGCCATCTTTCTGGTATTTTAGGTATTTTAAATCCAATACAGTAGTCCCCCTTATCTGTGAGAGATACATTCCAAGATCCCCAGTGGATGCTTGAAACCACAGATAGTACTGAGCCATATACATACTATTTTTTTCTATTTATATATATTTTTGATAAATTTTAACTTATAAATTAGGTTCAGTTAAAGATTAACAACTAAAAATAAAATAGAACAATTATAACAATGCACTGCAATAAAAGTTATGTGAATGTGGTCTTTCCTAAAATATCTTACTGTTCTGTACTCTCCCACCCTTCTTCTTGGGATGATGTGAGATGATTGAGTGCCTTATTAATTGAGAACTTTCTCCTTTTTACTTAAAAGAAGCTCTTTACTCTTCTCTTTGGCATATCCAAATTGTCCGCATCACTACACTTGTACTTTGGGCCATTATTAACCCCTAGAGTGCCGGGGAGCGCGATCACGCTCCTCCTGTCTTTCGCCAAAAGTGCCGGGAGCGCTTTATTTTAACATTATATGTTTTGTTCAAATTTTTTTCTACTAGTATTTTATAATACAATCAGCAAACAATATATGTCAAAGATGAAAACAAATGTAGTAAAGGTTTCCTTAAGTTTTTGAATATGTAACTTCATTTACTTGCGATTCATAATTTTTTTTCCTAAACTTCTGTACAATCAGCAAAAATGCCTTGGCAATTTTAGCATAGTTCCTAGGATATGGTTGGCACTCAAAGGGTTAAGTAAAATAAGGGTCACTTCAACACAAGCACTGTGATACTGCGAGAGTTAATCTGATAACTGAGATGGCTACTAAGTGACTAATCATAATGGGTGAGTAGTATATACAGCTCTGATATGTTGGGCAAAGGGATGATTCACGTCCAAGGATGGGCAGAGCATCATGAGATTTCACCACTCTGCTGAGAATGGAATTTAATTTAAAAGTTGTGAATTGTTTATCTCTGGAAGTTTTCATTTAATATTTCAGACCGTGGTTGACCACGGGTAACTAAAACCACAGAAAGCAAAACTGTGGATAAGAGGAAGCTACCATATGTAAAGGGTATTTCCGATATAATTTTATATTTTAAAATGGTAGTTCTCAAATATGCTAGATATTATGAATAATGGATAGTTCAATTTTATAGCAGGTGCTTTTCCTACGGTGTCTCTAAGAAACTTTTTGGACAGTTTGTCTAAAGTCGCTTTTTAAAAAAATGATATTTATTGTTGAAACTATTACAGATGTCCCTTTTTATTCCCCCCATTAAACCCTTCCACCTCGCTCCTGATACTCTATCCACTGGGCCAAACTGGCTAGGGCTAACTGTAGTTATTTTTAATATGTTTAACCTTTATATTAGACTTAAGTGATTAACACACCGCCATATTACAGCACTAGATTACTCTGTATTTTACTATATAATTATTTTACCATTGAGTTTTATACTTTTATATATTTTTGTTACTAATTCGCATGCTTTTAGGAACTCCTTTGAGCATTTCTTGTAAGGCATGTCTGTTGGTAATGATGTTTCTCAGCTTTTGCTTACCTGGGAAAGTCTTTACCTCTCTTTCATTCCTGAAGTAAAGTAGCAGAATTTTTCTTCTGCTTGATCAAGCCTAATGTTTGTGCTCTCCATTGCATTTTTATTCAACATTGTATTCTTCAGCTTTATAATTTATGTTTGGTTCTTTTTAATTGTTTATATCTCTCTGTTGGACTTTTAATTTTATTAGTGTATAGTTTTCCTGAGTTCATCGAGCTATCTGTGTTTTTTCTAGCTCACTGAGCTTCCTAAAAACAATTATCTTGCTTTTTTTCCAGTCCATAGATCTCCATTTATTTGGGGTTACTTGATGAAAAATTACTGTTTAGTTTTGTTTTGGTGGTATCATGCTTCCTTGATTTTTTGTTTTGTAATCTTGCATTGATATCTGTGTATCAGATAGAGCAATCACCTTTTCCAGATTATATGGACTGGTTTTAAAGGGAAAGACCTTCACCTGTGAGGATACTAGCTGGGTGGAGTGTGGTGGTCATTTCTCTGAGAAAAACTTACTGTGATAGTATCTGTGCAGCTCCATCAGCTAATCCCAACAGAACAATCTATTGGGATTCAGGCTGAGGAGCACTATGGGGTCCCCCACTATGAAAGCTGCAGGAATTCTGTGACAACAGGGGTTGAGGTCTTCAGTGGCAAAGGCTACTGGAGTACTCCACAGAGCAGGTCACTGGAGACCATAATAACACCCACCGCATGGCTTATACTGACAACCTCCACCTTTTTTGTTCCTGGCTATTCCCAAAGGTCTCAACTAAGCTGATCTCTGGGATTCTTTCTGTGCGGTTATTCTCCATGTTTTGCTCCATTGTGTTGCTAAAGTTATTCTTTGGATTCTTGAGAGCTGCTAGGGCTATTTTGTGGATGCCAATTTATTTTGAGGGGGAAAAGGGATAAAGGCTGGTATCTTCTATTCTAAAGCAAGCTTACTCTGTTATATTTGACAAATTGTAGTATGTCTGTACCCAAATATTCTTTAGATCTGTTTTGTTATACAGGCCATCAATAATGTGTTGATATTGCTTTTTTGATTCTTGATCCTATGAATTTGGTTCACATATTATCAATATGCCCCTTTAGTTCATTGTTTCTTAAATAAACATTTATTGGCTACCTAATTTTTGCCAGACATTGGGATGGTGAATATGAAATATATGACCTCACAGTGTCATAGCCTGTAAGGCCATCCCTACATATAGAAAGCAGATCAGGACTAAGGACAGATTCCTGGGTGTTTCAGTAGAAATATTTCTCTAAGTTGACATTTGTTAATTTAATTGGGACCCTTTGTGTACTGTTGTTTACCATCTCTGAATCAATGTCACTGTCCTAACATCAATCCCACATTTTGGTCCATCTTATGCACAAAGATAATGTGAGGACTTATCATATTCCTTGGAAGAATTTATACACAGTATCTGCAGCATTCTCCTGATTTAGTAAACCTTGAATGGAACGGGAGATAGAAAGAATGGCAAGGGGGGTGCAAGTGATGAGTTATCTGTTTTCATTTGAGAGCATGGGGTAGAATAGCAAAATAGGTAGACTGTAGAAAGGAGATAATAAAGTGAGGGAAGAACAAGGGGAAGAACCAGTTATACAAATAGCAAAATGCTTGTTTGTGAACTCTTTGGGCCTCTGGATAAATGCTGCCAAATAAAAAACATTTTCCATGTGCCTAACGAGAAGACCCAGCTACATGCTGCTTTTCATTTTAGTTATATTTCTAAAACCTATGGTTTGATTTTCAGGAAAACGGTCCTTTTACATTTTCTGAAGGATGCAGTGAATTGCAATGTTCATGTCAGATAGCATTAATCCGAGAAGAAAAGAGGACGGTGTACCTTCAAGAGATGGAGTCATTTTCTTCTGCGTGCTTTCCTTTTCCATCCATCAGGATGACAATGTATGGATCTCTGTGAGTGGAGTTAAACATCTTGACTGCATGCTATCTTCTTCAAAAAGAAAAACAAATCTATGCAAATTAGAAAATAAAAGTGGAGTTGCCTTTAAAAACACACTCCTAAGGTGTTTTGACAAAGAGTAATTCAATGAATCTAGAAATGAAAATTGCATTTTTAGTGGTGCTTTAGTGAGTCTCAGAACATTTCAAATCTGTGATATGATGGAAAAAGCACTTTAATATGAGCAGGGCACTTGGATTCCGGTCCTGGTTACTCTACTAGTTTTCTGTATATTATGGACAACTCACTTACCTTCTCTAATAAGGTCCTCATTCTGACAAATAAGAGGGTTGGACATCATTTCAAAGGTGCTTTTCAGCTCATATTCTGTTCCTTACACAGCAAGCAATGAAACCTCACAATAAATGTTTTCCATGTATTTTTGAAATAGGAGGTTATAAATTAAATCCATTCTACAATAAAAAATTTAAATTTATATTTATTGTTGAAAGTATTACAGATGTCTGCCATTCCCCCTGATTGAGCCCCTCCACCCCATTCCTGCCCCGCCCCCCGCCCCCTGCCACAGGCCTTCACTGCACTACTGTCTGTGTCCATGGGTTATGCATGCATGCATGTAAGTCTTTTGGTTTTATCTCTTCTTAACCTCTCTCCTCCTTCTATCCGAGATTTGTTAGTTTGTTCCATGCTTCCATGTCTCTGGATCTATTTTTTCTCTAAGAATCCTGAAACACCAACCAGAGAGAATATATGCACCCCTATGTTCATAACAGCACTATTTATAATAGCCAAGATCTGGCCCTGGCCAGCGTTGCTCAGTGGTTAGAGTGTTGGACCATGAACTGAAGGCTCCCGGGTTTGATTGGGAGCCTTCAGCTCCTGGTCAAAGGCACCTACCTGGGTTGCAAGTTCCCTGTTGCAGTTGGGTGTGTACTGGAGGCAACTGATTGATGTGGCTCTTTCACATCAATAGTTCTCTCTCTCTCTCTCCTCTCTTCCCCTCCCCCTTCCCTTTCACTCTCTCTAAAATCAATGGAAGAAATACCCTCCAGTGAGGATTAACAAAATAGAATAGCTAAGATCTGGAAACAGCCCAAATGCCCAGCAGCAGATGAGTGGGGGAAAAAAACCTGTGGTACATTTACACAATGCAGTACTATGCAGCTGTAAACAAGAAGGATCTCTTGCCCTTTGAGACAGCATGAAAGGACCTGGAGAGTATTATGCTGTACAAAATAAGCCAGTCAGAGAAAGACAAGTATCACATGATCTCACTTATATGTGGAATCTAATGAACAAATTAAACTGACAAAAGAGAAACACAGATATGGAGTCATGGGGAACAGAATCTTCTTAAAAGGGGTTCAAGACTATGGGCTCTCCCACTGAATTTCAAATACAGTAAGGCTCTGATCTTACTACGCTTATCTGGAACTTCAGGTCTGGCTCTTTAGACCATGGAGAAATTTGGCAGCTCCACCCTGCCCTGCAATAGATTCTTCATCCGTAGTGGGAAGAAAAGCCCCACCCCCCTTCTATGCAGGCCATCCTCAAAGTCCATTCCTATATTGACTGGAGCGGGAGTACGGAAGTAGGCACTTGGGACAAAATTATTCCCTCTTGCTTTCATACTGTGTTAACCATACATTTCTTTTCTTAGAGGTTGTGCACAGTTGTTTTGGTTGATCTTCTTACAAATAAACATAACAAAGGAGATAAAACATAAAATTGAATGCACCTACCCTTATATGTCTATATGTTTGGCACATCACTTCCAAAATGGAGTGAGACTAAAGTTCTAGATGAGCTTGCTTCCTGCCCGTGACATTCGGCAAACCTGGGATTATCGAATTCTAGCCTGAGCTGGCCCACTGATTTTTCTTACAAATGTTGGCACTGTTTGACAGCCCAAATTCACACATTTCTCTTGAAAACAGTAAAATAATTAAATATCAGGATTAAGTGTGCAGATTTTAGAAATTTGGGGATAAACAATGTAATTAGGTACTTCTCAGAAATAGACATAAAATACCAATGTGAAAGGAGAAGCTATAATAGCTCTAAATTATTTTATTTAAAAAGTAAGTACAAATAGTGCTTTCCAAAACCCCTTCTAACATATAAACAGTTTTGAAGTTCTCTTTGATGTAAATTGGTCTCTGTTATGAAGAACTAGACTGAAAATTTGCTCAAATCAAAACAGAGATACATATTGTCCAAGAAGCAGTTGTTCTGCCAAAAAAAAACGAAGGCAATTTCTAAAATTTCAAGGAGAAAAATGTGTTGTATTTTTTTATAAAATTATTCCTGCAACATTTAACATTTTTATTCAGACTAGAAACAAGGATAGTCTTTGGTGCTATACGATGTGACTATGTGACAGATTCCAGGTGGCAGGCGTCTTTCAGAGGCCTTGAAATAAAGCCATGATGCTTGCAGATGAGGCCCAAGAAAAAGAACCTATGCAAGAATATAATTCTGAAGAATTGGCCAAGCTACCCTTGGCCCCATATTTAATTTCTTAAGCCCTATAATACCTACAGTTTCAGATACCCAGTTCTCTCCCTGTATTATAGCTTCAAAACTGTCCTAAGAGGTGTTCAGAATCTCTTATTCACCTACTAAATCACTCTTCATTTCTGCTAATGTCTCTCAGCTAAATTTCCTGTTATAGATGCTTGATATCAGCTCAGCACGATCTTAGCTGGTCTCAAATGCAATTTGATGTCAAGTAAAGCATTATAGAGCATATCAAAGAAAGCTTTCTATTAGCTTAGTTAATGCCTGTTCATATGCCATTAACCTATTATTTTCCCTTTGTTTAAATTTTATTTTTCAACTACAGTTTACATTCAATATTATTTATTTTTAGTTGTAGGTGTATAGTATAGTGGTTAGACAATAAAATACTTTACAGAGTGATCCTCCCAATATTTCTAGTATATACCTGGCACCACACATAGTTATTACTGTATTATTGACTATGTTCCCTATCCTGTACTTTACATCTCATGACTATTTTGTAACTACCAATTTGTATTTCTTAAACCCTTCACCTTTCTCACTCAGCTAAAAGGTGAAGGAATTAAGAAGTACAAATTGGTAAAATTAATTTTTAATAATTATATATGTAGCATTTTTTTTATCTTATCAAAAGAACACAATTGACCCGAACGTAGGAATAACATGTACATCAGTTGGATGGGAAAACACTATATTGAAGGCTTTCCAAAGTACCTTATTTCTCGACTAATTCAATAAATGTAACCATCACTTAGAAAGTATTCTCTTATTGGTCATAATGCTCTTTTCAATTAAGCATCACATAAATCAAGATAAGAGCTCAGAAGAAATATTTAAGCATTTTAATCTAATTTTACTTTAATTAATACTAAGTGAGACAGAAATGCACAGTAATAACTGACAACTAGATATTTCAATTACTGAGACCTTAAAGTGCCTAGAGACAGAAGATGAATTAGACATCATAGATAACTTTGTGCTATATGGGACTATTCAAGTTTCTTTCATTCTTAGTGTGAGCATATAATTTATCATCCAAACCAGAACATTTTTTAAAGGAAAAGAAACACCATTAAACATTACAACAGGACAAAATGAGTTACCCAGAACCTTCTCCCAGCAAAGGCATATAGTAATCTTGGGGGCATAGATTTTGTTTGTTTGACTGCATACCCCAAACAAGAAACTATAAGAATAAAAGATGGGGATTAAAAACAAAAAATACAGTGATTCTAAGAGTTAGGATCTACATGCTTCTAACATTATTATAAGAGAGCATCTTTTTTTTTGTATCTGTACACACAGATATTTCTTCAGGATTCAAATCCCTTTGAAATTGTCTTTCCTTTACCTCTTAATTTCTTATTGTGTTTTTGGCACAAGCCTGAAATCATCACAGATGGCTCTGCCCTGGTCATATTTTTCCTCCATCAGTCTTTCTCTTGATTTAGCTAGGAGCAAGCTTTCTACTTTGATTTACCTGAGATTTTGAAAACTAGAAATGCAGTGTCATTTTACACCATAAAATGCACAGAATTTCTTTTCTTTCTCAGAATTGGTATAAGTTGTGTGGCTATTCCTAGCCATGTGGCATATGGATTATTTCTCTGAAATTTCTTTGAACTGATTTAGTCTTCATAATCAACTGAAGGTATTTATCAAAATCATTAGAATAAACTCACTTTTCATTCATTCATCTGTTTAGATGTTCTGCACAGACATATTTTAGAATTAGGACCGCATCTTACTAGCTCAGTGAAATATTCAAGTATTAAAAATAGATTCTATTTTGGAGAAGTGTACCTTTAAACTCCTAGAAGACTGCTTTAGCAATTTAAATTTGTAGTTGGTTAGGAAACGCACATGTATTTTTAACTCGAAAAAAGCATTTTTTTTCTAAAAAGACTATGAAAACTAAAAATTTGTATTTCTCTATAACTGTATATAACCTATGGGTGAGCATTAATAAATTTTCCTTGTATGTAGAGATAAGAGAATCTGTTATTCTTCTAACCTGATTTTCTAAACATATCCTTGTAAGAATTTAAGAGTTGGTACAAACTCTTGGGTATTTTAAGATGCGAATGATAATATTTTAATATGAATTGGAATTATTTTATACTTTACCTGTACAAATAAGGTTTGCTCATATTCTAGAACAAGGAAAAAATTAAGACTTAATAGAGTAATTTTTAAGAAGATCCTGGCTGGAATAGAAATCTGTGCCCTTTAATACTTTGAAACACTTTGCTTCAATATAAAAGACATTTAACTCTAAATTGAAAATTACAAAGGAAAAGTACATCTGATTTAATCAGAATAATTTTAATCAGAATAGATACTGAGACACTAAACCAGAAAATATAGAGTATGTCTGTTGACTCAAAATCTTAATTTACATCCAAATAGACTTCCTTAGTTCTGAATTTGTCATATTATGATGATTCCCTGAAATATTTCTTAGACCCATTGTGCAGATGGCTGGAGTTGTCTGAGTTAAAGACAGACCATCATGAATCCAAATCACTATGTAACATTAAAAGAGTGGCTTAATTTGACCCAGTGATCCCACTTCTAAGAATATATCCCAAGAAACCAGAAACACCAATCAGAAAGGATATATGCACCCCTATGTTCATAGCAGCATAATTTACCATAGCGAAGATCTGGAAACAGCCTAAGTGCCCATCAACAGATGAGTGGATTAAAAAACTGTGGTACATCTACACCAGGGGTCCTCAAACTATGGCCTGCGGGCCACATGCAAATACAATAAGCCAGTCAATGAAAGAAAAATACCACATGATCTCACTCATTTATGGATAATAAAGGCCATTATAAACTGATGAACAACAATAGATACAGAGGCAGAGCAGCATTGAAGAGACTGTCAAACTACAGAGGGAAGGCTGGGGAGGGTTGGGGGGCTGGAGGGGGGGTAAGAGATCAACCGAAGGACTTGTATGCATGCATATAAGCATAACCAATGGACATAAGACACTGGGGAGTAGGGGAGGCCGGGGGAATGTCAAGGGAGGGGGAAAGAAGACATATGTAATACTCTTTGTAGTACTTAAAGCAATAAAACAAAATTTAAAAAAAGAGTGGCTTAAATCACAGGGAGGAACAAAAGCAAAATTATTTTCTAAGGGAAGAGAGGCCATCCAGACAAATAACTGGATAACAGAAATTGTTGATATTGCCTGGTGTGGCCAGGGTTGAGATTTCAGACTCCATGACCTAAAGAACATATAAGTTTTATTATTAGGAATTATAAATTGTTAGCATCTTTATAATTCAGAGAGAAGTACTAGGAAGTTGTGATAGAACACAGGGCCGTTTCCAACAAAAGAGAAAAATGAAGCCAAGGGAGTTGGTAACTGGTTAGAATCAAACCAATACCACATGGCTAATGTTTTGTGACACTAGGATTTGAGTGAATTGAGAGAAGGATTTTGAAACATTATCTTTTGTATCACTGATGTCTAGAGCATTACCTAAATACAAATACTTAATATGTGTTTATAAAACGAATCAATGAAATGCCAGTTTCAAGTACATGGTGTTCTGAGATAATGTTGAATTCCTCTATAAACCTGTAAGTGTAATAAAAATGAAGGATAGATATAATGAAAACACTTAAAATTCATAGAAACTGTAATTGAAAAATATGTTTTTAACACTTAAAAAAATTAAAAGGAAAACAAATACAAAAATAAATAAATAAATAAATATTTTTTATATCTTCTTCTTGTCTAATTGAATGCCTAGCACTTCCAGTACTATGTCGAACAAGAATGGTGAAAGTGGGCATCCCTGTCTTGTTTCTGTTCTTAGGTAAAATGATTTTAGATTTTGCCTATTGAGGATGATGTTGGCTGTAGGTTTGTCATTAAGGCTTTTTTTATGTTGAGGTATGATCCCTCTATTCCCACTTTGCTGAGGGTTTTTATCAAGAAAAGATGTTGGATTTTGTCAAATGCTTTTTCTGCATCAATTGATATGACTATGTGATTTTTATCTCTCAATTTGTTTATGTGGTGTATCACATTTATTGATTTGTGGATATTGTACCATCCTTGCATCCCTGGAATAAAATCTACTTGGTCATGGTGTATGATCTTTCTGATGTAATGGTGGATCCAATATTCTAGAATTTGTTGAGGATTTTGGCATCTATGTTCATGAGGATTATCAGCCTGTAATTCTCTTTCATTGTGTTGTCTTTATCTGGTTTTGGGATTAGGGTAATGCTGGCTTCATAGAAAGAGCTTGAAAGTGTGCCTTCCTCTTGAATTTTTTGGAATAGTCTGTGGAGGATAGGTTTTAGTCCTTCTTTTAATGTTTGGTAAAACTCCCCTGTGAAGCCGTCAGGACCAGGGTTTTTATTTGCTGGAAGTTTATTGATTACTACTTCAATTTCATCAATAGCAATTGGCCTATTCAGTTTTTTTATTCTTTCTGATTGAGTTTCCGAAACTTGTATTTTTCTAAGAATTTTTCCATTTCATCTAGGTTGTCCAGTTTGTTGAAGTAAAGTTGTTCATAGTATTTTTTACAATCCTTTGTAAGTCTGTGGGGTTGGTTGTTACTTTACCTCTTTCATTTCTGATTTTGTTTATTTGGGTCCTCTCTCTTTGCTTTTTGGTGAGCCTGGCTAGAGATTCATCAATCTTGTTTATCCTTTCAAAGAAGTAGTTCTTGGTTTTGTTGATCTTTTGTATTGTTTCTTTGGTCTCTATGTCATTTATTTCTGCTCTAATCTTTATTATTTCCTTCCTTCTGCTTACGCTGAGCTTTTCTTGATACTCTCTTTCTAACTCTTTGAGTTGTAGGGTTAGACAATTTATTACCTTTTTTTTCTTGTTTTTTGAGGTAGGCCTGTAGAGCTATGAACTTCCCTCTCAGGATTGCTTTCATTTTGTCCCATAGATTTTTGGATTGTTGTGTCTTCATTGTTGTTTGTTACCAGGATGCTTTTTATTTCTTCTTTGGATTGTTGTGTTTTCATTGTCATTAGTTTCCAGGATGTTTTTAATTTCTTCTTTGATCTCTTTGATAACCCAGTCATTGTTTAATAGCATGCTAGTCGCTTCAAAGTGTTTGAGTTTTTTTTATTGCTCTTATTGTAGTTTATTTCTAATATTATGTCATTGTGGTCTGAGAAGATGCTTGATATGATTTCAATCTTCTTGAATTTGAAGAGACTTTCCCTGTGACCCAATATGTGGTCTATCTTTGAAAATGTCCCATGTGCACTTGAGAGAAAATATATTCTGTGGATTTGGGGTGAAATGTTCTGAAGATGTCAAATAATTCCTTCTGATCTAGTGAGTCATTTAGGATTGTTGTTTGGGTGTTAGTTGGGTATTAAAGAAAATAAATAAATAAATAATAAATAGATAGATAGATAGATAGATAGATAGATAGATAAAATACATGTATGAATTGAAAAGAAAAGGGGCCCGTTGTATGCTTGTGGCTGTGCTTTAGCACTCACACAGAGGAAGAATATATGGTTACTGATTGGGATAAGGCAAGAAACTACACATGAGACATCTGCATAAACTTACTATCCAGGAATTCTGTAACTAGCCAGGATAGTAATAAAGACATTTGTCTCTGCTTGGATCATTGAGTGGTAAAAATATCTCTGGGTTATGGGTTAATTATCTCCCCTCACAATAGATATGTTGAAATTCTAATCCCCAGTATCTCAGATATGACCTTATTTTGACATAGGTTCTTTAAAGATATAATCAAGTAAAAATGAGGTCATTATGGTGAGCCCTAATCGCATAGAACTGATGTCTTTTTTATTTAGCTCCATCTTTTTTTTCACATGCATTTACCAAAAACTCTACATCTCAGGTCTCAGGATACCACCCATTTCTTACCTGAGCCCTGATTTGAACATAAGAGACCTATCAAGCTACATATTAAATTTCCTTTGTATCTCTACTATCCTCACAAATAACCTCAGATTTCATTTTTAGTGGTCATCCCTATGGCTATAGTACATAGCATCTCTTTAAATGTTGCCGTAATGGCTGTACTAGGTCAGTTGGTTGGCTACAAAATTACATTCAGTTTCTAAACCATGGTACCTGTGAATATGACTTTATATGGAAATAGGATCTTTGTAGATGTAATTAAGTTAAAAATCTGCAAACCTATGAACCAGGAGGTCATGGCTCAACTCCCAATCGGGGCATATGCCTGGGTTGTGGGCTCGATTCCCAGTGTGGGGCATGCAGGAGGCAGCCAATCATTGATACTCTGTCATCAATGATGTTTCTATCTCTCTCTCCAACTCTCTTTCTATCTAAAATCAATAAAAATGAGGTCATTCTTATTTAGGGTGAACCCTAAATTTTATTATGAATATACTTATAAAGAACAGAAAAGGAAAAATCCCCAAGTTACCATAGAAGAGGTCCATGGGAAGATGGAGGCATAGATTGGAGTGATGTATCTATAAGCCACAGAATGCCAAGAATTTCTGGCAGCCACCAGAGGATAGAAGAAAATTATAGCATGGATTCCCCTCAGAACCAAAAGAAGGACACTATCGTACCAAAACCCTGAATTCAGACTTTTGATCCACAGAACTGGTAGAGAATAGATATTTCTATTCTTAGATTGGGGTAATTGGTTATGGCAGCCCTAAGAAACTAAAACAGTGACTTTCTGAATTCCATGAGTTTTTAATTGACTTAGATGAGCCTGTCATTCATTCTTTATATCAAGGTATTCAGGGAAATAAACAAAAGATACCAACTCTACAATCCTCATATTTGTATTGTTCATATTGTTCAAGTGTTCAAGCCACTATTTGACTAAGTACAGCCATTACAGCAACATTTAAAGAGATCTTATGGCTGTAGGACCACTATTGCTACTACATAAGCCCAATATGTCTTGTGTCCAGTTCATAGATGATATTTCTTACTATGTTGGTACAAATATTTGATTTCTACTGCTTATAGCACCACTCAAGGGTAGCTTTATAGGAAAGTGGTGAGGAAATTTTCCTCAATGATCAAATCTCCCATGACTCCTATCAATAAAAGGAGAAATGACCAGAGATAAAGATTCATAGACACATAATCAGTGGTCAGTGACATATCTGGTTGGTTAGAGATAATAAAGAATCAAGTTTGGAAAATTAGAGACAGAGTTCTGGAAATAAATATTTTAATGGACCTATGGAAATAGTCATAGATTGGATGGAACTATATGTTTTGTGTTAATGCCCACTGGAGAACACCTACTGCAGAGAAGCACAGAACAACCAGATGACAGTATGACTCATCCAGGGAAGATCAGCCATTATCTCTACTTGGCCACCTCAGTGGTTTCATATTAGGTACATGAACAAAGCAATCACTTAGGCAGAGATGGAGATTCTGCATGAGCCCAACAGCGTGACTTCTCACAAAGTGTGATCAAGCTACTATCTCTATTGAGTGGTTAACCTGTCTGAATATTGGCAGAGATTAATGCTGAGTCCCTGAATTGGTAAAATCCTTCAAGGAAACCAATCAGCTCCTTTGTGGAAATTATTTGTATCAGATACTTCCAATATCAGAAGGATCACTGATTCGTCCTTTCTGGCATTAACACCAACATAAAATATGAATTGGCCTTTCCACAAATGTATGAGGATTCTTAAACCCCCAGATTCTATTGAAGTTTCTGGAAAGACAAATGCCTAATTTTCAGTATAGTCCCCCTATTTCACCTGCACTTCACCCTAAACCAACACAGGTGAGTCTTGGTAACTGTGATTCTATAGCTGCTGATGGTTATCACTCCACTTTCCTCAGTAATAGGATTTTTATTGTTAACCGATAAATGAGCGACCCAATTTCCTGAATATAAACTAAGAGTCTGTTTCTAAGCCATTTTCAATATCATCTGTCTTACTATGGATTTCCTTAATATTTCCTATATCTACTTCTTATGTATATTTGAATCTTTGATCTACCTTTAATTTATGTTGTTGTAAGTTATGAGACAAGGTTTGAATTTTGTCTTCCTCTAGGATTACTAACCAATTATCACAATACCATTTACTGAATAATCTATCTTTCCTCCAATTACTTGAAATGCCAAATTTATTATATACAGGTTTTCCCTGCTACTGGAAAGTAGAGTATTCTTCTGAAACCTTTCATAAACCAAAATGTTGTAAAGTGAAGAAGCAATTACTACTAATTTATAAAAAAATATATTCTTGCACATTCCCATAAAATAACCTACAAAATTATACCAAATACACTTAATTACATTAAGTTTTACATAAAGCGTAATACCCTTATGAGCTCTCTTAGCCTTTTCTTATACCTTAAGATACATCTTGCTAATGGATGCATGAAATAAATCAAGACAAACCACATAGTGAACATCATACTCAATGGGCAAAAACTGAAAGTGTATCCCCTAAGATCAGCAACAAGACAGAGATGACCCTTTTCACCACTCTTATTTAATATAGTATATGAAGTCCTAGCCAGAGCAATCAGACAAGAAGAAATAAAAGGCATACAAATTGGAAAGAAATAAGTAAAGCTGTCATTATTTACTGATGACATATACTGTATAAAGAGAACCCTACTGAACAATGTACTAAACTTCCACTACTAGCCAATTTAAAGTCTTAGTGCAAGTAGGAAGTAAAGGCTAAGGAAAAACTATAAATGACCTAAGTATTAATGTAGTATAGAACCCCAGAGTCAATCTGCAAAGACTGGGAAGGGATTTTTGTTTTGCTTTATTTTGTTTTCAGCTGCTGGCACTGGAGTTAATCTCAGTCAAAGCACTGGCTAACCACAAGCTAAGCTTTCAAAAAGCAGGAATTTCATATTCTGGGGAAGGACAAAAATCTGATCTCCAGAATCACCAAATTATAATATTCAAATTTCCATTTTTCAACATAAAATATTATTAAGCATATGAGAAAACAGGAAAGCATGAACTATTCAAAGGAAAAAAAATCATAAAACCCATCCCTGAGGAGGCTCTGATGTTAAACTTAATAGACTTTATATCAAATGTCTCAAATATGCCCAAAGAGCTAAGAAAACCATGTGGAAAATACCCACCTAAAATAAAACAATATCAAGAAAAGATACAAATTACAAAAAGGAATCCTACAGAACTTCTGGAACGGAAAAGTACAATAACTGAAATGAAAAAAAAACAACAACAAGCAAACAAAAACACTAGAGGGTTTCAACAGTAGAAATGAGCAAGAAGAAGAAACAATCAGTGAACTTAAAGATAAGAAAAAAATTAAAATTATCCAGTCTGAGGAACAGAAAGAAAAAAGAATGAAAAAAGTGAACAAAGCCTAATGGATCTGTGGGACACCATCAAGCAGACCAAGATATGCATATGGGAGTCCCAGAAAAATAAGATAGAAGGAGTAAAATATATATAT
>NW_005359840.1:5267940-5269437 GCF_000412655.1 Myotis brandtii
TACAAAAGACTTTTATCTACTAGTATACATCTAAGTAGTTTAATGAACTCCCTTCAGGAAAGTCTCAAAAGAATGCAGAAGAGACACATTATAGTCAAACTAATGACCCAGTGAGCAAAATTGCACGAGACCTAGACCCACGGGAAATCACGCGAGACCTGGGACCACCAAGTCCTGCTGGCGCTGCGGGACCCTGAGACCCAGGGCGCCAGGGACCCAGAGTCAAGTCCACGCCCACCCGCATGTGCCTCACTGCGCATGCAGCCCCGTCCACCCGCGTGCCCCTCGCCACTCACGCAGACTCCTGGTGACTAGTCTTTGGTGGTAAGGGCATTAGGGCCACTGGGTTTTTATAGGTAGTCAAAAGACAAAATAGAAAATCTTAATAGTGGCAAGAAAGAATTTACTCATTGTATATAAGGGGTCCTCATGACTAACAGTTGCTTTCTCATTAGAAACCATGGAGACAAAAAAGCAGTCAGGTAACATATTTAAAAACCTGAAAACAACAACAACAAACAAAAATTCTATATCAGGAAAACTATCCTTCAGAAGTAAAGGAGAAATTGAGGCATTATCAGATAAACAAAAGTTAAGAGAGTTTGTTAATAATAAACCTGTCTTAAAAAAATTGCCAATGAAATGAAAAGACAGTAGGAACAACTTAAAGCCACATAGAGAAATAAAGAACATTAATAGGAGAAATATATAGCTAAATATAAAAAACAATATTATTGTACTTTTGGTTTGTAACTCCTCTTTTTTAAAAACAAAATGTGCCCTAGTCAGATTGGCTCAGTGGATAGAGCATTGGCCTAGGGACCAAAAGGTCCCAGGGTGCATGCCTTGGTTACAGGCTCAATCACCTGCCTTGGTCAGGGTGCATGTTGGAGAAAACCAATTTGACTCTCTCTCACATTGATCTCTCTCTCTCTCTCTCTCTCTCTCTCTCTCCCTCTCCCTCCTCCCTCCACTCTCTCTAAAAATAATAGAAAAATAGCCTCAGGTGAGGTTTAAGAATGCATAAAAATAAATATTAATCAATATATAAAGATGTAATCTGTGACAATCTACTTATATAAAAACCATGGGTGGTGTTCATCACGTCCAGAAGGACTGCCACGACCAAGCGGAAGGAAGTCAGTCCTGCAGGGGATGTCTTGGCAACGGCTGTGCCCTCCCCCAAGCTGTTTCCCGGAGCTGTTTCCTGTAAGGGCAGGGTTTGAGGCAGGAACCCGCCCTCGGAGCATGGAGGCAGATCTTTCTAAAGTGTGCCACGTGCCAGCACGGTCAGGGGTGAACCTGAGTGGGGGCGACTGAAAGTCTTAGAAAAGACAGACAGGAAAATGAAAGCCAGGTCTCGGTGGGACACTGCTTCTCTGAGAGACAGCGACCACGCCCACAGCCATGCCTTTATTTTATAGCAGATGCTATGAGGCAAAGTAAGGGCATGACCAAGATGTTTACAACATTCTCCTGGGTTTCAATCCTACTCAA
>NW_005359840.1:5276561-5278998 GCF_000412655.1 Myotis brandtii
GAGAGAGAAACATTGATCAGCTGCCTCCTGCACACTCCCCACTGGGGATGTGCCCGCAACCAAGGTACATGCCCTTGACCGGAATCGAACCTGGGACCCTTGAGTCCCCAGACCGATGCTCTATCCTCTGAGCCAAACCGGTTAGGGCAATTAATTCCCTTTTAATGTGCACAAATTTTGTGCACCGGACTACTAGTTACAATATAAAGGGAAAGAAATGGGGATATATATAGGAAGAGAATGCTTGTATAATGTTGAAACTACGTTGGTATTATTCAAAATAGGTTGATGTAAGTGTAAAATATTAATTGTATTCCCTAATTAACCACTAAGAAAATAACTAGAAAATATACTGAAAGAGCAAAAAAGATGATCAAAATTACATACTCCAAAAAAAAATCAGCTAAATGCAAAATGAAACTTACAGAGAAATTGAGAAAATAAAAGCATAGAAAATATACAGAAAACAAGTAACTAAATGACAAAAGCAATTTTTTTATCAGTAAATACTTTAAATGTAAATGGATTAAAGTCTCCAATTAGAAGGTAGAGATTGGCAGAATGGATTTTAAAAAATGACCCATCTATATGTTGTCTATAAGAAACTGAGCAGAGATAGAAAGACATAAATCAACTGAAAGTAAAAGGATGTAAAATACATTCCATGCAAATAGTAACCAAAACGAGGTGGAGTAGGCTATATTATTATTAAAGAAAATGGATTTTAAGTGTAAAAAGTTACAAGTGACAAAGAAAAATAATTTATATTGATAAAAGTTTTAATCTATCAAGAGGATATAATGCAGATAAATATATATACACACCTAACAACCAAGCCCCAATACATATGAAGCAAAAAGTGACAGCATTGAAGACAGAAATACAGTTTTACAATAAGAGTTGGATATTCCAATATACTACATTCAATATTAAACAAAACTTGTAGGCAGAAGATCAATAAAGTATAAGAGAACTTGCAAATCACCAATAAAATAAAAAGCAACCTACTGAGTGGAAGAAAATATTTGCAAATCATAAGGGCTAATATATAAAGAACTCATAAGAATCAATAGCAAAAAATCAAATTAAAAAGTGGAAAGATTTGAATAGACATTTTTCCAAATAAGATATACAGATAGCCAATAAGCACATAACAAAATGCTCAACATTATTAATCATTAGGGAAATGTAAATCAAAACCAAATGGGCTATCACCTCACACCTGTTAGAATGGCTATTATAAAAAAGACTAGAAATAACAACTGTTGGTAGGGATGTGGAGAAAAGAGAATCTTTGTGCACTGTTGGTAGGAATGTAAATTGGTGCAGGAACTGTGGAAAATAGTATGGAGCTTCCTTAAAAAAATAAAAATAAAAATGGAGTTGCCATATGATCCAGCAATTCCACTTCTGGGTATTTAATGAAAGGAAATTAAAAGACTAACTTGAAAAGATATATGTGCCCCCAGCTCATTGTAGGATTATTCACAAGATATGGAAACAACCTAAGTGTTCATTGATAGATGAATAGATAAAGAAGATGGTATATATATAAAATGAAATATTATTTAGACATAAAAGAGAGGAAATATTACCATGTACAACAACATAGATGGACCTCAAGGGCATTACGCTAAGTAAAATAACTCAGAAAAAGACAAATACCATATGTATAAACACAAAACAAGCAAAAAAAAGCTTATAGATAAAGAGAACAGACTGATGGTTGACAGAGCAGTGGGCAGTGGGAAAAATGGGTGAACAGAATCAAAAGAAAACAAAACAAAAACAATAAAGATAATTAGGATTGATTTCTATCTCATAAAGGTCTTATATAAAAAAGAGGGGCATCCCAATGAACACAGAAATTTAAAAGAATTATAAGAGAATACTTTGAACAACTATATGCAAACAAATTAGAAAACCTAGATGAAATGAAAACTTCATCTAGAAACCAAATTTACCAAAACTGAATTAGGAAGGAATAAAAAATATGAATAGGCCTATAACAAGGAGATTGAATTAGTAACTCATAGCCTCCCAACAAAGAAAAGCCCATGACTAGATAGATGCTTTCCTGGTGAATTCTGCCAAATGTTCAATGTAGAGTTAACATCAATTCTTCTGAAACTTTCCAAAATATTGAAGAGGGAGGAGCACTTCCTAACCCATTCTAAAAGATCAGCATGAACCTGTACTAAAGCCCAACAAAAATACACAAGAATAGAAAACTGCAAACAATATTTCTTAAAAATATAGAAGCAAAAATCCACTATAAAATACTAACAAACCAAATGCATCAGGATATTATAAGGATTATACACAATGACCAGGTGTAATTTATTTATTTATTTATTTTTTTAATTAAATCTTTATTGTTCAGATTACATTTGTTCCTCTTTTTTTCCCCCCCATAACTCCCCTCCTCCCAGTTCCC
>NW_005359840.1:5280259-5286052 GCF_000412655.1 Myotis brandtii
GCAGGGCTTGGGCGGGGCGGGATCAACAGGGCGGGGGGAGGGAGCAGTTATGGCCGCTCTCAGTCCCGTTCCCAGAGGCTCTGCTTCTCAGAACCCCAGGAACCGCTGCAAACCTCGGAGCGAAAGCTACCTTCCAACTGATGCCAGACAATCCCGCTTCTCCCGTTTGAGTCTGAGTCCCTAGAGATTCGCCCAGGTCTGGAGCTCAGAGTCTGAGACTCCCTCCTGATTGAAAACGACAACCGCGCCCTCAGCCACCAGCCCGCTTTGCGCGCGCACCTCCGCACCTGAGTATTTTCCACACTGCGCCTCCTCTGAGCCTCGGTGTGCTGTCGTTTTTCCTTCTAGTTGAAGAGTCTCTCCTTAGCCAGCCTTCCTGTGGTTCTGGGTGATGTCCGTTCCGTCTTTGAGTTGTATTTTTGAAGTGGTTGTTTGCGGCAGCAGTCTCTGGTGTTTACCTATGCCGCCATCTTGGTCTCTCTCCGGGTATCCGACCAGGTGTAATTTATTTCAGCAATATAAGGGTGATCCAAGATGCAAAAATCAGTAAGTGTAAAATACCACATCTATATATATAAAACCCTAATATGCAAATAGACTGAATGGCAGAATAACCAAACAACCAAACAACCAGTTGCTATGACATGCGCTGACCACCAGGGGGCATGTGGAACATGGCGGGCATAGGCATCAAGTGGTAGAGTGCGAAATATGGCAGGCATCCATTGGCCATGGCAGGATGGTGGAGCAGGTGAGCGGGGGCGCCAGACCAAGGCAGGGTGCCGGTCACTGTCATCAGGGTGAACCTTTGGTGGTTACTGAAAATTCTTTGCTCCCGCGTGCTGCAGTCCCACCAGGTGCTCATACTTGCTGCAGGCGCTGGAGCCACCACTCGCACCCACTGCCTGCATTTGGTGCTGGTCCTGAACATGCAGCACTGTCAGTGGGTGCAAGCGGCTGCTGCCAGCCCCCATAGCCCCTGAGGGCTTCTCCACCTCCCCTGCTCCTGAGGGGCAATTGGGGCGCAGCAGCCGCTCACACCCACTGATAACACCGGCCCCAATTGCTCCATGCCAGCAGCTGTCAGCACGTGGGAGCAGAGGCAGGAGCCGGGCTGCTGGCAGACAGGGGACTGGGGGCTGAGGCAGGAGTGCCCGGGGGTGCGTGGAGGATGGGCTGAGACCCACCCCTGGGCCCACCACAGCCTCATGGCCCACAGTTCCTTTCAAGGTGCATGAATTCATGAACTGGGCCCCAAGTTAGTATAATAAAGGGGAAACCTAGATCTATGCAAAAAAAAATGCATTTGACAAAACCCAACACTGCATCATGATAGAAATACCTAATTCAAAAATGCAAAAAAAAAAAAAAAGTCATTTGAAAATCTAAACTCTCCTTGTTTTTGTGCATCTGGTATTATAAATCAAAGCATCTTTTGTTCATTAAACTTTTTTCCCATAAACTTTTTTTTCCCTATAGACTTAACTGTGTTTGTTCTTTTTAGATTTGCTTAGCCTGTTTTTCTTTGTCCAAAATGGTTCTAAATAGAATATAATAAACTGATGTAACACTATTTTTTCTAAATGAAGCCCCCAAAAGAAGTGTCTTGCATCATTAAAAAAAGAAAAAATATCTAATTAAATAGGAATAGAATGGAAATTCTTTAACTTGATAAAGGTGAGATATAAAAATCTCTCAGCTAACATCATACTGAAAACTTTTTTCCTATGATCAGAAACAAAAAAAAAGGATACTCACTTTTGTCATTTCTATTCTAATTTATAATAGTAGAAGTTCTATCCAGAGCAATTAGGTAAGAAAAAGAAATAAAGGGCATCCAAATTAGAAATAAGTAAATTAAAGTATCTTATTTGCAGATGTTAGATATAGAGAACCCTAAGGAATCTACACACATACAAAAAACAAAACAAAAACCTGTTATAGCTAATAAATAAATTCAGCAATGTTGCAGGATAAAAAAGCAACATGCAAATATTGGTTGTATTTATATATACTATCAATGCACTATGTTAAAAGGAAATAAATTCATTTATAATAGCATCAAAGAGAATAAAATAATTAGAAATTAATTTATCCAAAGAGGCTTAAGACTAAACAATGAAAACTACAAAACATTCCTGACAAAAATTAAAGAAAGCTTAAATGGAAAGATTTTATAGTCATAGATTAGAAGACTTAATGTTGTTAAGATTGCAGTACTACAAAAAATGATTCACAGATTCAATACAACTCCAACATATCAAAAACAAACAAAAAAATGAAAAAAGAGAAAAAACAAAAAAGAAGGAAAATAAATAAAAGCAAAGAACAATAAAATAAAATAAAAATCAATGCAACTTCAATAATATCCCAGTAGCATATTTTGTAGAAATGAATAAGTCCATTCTAAAATTCATATGGAACTTCAGGAGACACACAATCTTGAAAAAGAAGAACAAAGTTGGAAGTTTCACACTTCCTAATTTCAATACGAGGAAGCTACAATAATCAATGCAATGTGGTACTGGCATAAGGATAAACATATACATCTATGAAATAGAATTGAGGAGCTAAAAATAAACCCATACATCTATGGTGAATTGATTTTTGACAAGGAAGCCAAGATCATTCAATGGGAGAAAAAACAGTATTTCGAAAAATGGTGCTGAGGAAACTGAATATACACATGGAAAATAGTGAAGTTTGACCTTTACCTTACAGCATATACAAAAACTAAGTCAAATATATTAATTTAAGAGCTAAAACTATAAAACTCTTAGTTAAGGTGAATTTCATCAAAATTAAAAACTTTTGCACCTGAAAGGACACAATCAATAGAGTGAACAAACAATCCAGAAAAGAAGAGAAAATATTCGCAAATTGTAAAGCCATTTAATATTCTGATTATATAAAGAACTCCCATCTCAACAACAAAAACAAATAACCCAATTTAAAAAAAAATGATCAAAGGCCTTGAACAGAACATTTCTCCAAAGAAGATGTACAAAGTGCCAATAAGAACATGAAAAAAAAAATGTCTGTACCATTAGTCATTATGAAAATGCAAATCAAAACCCAAGTAAATACCACTCCAAACCTACTAGGAAGGCTATTATTCAAGAAACATAAAGTAACATGTGGGTGAGGATGTGGAGAAATTAGGATTCTCATGCATTGTTGATTGGCCTATAAAATGGTGCTGCCACTACGCAAAACAATTTAGCAGTTCCTCAAAATATTTAACATAAAATTACTTTTTGACCCAGCAATTCCACTCCTAGGTATATACTCAAAATAATTGAAAATATGGCTTTGAGCAGTTACTTGTTTGCCAGTGTTTATTGCAATATTATTCACAACTAGAGGCCCAATGTACAAAATTCTTGCAAGAAAAAGGCTTTCCTTTCCCCAGCTGCAGGCACCCACTTAGAAGGGGATGTGTACTTGTTTCTTAATAAGTATAGATGTTCTTTGGAGGTGATAAAAAAAATGTTGGAAATAGATCATGATGATGGTCACATGACATTGTGATTGTATTTAATGCCACTGAGTTATATAGTTCCAATGATCAAAATGGCAAATTTAATGTTATATATGTATTTTACCACAATAAAATGAAGACATATAGTAAGAAAAAGGAGGCAATGGAAAAACATTCTCAGGAAGGGCATATGGGCCTCTCTTAACTACTAATAACCGTATATCTGAAATTGGCAAACCATTTTTAGAATGGAATTTATTGCTCTATAAGGACTATAGTTATGGTTTAAACATAGTTCCAAACTTTTGGTCTACCTGGAGTTGGGGAGCTTGTGACAAATACAGATTCCTGAACTCGCCTCCAGATATTTAGATTTAATAGCTATGCCTGGAGCTCAGGATTATGCAGCTTCACAAACACCGCAGGTGATTTGGATCAGAGTGATCCACAGACAGCGCTTTGAGAAACAATGCTATAAATACTAGTAATGGTCAGGTTTTCACACCAGGCCACAGAAGCTTATTTATCTCCAAATGTACATGGATATAGTAATATTTCAGAGACACCTAACCACAATTTCTAATTTTATTCAAGGAGAAAATGGTGTCCTAATATCCTTTGTGTAATGTTGAATAGGCAATAATAACTTACTAGCTCTGTACATTTCCATATATAAGAAAAGTCACATAAGTCAATCATTATTCAGGCACTCTGATTAGGATTCAAAGGACAGATAACTTATCTATTTTAGGATGCTAGAGAACATTCAGCATTCACTTATATTATTATAGGTCATCTGTAAAGCATTTTTAAGACGTGGACTTTTTGCAATAGGGATTTCTAGACAGTCAAAAAGAGCCTGAAGTTTAAGATTATGTATCTGACTGAATATAATCCTATATAACCTCTTGTATCTTTGTCAACTTTTATTTGTGCATTCTTAGTCTCCTTATTTGGATAGGATAGATACATTTTAAGGACAGAAACTATGTATAAATTTCATGTGTTGGAACCATAATTAATAATGTTATTTACCAGACTAATCAGTTTAGTGCAATATAATTCAAACTAGGTCTCTTTGTAAAATATCAGCAGAGTATTAATAGGCTTAGGATTGCTAGCTGACTTGTTTTACCTGGGGCACAGAGCAGACAAAGGCAACCATAACAAAACTGGCTCCTGGAATTTCAGTGAGAAAGAGAGAAAATAAATGCATAAAGGAAAAATCGATTCTTGAGTAGTATATTACTTTTCTTTTTAATTTTTGCTCTGTTACAATTTACTGTGTATCATTTGACTTTTCACCTTACAAAACAACCTCAGAAATATCTAAAACAAAAGACAAATTAACAGCCTGATTCAGTGTCTTCTGTTACACAATGAACTTGGTCAGCATTTGATACATCTTAATATATGTTATATATAGAATGGATTGATGCCAACCTCCAGCATCACTGTGTTTGTAATGTACCATTCTTCCTAAATGAGATTATCTTTTTGTTCAATCAAAGTCAGATGGTGTCCCTCATAAGTCTACTTTATCCTTGAACTAATGGAAAGCACTAGAGGGTGAGAGTAAGCAATACTCACTTATAGAAGCAATGCCCAACTATTACGAATTTGTACTGATTCTTTCAAGTTACTGATCTACACTTAAATTATATCCATGAAATTCACAAGTATTAGGGACAGGTAGGCAACTGAATTGAGATGTTGATTATATTAAGGGAATAAAATCAGTATCTTGAGTTCTACTTGTAGCTGTGAAATTGACCTCTATTTCCTTGCAAAATCAGATTCTCTTTTGTTGATCACTTTTGTTACCTGGTCAATAAGACAGGGAGGCATAATATAAATAAAACAACACAGTAGTCCCCTCTCCCTTCCTGCAGTTTTGTTTTTCAGTATTTCAGTTACCCGGGATAAACAATTTGAAAATGTTAAATGGAAAATCCCAGAAATAAATATTTTGTGTTTTAAATTGCCTGCTATTCTGAGGAGCATGATACAATCTTGAGCCGTCCCACCTGTCCTGCCTGGGGAGTGAAAGGGTTAAAGAGAATAAAATGGGGCAGAGAAAAACTCATTGTGCTTAGCAGACATCTTGCAGAAAGCTTGCAGCCTTGAGCACAGCATAGCTCAGATAACCAGAAGACACCTGGCGACTCCACCAAGATGGCGGCATAGGTAAACACCAGAGACTGCTGCCGCAAACAACCACTTCAAAAATACAACTAAAAGACGGAACGGACATCACCCAGAACCACAGGAAGGCTGGCTGAGGAGAGACTCTTCAACTAGAAGGAAAGACA
>NW_005359840.1:5288905-5294166 GCF_000412655.1 Myotis brandtii
GGTGGGGCGGGAACTGGGAGGAGAGGAGTTATGGGGGGGGGGGAAGAGGAACAAATGTAATCTGAACAATAAAGATTTAAAAAAAAAAAAGACACCTGGCATGGGAGGAACCAAGGACGGCTTACAGCTAGCAAAAATTAATAAAAACCTATCTCTCCTTGCTCTCTTTGCTGATGCTTTTCTCGGTCTCAGCCCACCTGCACCCAGGTACCTGGAATAAAATCTCTTTTGATACATTATGGCCTCATGTCATAGGTGGGCAACTCCAGCCCACTCCGAACCTTTCAGGGAGGTGAATCATCACTTTGTCCCCCATCTCCATGCTGTACACCACTAACCACCCTTAGTCAGGTAGTAGCCATTTGGGTTACCAGATCCGCTGTCACAGTATCACAATGCTAGTGTTTAAGTGACCCTATTTTATTTAATAATGGCTCTAAAGCAAGATTAATGATGCTGGAAATTTGCATATGCCAAAGAGGAGCCATAAACTGCTTCCTTTAAGTGTAAAAGTATGTATGTATTGTAAAAAAACACACAATATATATAGGGTTCAGTACCACCATTTCAGACATCCACTGGGAGTCTTGAAATGCATGCCCCATGGATAAGGGAGGACTACTGTCATCTAGAGTTAGACTTTGAACCCCGTATCTTCTACATACTTGGCCATGTGACTGTACAAGTACCTTATTCTCTGTAAGCCTTCCTTCTCAAAAGAAAAATACTAGTAATTATCTAACTTACAGCATTGTTGTAAAGAGTAAATGAGATTATACATGTGAAAATCATTTTGTAAAAGGTCAAATGATAAAGGCAGCCATTATTGCTATTATTATCATTATCATAAGAAGTTTCTGCTTCATAGACTCTTACAAGGATTTACTAAATGGGATAAAGCATTACTTCAATAACCAAAACTCTTTGAGCTTAACAATGGTAACAATTATAATAGCTAACATTTGACACTACCCAACATGATCTGGGCCCTGCTTACCTATCTAATCTGATCTCATCTTCTATTTCTCTTTTCCTCCTCACTCACTATTTTCCAGCCACCTTGATGTCTTTGTTCTTCCTGGAGAACGCTAAGGTTATTCTTGCCTCATTAGGAACATCACACCGGCTACTCCGCTGCAAAAAAAAATGTCCTTCCTCCAGATCTGTACATGGCTGTCTTCTCTGACATCTTCCAAGCCTCTGATCAGATGCCACATCCTTAGAGAAGATGCCTTTCCAACAACCCTAAATGAATGATAATTTTAAAAAAATAGCATGCCTCCTGGCCCTACAGTCTTCCTCTAGTCCCTTACTCTGCTTTAGTTTCTGCATAGCACTTATATTTGATATTATTTTTTAACTTATGTATTGTCTATCTTCCCAATCAAAATAGGGGCTCTATGAAAGCAAGGATTGCTTTCTGTCTGAATTCACCATTGTATCCCAAAACATAAAATAGTGACAGGCATATGGTAAATGTTTCATAAACATTTGTTGAATTAATGAATGACTATTATTGAGCTTTATGTGCCAGGTTTTACACATCCCATTCTATTTAATATTCACACTAACCTTATAAAGTAGATACTATCATCCTTATTTTGCAGAAAATAAAATTTAGGCTTAGCAAAGTCAAATAAGTTGTTCCAGGTCACACTGTGAATAAATAAAACATCTAGAATTTGAACCCAAGTATTCTGACTCTAGTGGCCTTATTCCTAATACTCTAGTTCAGTGGTCGGCAAACTCATTAGTCAACAGAGCCAAACATCAACAGTACAACGATTGAAATTTCTTTTGAAAGCCAAATTTTTTAAACTTAAACTATATAGGTAGGTACATTGTTATTAACTCTAAGGCTTAAGAAGAGCCACACTCAAGGGACTAAAGAGCCCCATGTGGCTCGCGAGCCGCAGTTTGCCGACCACGGCTCTAGTGCCTCTGGAGTTTATCTATTTAGCAGTTACTATGCACAAAGAAGCATTGTGTCACATACTTCATGTACATAATTACAGGAGGAACTTGTAGTTTAGAGAGGTTAAGTAATTAGCCCCAGTCACACAAAAAATAACGGGTTGTCCTCTCTAAAACATCTAAATAGAGGTGATGAAACTGACTGCTCATTTCAAGAATAAGTTCTCAAAATTATTTTGTGTTCTGAAAAAGAAATAAGGCAGTAATGAGTCATCTCTCTTCTCTGGCCCTGCGATATCCTTTTTCTAAAACTACATCTTTCATGATTTTTGGCTAGTGTCAAAAATATTACAAAGTTTCTTTTTTCTCCACATCCTTGCCAACACTTGTTGTCTTACTGTGTTGATAATAATTATCCTAACAGATGTGAGCTGATATCTTTTTGTGGTTTTAATTTTTATGTCCCTGATGACTCGTGCTGTTGAGCACCTTTCATATACCTTGTTGGCCTTTGTGTTTCTTCTTTGGAGAAATGTCTATTCAGGTTATTGGCCTATTTGTATTTGGTTTTTTGTTTTTTCCACTATTGAATTGTAGGAGTTCCTTGTATGTTTTGGATATGAACTCTTTATTAGATATGTGGTTTGCAAATTTTCTCATGTTCCATAGGTTGCCTCCTATGTTCACTGTTGGTGGAATGTAAATTGGTGCAGACTATGGGAAACAGTATGGAGATTTTTAAAAAAATTAAAAATAGAACTACCATATGATCTAGCAGTCCCATTTTGGGGTATATACACAAAGAAATTAAAATCAGATTTCAAAGAGATATCTGCACTTTTAAGATTATTGCAGCATTAGTCACAATAGCCAAGACATGGAATCAACAAAAATGTCCATCGGTGGATGAATAAAGAAAATATGCTATTTACATACAATGGAATATTATTCAGCCGTAAAAAGAAAGGAATTCTGCTATTTGTGACAACATAGATGAACCTTGAAGATATTATGCGAAGTGAAAAAAGCCAGCCACAGAAGGACAAATACTCCATGATCCCACTTGTATGAGGACTCTAAGATAGTCAAATGTATGGAAGAAAAGACTAGAATGTTGATTATCAGGGCCTGAGTGCAGGGGGAAATGAAGAGGTGTTGGTCAAAGATATGAAGTTTCAGCAAATCCATGTAAGTCCTAGAGATCTACTCCACAGCACAGTGCCTATAATTACTATATTGTATACTTGAAATTTGTTAAGAGAGTAGATATTTTTGTCTTTTGTTGAAGGTTGTTTTTGTTGTTTTTTTGCAGGATGGGAGGCTTTATTTCACTTGGTGGTAAGGGGGGGGGGGGCTGAGAGGGGAGCCTGGACAGAGGGCAGCAGGCTAGGCAGGAGGGGCTGGCAATTGGACAGGAACTGGATAGGAGAAGGGCTGCCTGAGGCCTTGGGAAGGAGAATCTGAGTTAGGCCCCTGTTGAGACCTAACCAAGTGACGAGTGAGTGGGTAGGAATTGGATCTGGAGGAATAAGGGCCCCCTCCTTCCGGCTGGACATGGGACCTGGGCCCTGCCTCGTTTTCCTCCTATAGGGCTCAGTCCCTCCTGCTCACTGAACCACGGGACCCTTAAACCTCACTGTCCCTGCCCCAGAGGAGGGGGCTGGGCCAGAAAGGGTAGTGGACAGGGAGCTGGGAGACTTAGGGAGCACGGGGTGGGGCCCATGGTGCTCGTGAGGAGTAGCGGCCCCCTGGCAGTCAGTTCCTGGCAACGATGACCACAGGGCAACAGCAGTTGCTTCAAACAGCCGCTTCCATGGGCTGGGCCGGCCCCTTGCTGGGACACCTGGCAGCAGCGGCTGGGGTTGCCCGGCATTTGCTGGTCCATGGCGGTCTCTGGGCTCCGCTGGGCCACGTGCTTTTGCACCAGTTTCAGAGCTCCGCGAGGATCGTCTGGTTGGAAGGTTCCAGCTTCCTCGCGGCCCTCAGCTTGTTCAGACACATCGCCTGCAGCTGCAGGAGCTGCTGCTGCTCCTCCTCCTCCGTCATGTCCACTTTGGCGCTGAGGTGATGGCCTTGATGGCCAGGTCGTGGGAGCTGGCGGCCAGCACCCAGTCAGCCCGCTGGCAGCCAGCACTCCACCCCCGCTCCGCTCCGGGTTGGCCTGCACCACGTGCTCCTGCCCCGCGAGCATCCCCAGGTCAGGCCCGTCCCAGCCGCCTTCAGGGTCATCTCCAGGCTCAGGGCCGCATGGGGTGGCGGGTATGGGCTCCTGCTGCCCTGGGGGCCACAGCGGTACTTGGAATCAGCAGGCACCGTAGCCAACTCCCCCACATCCGTGAGGGGGACCCTGAGATGCAGGCCCTGGATGAGGTCACAGTCACCCAGTATGAGCACCAGTTCTGGCTCCTCCCACACCTGTGACGCCTGCACTTGCACTGCGACCCCCTGGCCCTTGGCCGGCGACCTGAGCCTGGTGGGCCTGGGACCAGCGTCTTCTTCCTCAACAGCCCCTTCCCCTGACGCCCCGCCCTTCGCCCGCTGCAGGAGCAGCCAGGAACCCCCGGGCCAGGGGGCTGTCCCATGTCCTCTAGTGGGGGCACCTCACTCAGGTTCCCCTCATCTTCCTCCTCGCCTTCTGTATCTCCCACCCCATCTAGCACTTCACAGTCCTCAAGCCGTGGGACCGCAGCAAGCGGTGGGGCAACAGGCTCAGGGCCCGTGACGGAGGGCTCAGCACAGGAGGCCATGCTGCTGGGGGTGGGGTGATGGGAACTGGCCTTGGGTTCAGGGACCCACAATTAGGGTTCTGTCCCCTCCCCACCCTCAGCCGTGTGGCCGCTGTGCCTCCGGAACTCTGTTAAGTTTATCACAAAAAAATAAAGAAGGTGGAAGGGAAGGAGGGAGGGAGTGACGGAGGAAGGGAGGGAGTGACGGAGGAAGGGAGGGAGGAAGGAAGGAAGGAAGGAAGGAAGGAAGGAAGGAAGGAAGGAAGGAAGGAAGGGCTTTTGGAAGTAATAAATATGTTATGAAATTGATTGTGGTTATAGTTTCATGGGTATACTTATCTCCAAGACCATCAAGTTGTATGCATTAAATATATACAGCTTTCTGTACGTCAATCACACTATAATAAAGTGTTTTCTTAAAAACATATCTTACTAATAGCTTGAACTGCGTTTTCACAAATAGATACTCTTTTTTAATGAGGGCAGGGAGAGCAATCTCCTTGCTTATGTTAAACAGCCACTTAAGTGGAGCACCGAAACTAGAACTCAGGCCTTTGGACCCTGACTTAATTTCTTTTTTAAAAAAATATATTTTATTGATTTTTTACAGAGAGAAAGGAA
>NW_005359840.1:5295056-5297779 GCF_000412655.1 Myotis brandtii
AACCTGGGACCCCTTAGTCCGCAGACCGATGCTCTATCCACTGAGCCAAACCGGGTAGGGCCTGACTTAATTTCTAAATCCGTTACACTTTTTCCTCAACAATACCTTGCTTTCATAAACTCAGCTAGTTGGAAACAAAGACTTATGTGTGTTTTACTCTGTTTTAACACCTCCTCTGTCATTTCAAATACATCTCAACATCTCTGTTACCCCTGTGTATTTAGTTTCCATATTCATTGTATTCACAACTACCTCATCCAGATAGTTAGATGATTGTGTACCTATTTAAGGACAAGATTTTACAGGACAAAAACCACGAGTAGTCTTTATTCTGTAACTCAAAAAAGAGCCAGGTACTCTCTGGACACTGAGTAAACGCTGGGTCACTTATGTTAGTTCTTTTCATCTCGGCTTGGAACCCCACGAAAGAAAGATGCCAGAGAAACACAGCGTATTTAGAGAAAACAAAACCCACATGAAGCCTGTGATACCCATTAACATGCACACTTACATGCGCACGTGTGCGCACACACAAAGAATTCCACGGCATTCAAATTTATTCTTATTATCTTGGCTTGTTCAGTTTTTCTTCTACCAAGGGATCTCCTCCAACAATTATTCATGATAAACAACAAGTATCGTGGGCATTTCCACTCTGGCATTTGCCAAAAGGAAAATGAATAATCCAGTATTTGTGTAGCTACAGGGACAGGCAGGCTTTGCCATTAGCAGAGAGAACCTTGGCTGAATTAGCGAGTACCAACTGGCTCCATTCCACTAAGCACAAAGGGGGATCTTCTCTACTGTTAAGTCGCCAAATATCTGCACTTATGCAAGTGTATTTCCATATTCAGAAGGAAAGGGTGTTATGTGAGATACTTGCCATTTCTCAGTAATTATGAAATAATCTCTGCGGGGCTTTGTATAATCAAAACTTTGTTTTCAAAAGGCATTATTCATCTACACTTGTTTTGAAGTGGAGTTCTGTTGTTTCTTGAACCAATGCTCTGATTTTCACAAGAAAATGAGCCTCAAGCTTAACAACACCGGTACAGACATACCTAGGAGCTATTGCAGGTTTAGTTTCAGGCAACTTCAATGGAAATAAAGCAAACCACATGAATTTTTTTTTGTTTCCCACTGCATATAAAAGTTATGTTTACACTATACTGTAGTCTATTAAGGGTGCGAAAGCAGTTTGTCTAAAAAATGCACAGACCTTAATTTTTTTAAAAGAATAGCTTATTGGTTTTTAGAGAGAGAGAAAGGGGGAGGGAGAGAGAGAGAGAAACATCAATGAGAGAGAAACATGGATCAGCTGCCTCCTGCACACCCCCTGCCAGGGATTGAGCCACAACCAGGGCATGTGCCCTTGACCAGGAATCAACAGCAGACCTCCTGGTACACGAAGGACACCCAACCAACTGAGCAACGCTGGCCAGGGCAGACCTTAATGTTAAAATGTTGCTAAAAGTGCTTACCATCATCTGAGCCTTCAGCAAGTTGTATTCTTTTTGCTGGTGGAGGGTCTTGCCTCAATGTTGATGGCTGCTGACTGATCAAAGTGGTGGTTGCTGAAGGTTGGGGAAACTGTGGCAATTTCTTAAAATAAGACAGTGAAGTTTGCCACATGGTTGTTAGGGTCACCAAAGGAAGAACGCATAAAGCCAAAAAGGGGTGAAGAATTATGAATTTATTAGGTCATCTGGATACCCAGAAGGGCTGAGTCCCAAAATGGCACCAGCACCCAATGACAGGAAGTCAGAGGTTTTTAAAGGACTCTAGGCGGGCTTTCTCTGGGTGGAGAATTCTCTGTGCAGGTCTGGATCCTGGGAAACTTCGGAGGGAAGAGCTAATGGTCTTAGCAAGTGGAATGTGATCTAAGCAAGTAGAATGTCCATTGTGAAGTGGCCTAAAGGTCAGTTCCCAGGGGAGGGGGTATCCATTCAATTATGTGATCAGACCTAACACATGTGTTGATTCTTCATTTCACTAACAATTTCTCTGTAGCATGCAATGCTGTTTTTTTTGTGTATGTGGCTATTCTTGTATTTATTCATTTATTCAGTAAAATTTGAGCATTTAAATATGCCAGGCATTAATCTTCCAAGAAACCATATAAAAGGGTATATAGCTCTATGAACTTCCTTCATTCTGGTTCATTCACATCCATTCCCATGGCCTCACCTTGGATTTCTTTTTTTCCCCTTTATTGATTAATATATTACAAATGTGTCCTTATCCCCCCAATGTCCCCTCATCCCCCCAATCCTGCCCTCACCCTCACCCCCTGTTGTCCACATCCATCGCTTATGCTTATATGCATGCATACAAGTCCTTTGGTTGATCTCCCCTCTTCCCCCCCATCCCCCCCTACCTTCCCTCTGAGTGAATTTTTTTTTTTTTAAATGACAACCATTGCAACAGCAATAGCTTCTAAGATTGAAGCTATTGAAATTCACCCAGACAGGTCCAGATGGTCTGAAGTCCTCTCAGAATGAAAGGGCCCTGCTGTGGGTTTAGAGATGTTACTGATGAGATTAGCATGCTTCTGCAGATATCAGAAAGAGCAGATATCAGATATCAGTAATGTTTTGTCCCTGGCTTGTCACCCACAGTGAAAACTGGATGACCTGGAGAAGGGATGTTGTTATGGCAACAGAAAGAGATAGTCATCAGAGAACCTGGAAAAGGAAGCTTCTGTTTAGCACACCAAGGAGTCC
>NW_005359840.1:5298183-5298548 GCF_000412655.1 Myotis brandtii
TGCAGTGGGCTTTCTTGTTGTTTTGTTGATGGTTTCTTTTGCTGTGCAGAAGCTTTTTATTTTGATACAGTCCCATTTGTTTATTTTCTCTTTAGTTTCCATTGCCCTAGGAGCTGTGTCAGTGAAGAAATTCCTTCGGCATGTATCTGAGATTTTGCTACCTGTAGATTACTTTAATATTTTTATGGTTTCTCGTCTTACGTTTAAGTCCCTTATCCATTTTGAGTTTATTTTTGTGTATGGTGTAAGTTGGTGGTCTAGTTTCATTTTTTTGCATGTGTCTGACCAAATTTCCCAGCACCATTTATTGAAGAGACTGTCTTGACTCCATTGTATGTTCTTGCCTCCTTTGTCAAATATTAATT
>NW_005359840.1:5301392-5305716 GCF_000412655.1 Myotis brandtii
TCTTCCCATGTTTTGCTGTAATGTTTTAATTGTAGCTCCGATTGCTTTGCTACCCAGTTTCTTTTGGGTATGTTGCTACTGGTGTGACCTCTCAGGTCTCCTGGGCTTGGTAGTCTAGTGTAGCTCCCTACTTGAGCTATTTGGGTTCTCTTGATGTAGGCCTGTGAGCTAGAAAGGTGCAACTGAGGTGTCTAGAAGTCTGCAGCCGTGGAGGGGGTGTCCCAAGTTTGGCTGTCTTGCATCCTTGGTTGAAAGCACATGTGCCCAGGAGAGACTCACAGTGGCACCCAGGAACTGTCTGTTGGGCTGGTGGGGCTCAGGAGGCCTGCGTTCTGGAAAGGCGTGACTGTGGTGTCCAGAGTTCCGTAGTTGTGGGGTGGGCAGACTCAGCTTTTGCTGCTGCCTCTGTGGTTGGATACACGCAATCTCAGCGGCAATTCACAGGGGTACCTGTGGTGTGTTTGCCAGCAGGGTGTACTGACACACTCTGAAAGGCCCTCGCACTGAAGCCACTGAATTGCAGTGTCTGTGGCAGGTATCCCAGAAGAGGGAATTCAGCGTTTCTATAGCCCAGCAGTGCACCCCTGTTTGTTTAAGTGCCAGAGCACCCACAGTGAGTTTGCTAGCACAGGCGCACTGAAGCACTCTGAAGGGCCCTGGCACGCTTAATCGAGGCGTCTTTGGGCAGGTATCCAGGATGGGTGAATTCAGAATTTCTACTGCCCAGGGGAGTGTGTCCCTACTTGTCCTAGATTAGACCCAGCAGAGGCTCACTGCGGCTTCCCAAAGTGCCCTGTGGATAGATGGGCTCAGGGGGAATGAGCAACTGTGGCAGTGCCTTTGCTGGGTGCTGAGCTCTGAAGCACTCTGAGGGGCCCTGGCTCTGAAGGGCCCTGGTGCTGAAGTTGCGCAGCTGGGTGTGTGTGGGCAGTTATTCAGGCAGAGGCAATTCAGAATTTCTACTGGGGGGCAGTGCGTCTGTGTCTGTACAAAATCACACCCAGCTGGGGCTCACAGTGACTCCCAAGAGAAGCTTATGGAGTGGTGTGCCTCGGAGACCTGCGCGCTGGAGGAGGTCTGCTGCTGGGGAGGGGGGAGTTGTATTTACTGCTGTGGGCGTGGTGCACCTTTGGAGGTGGAGATCCCAGGGTCTGTGAGTCTGCGGGTGTGGCTGCAGGATTTTGGCTGGAGTGGCTGCTAGGGCGCGGGCAGTGTCCAAGGCCTGTCTGGGTGATGGTGCTGATGACTTCCTAGAAGAAGCTGCTCTCCCCTTTAAGATGGCGTGAGCTCCGTGCCTGAGTCCCTCAGTCAGGGGAGTGCCCGCAGTGGTGGTAGTCTCTCCCTGTCCAAGAGAGCCTGGTCTGCCAGCCTCTGTTGCTCCTGCCGGATTTTACTGTCCCTCACTCACTCACACACACACACACATCCACACACTCTCCTTTCATCTGCTCACTCACTCACTTCCTGTCCCTCACCTCTGTCCTGCCATCATTTGATCTCCTCACATATCGCTTCTGCTGTTTTTAAAGGTGGACCATTTCAAGCCTCCTCTTCAGCCTACCTAGCCAGCCAGTCTACAATTAACACGTTAAGTGCCCAGTCAGTCACCGGTGACTGACACTATACTTACTGTCCGGAAAACAAAACAGGCTGGGTGCTTTACATGTTAATGAGATCAAATTGTCTTTTGATAGCATTTTACACACAGTAGAACTTCTTTCAAAATTGAAGTCAATCATCTCAAACCCTCCTGCGGCTTTATCAACTAAGTTTATGTAATATCCTAAAACCTGTGTTGTCATTTCAACAACCTTCACAGCATCTTCACCAGGAGTAGACAAGGGACTCTTCCCTTTACTTGAACACTTAGAAGCCACTATAGGTTGATCATTGGCCAAGTTTCAATATTGTTGCGTCTCAGAGAATAGGGTGGCCCCAGAAGGAGAGAAATGGGTAATGGCTTGTCAGTGGAGCAGTCAGAATACACACATTTATCCATTAAGTTCATAGTCTTATATGAGCAGTCATTGTGCCCCAAAACAATTACAATAGCAACATCAAATATTGCTGACCACAGATCTTTATAATAAATACTTATAATAATAATGAAAAATCTGAAATATTGAGACAATTACCAAAATGTGACACAGAGAAATGAAGCAAGAAAATGATGTTGTAAAAATGATGTCGATAGGTTTGTGTGATGCAGGGCTGCCATAAACCTCCAATTTGTAAAAAAAAACAAAAAACAAAAAAAAAAACAAACAACAACAAAAAAAACACAATATCTGCAAAGTGCAATCAAGAATGGTATGCTAGCCTGGTTGAGGGTCAACCTATGAACCAGGAGGTCACTGGTTGTGGGCTTGATCCCCAACAGGGGATGTGCAGGAGGCAGCTGATCAATGGTTCTTTCTCATCATTGATGTTTCTATCTCTCTCTGTCCTTTTCTCTCTGAAATCAAAAATAATAAATGAAATAAAAATAAACAAGAATGGTATGCTTGTATTACTTTCTGTTTGGGAAAAATATTAACAATCTGAACTTAGGCTTCTTTCAGAAAAAAAAAATTAGATTTTTTAAACAAATCTGTTTCTGGACAGAAAGATGGTGAAGAAAAAAATTTCCTACTATTTTTGCTACTATTTTCCCACTGGTTCCACCTATTCTATGTGGTCAACACCAAATGAATGGATAAGGTATACAGATACACTGATCACAAGGATCTGATAATCTATTAAGTGGAAAGACACTCAAAAACATAGACTCAATATTGCTTATCAAGTAAGGTTACTAAGGGAAAAATAATCAATATCCACTGAGCTGATATATTTTGTGAGGAAAAGAGTAATTTATAATTGATATTTGATGCGAAAAAATCAAAGAGGGCTTCTTGGAGTCAATGACTAAATATTTTGAGCCGAATGGTAAAGGAGTTCAGAGACAATGGATTAGCAGAGAGAGAGTATGCTAAGTAGGGGAACATTAATTTACCTATAATAGAGGCGGGTCCATTTGGGGAGACTGATGAAAAATATGTTGGTGCTCAAGAGTGGCGAGTTGATAGAGATCTCTAAAGGTCCAGGTACAGGAATGTAAATTTGCTAATAAAAGTAATAAGAAACTACTTTAGTTTTATGAGAAAGGGAGTAACCTAATAAAGCCAACCCAAGCTACAAAGTGGTATAGCATACTGGCAAAGATATCGAGTCTGAAGCTTAATTTCCTGGCTTTGAATGCTGGCTCTTCCACTTCCTAGTAGCCTTATATAAGTTATTGAACTTTCATGTTTCTCATTTTCCTCAATAGTAAAATAGATCTCATAATTTTGCCAACTTCATAGGATTGATATGAACATTAGATGATTTCATACAAGTAACATGATTAAGGTAGTGCCTCACACAGAGTTACCATCCAATAAATGTTAGCTTCTATATGAGAAGGTGGGGTGGGCACTTTATCCTGGGGCCATTTCTCAATCTAGCTCTCTTTATTGTTCTTGTACTTTTGAATTTAAATCATGTCCTTCATCTAAGCAAACTAATTTGCTCATCTTTACTATTCCAATGGTACATTTTATCCCTGCTTGTGGTAGCCCATTCCTGTTGTTTTCTGCCAATCCACATTTCTACTCTAGTTAAAACCCTTTCCTCAAATGACTTTTTTTTCACTAATCCCACCCAAATTATATCACTCCTTCAGCTTTCTCTCTATGATGCAGGTGCTCCAGTCAATTTTCCTTATTGTACTGTGATTCTTTCAATAATTCAATCCTCTCTCCCCTCCACTGAAATTATTCTTTCAAAGATTCCTAGCTTGACCAAGAATAAAAGCCAAAATTCATGAGTGTCATCCATATGGATTTTTAATATTTTTCTTTCAAAATTTAAATATATTGTCATAACAATGTGTTTCTCTGCTACAGATTAGTCACAGGGAAAGACATAACTTCCTGGAGGCAACAGTTAAATCCTGAGTGCTTACAATATGTAGGCATTGAAGTCCAACTGTCTAGGTTTGTATCCTGACTATTCTATTTACTGAGAATCCTTAGGCAATGCTCTTAATATTTCTGAGTTTAAGTTTCCTTAGCTACAAAATAGAAAAATGAGTAGTAATCACCTCACAGAATTGTTTAGAAAATTAAATAAGGTAATAAATTAAAAAGGCTTAGCATAGTACTTGGCATGTAGAAATCTACACTAATAAAAGAGAAACATGGTAATTAGTGTACGACCGCTACCCTTTTCATTGGCTAATCAGTGAGTATATGCAAATTAACTGTCAGCCAAGATGGCGGCAGGCAGCCAGGCAGCTGGAAGC
>NW_005359840.1:5306990-5328467 GCF_000412655.1 Myotis brandtii
GGGTGGCATCGCAACCTCCCAATCCGCCCTGCTCTGTGCATGACAGGGGGCGGCGCCCCAACTCCCCAATCGGCCCTGCTCTGAGCCCGACCAGGGGCTGCACCTAGGGATTGGGCCTGCCCTCTGCCACCCAGGAGCAGGCCTAAGCCAGCAAGTCGTTATCTCCCGAGGGGTCCCAGACTGCGAGAGGGCACAGGCCGGGCTGAGGGACCCCCTCCTTCCCCCCCGAGTGCACAAATTTTTGTGCACTGGGCCTCTAGTATATTAATAAATGGTAACTACCACTATAATTACTATAATTTCATTTAGTCCTAACCTAAAAAATATAGGAGGAATTATTATCTCCTTGTGTAAGACAGAAAAAAAGCTTAGAGAAGTACGCAGAGGCCCTTGTTCAAGTGGACAGAACTAATAAATGACAGAATTTGAATTTCAACCAAATCTGCTGCTATTTATCCTGCTATTTTTCTGCATTTCCATAAACTTTTAGGTATTTAGAAGGGAAAATTTATTACTTTTTGTCTATTTCTTTAATAACCTTTTTTTTCTCCTTTAATTATGGACATAGAATGAGCAGCCATGCCTAATCTGTCTGGGTACACTGCAAAATGTGATGTCTTCTATGTAAAACAAATAGGTGAGTGGAAAAGACTTATCATATGCAAATAGCACTGCATCACTGAGGGAGCCCTGACTTCCGGTTTCCCAAAGAGATCCTGAAACTGAGTATTAAGGTTTTATTTAATTGCATCCAATTGTGTATTTCATCTCTGAGTGTCCTTCATTCTAAGACCATATAGTAAAGCAATTAATGTAACCCCAAGAAATGAAACATTCATTGTGTAGCCTATAGCACATTCTTAACACTGTTAAATGAATTACCTTAAACCAGTGATTTTCAACCGGTATGCGGAGGCAGGCACACTGGTGTGCCACAAGAATTTTTTAGAACATACAATACCTGACTATTTAGACAGGAGCACTGATCTTTGTTCCCTTAGATTATCAAATTAAAAAATTACAACAGCCAGCATAACAATAGCCGTCCGGTGTAAATGAATAAAAATTATACCTATTTATTGTCAGATTGGCAAAAAACATATTTTGTGGTGTGCCGCAGAATTTTAGTAATTAGTTTATGTGTACATGGGATGAAAAAGGTTGAAAACTACTGCCTTGAATTAACGCGTCCCCCAAAGCATGTGCGTTGCAACACTGGTGTAACAAGAAGCTCCTTGAGACAACGCATTCAGCGGTCAAATACGTTTGTGAAGCACTGCACGCTATAATCTCCTTCTAGGAAATGTACACAATTGTATTAGTTAAGGTTCTTTTGGTTGCAAGCAACCAAAATCAATTTGAGCTGGTATAAACCTAAAAGTGAATTTATTGGAAGGATACTCTGGTAATACACGGAAGTCAAAAGAACAGTTGAGTTACTGAACTTCAGTAAGATTACTAACTACTGAACATGCCAGCAGCAAGAGCTGCCAGAACTTCCCAAATGGGCACCTTTGCACCAGTGCTGGGCAGGATGCATAAAACCCCCTTGGAGATCTTGTTAAGAACACCAGTACTTGGTATAGAGTGCACAGTGAGTCTTCAGTTATTTTTAGCTCTCATTATGAAACATTTTTGTGTAAATCAGGTGTAAGACATTCTGATTTAGAGAGCTTGGGGAAGGCACAGGAATCAGCATTTTTGCATAACTGCCACAAGTGTGAAGTTGAGTCAGATTTCAAAACCACTTCTCATGGAACACTTAAGTGACGCCGTCACCAGTGATGGCCAGCTTCTGTATCTCTCAGCTTAAAATGCTATGAGGACGCCTTTGCCAGTTGGGCTCAGTGGCTAGAGCATCGGCCTGCGGACTGAAGGTGATGGGTTCAATTGCGGTCAAGGTCACATGACTGGGTTGAGGTTCGATCCCTAGTAGGGAATGTGCAGGAGGCAGCCAATCAATGATTCTCTCTCATCATTGATGTTTCTATCTCTCTCTCTTTCTCCCTTCCTCCCTGAGATCAATATATATATATATATATATATTTAAATGCTATGAGGACAATTGTTCTTAATATTTTATTCCTTGACCAATCAGCTATGGCCTGGGAATCAGAATATATGTAACTGCAGACGACAACTTTCTGAGTTATAGGAGCAGTTCCCAGAAGAAAGGAACTTTTTGTGATCTAAGTAGCCATCCCAAGAAGTGTCTGCTTTTAAAAAACATTCTAAGATGTACCTTTAAAAAAAATTTTAATTTTGTTGACTTGGGCTTTGCCTAAACTCCTTTGACCACAAAATCATATTTTCACCCAAAATTTAATGTTGTCATTTAGAACAAGGAATCTTCACCACACAGGAAATGAGTTAGAAAGTTATCCTGGTCCCCTCATCTTCACGAGATTTGGATCTTAAACTGGCTTTCAACAGCGACTCCAGCAGTTTCTGTTTTGATATAGCAAAGGAGATGGTTCAGCCTCTCAGTTTCAAAAGACCATTTCTGGCTCAGCTTCCTGTCTCATGAGATATTCTGTAACAAAAAGCACAAGGGGAGTCAACGAAATTGAGTAAGTTTAGCAGACATTGTCTATATGCATTTTATAAATTTTACAATGTGCTTAAGCAAAGTTGCTAGTCACAAAATGGTCCCTGGGATGTAAAGTACAGCATAGGGAATACAGTCAATAATGTTGTCATAACTATGTATGAAGCCAAGTGGGCACTTGAAATATCGGGGGGACCACTTTGTAAACTATATGGTTGTCTAACCACTGTGTGTACACCTGAAACTAGTACAAAATAATATTGAATGTCAACTCTAATTGAAAAAGAAAATGCAGACAAACTCTGAGAAGACTCATCGCAAAGACAATTCTTCAGCTTTGTTTAACCCAGCAAATGGCCCAAATATTTTGTGGGAGGAAGCCATATGAATGAAGTCTACTTTACCCACATGCAGGAACCAAGTGGAAGCCTGGTCTAGCTTTTCCTCCATGTTGCCTCTTTTTTTAAAAAATATATTTTATTGATTTTTCACAGAGAGGAAGGGAGAGGGATAGAGAGTTGGAAACATCAATGAGAGAGAAACATCGATCAGCTGCCTCCTGCACACCCCCTACTGGGGATGTGCCCACAACCAAGGTACATGCCCTTAGCCGGAGTCGACCCTGGGACCTTTCAGTCCGCAGGCCAACGCTCCATCCACTGAGCCAAACCGGTTAGGGCCATGTTGCCTCTTTATATGTAGGAAGAACAATCATTTTAGAGTAGTTTCTGGTCTGAAATTGAGCCTGGTCAGCTATTACTTAAGGCATCTTTTTCTAACTCATTTTGTCTTTTCTTCTATTATAAGGAGAGCAAAGGTTATACCACATTCTTCTGAACCAGTTAAATATTGTGTCAGACGCACCTGATATGAGAGGCATGTTCAAATTGGAAATCTGGTTCATTGCATTTGTACGACAAAAACAAACTTCTGTTTTATTTTACAGCATTCAAAAATGATTTCACTGAAATGCAAAGTTGAGCAAGCCACAAAAATTGGATTAACCACAAATCAAAGAATGCCTGAAGCAGTGCACAGGTTATATACTTATCTTACGCATCAGCCTCTCTGGTGTCTGCCTTTAATGGGTAATACTCCCTAAAGCCTTTTTATGTGTTTCAAGCACATTACAACAGGTGTATTCACCTACAGAATTCACCTGCCATTACATCTGAATTTGACATGGCTGCCCTCGAGTTTCACACCTTAACAGAGCCAGGCTGCTGTGCCGCTTAGCATAGGGGTGACTTGGATGAGTTTAAGGGTGAGCAGTTAGTGTACCTAAAGGGAGAACTTAACTGGGTCACCATCGGACATTTTCGATTGCATTTTTTAGAGAAAGGTCATGGCTGTGAGAGTCTCCGGAAATACGGAAGATAAAAACATCAAAGCAGAACGGAGACTAAGCTTCCTGACATTGCCCTGCCTTGCACCAATGCTTGGCCAAAAGAAAAACAAAAAAGTGAAGCTACAGCCCAATAGACGTTTTACTACTGTTATTTTAAACGAGGCCAGCAACCAACACAAAGAGCCCAGCTCAAGCTGTCTGCCACCTGTTTGGGTCTGGCTCCCTGAAGCTGCCACATATTCTCCGGTGGCTCCCCTTGCTGACTATCTAATGGGTTAACCAGCCATCTGCGTCTCCTGCCATTACTAATCAGGGCGGGACATACATCTATTGTCCTTGGGCTTCCGGGCTCTCCCAGCATCATGGCTTTGCCTATGGTTCACAGAAACTTTCTGAAACTCCCCTTTCCTCTCCTCTGTGACCCTCTGACAGCTTCCCAGTTCGCTCCATCCCTCAATGGTATCTTGTTTGATTTCTATTTAATCATTAAAATCATCATCATCAAGCTGTCTTTCTCTGGGACTCCATCTGCTTTTGCTTTCAAATTCCACATGCTCTGGGACAAAGCGCCCCTGAGAATTCCATCCATTTTGCAACCTTAGAAACTTGGGTTTGGCGGTTGCTGGCTCTTAATAGTGAGGGAAGCCCCAGCTGTTTGGCCCCAAAGAAGAAAACCGCACCCGCACACATATTCACAATTAGGCAACAGGAAAAAAAAGCAACAAAAAAACGAAGAAAGGTTATTGGGAAATTTCTTGGAGTTGCTGATTCATTCGGATAGTTGTTTAAAATTCCACTGTACAGGTATCTGCTAAACATTTTATATAATAGAGTCTGGAGATTCAAAAAATAAATAAATCATAGACCCAGCCACACAAGTCTAATTTAACAACATCTCCAAGTGCTTATGTTATAATGTTAGATTTAAGAAATAAAGAGTAAATTTGTTGGGGGGAGGGTCTTTAATGGAACCTGTTCAGAATTTCAGAAAAGAGGAATGAAATACAACAGTGTGCTTTCCAGATCTGTATACTTTTACTATTTTTATTGTTTCTCCTCATATATTAGATGTGAACCCCTTACATCTAATTACTAAATATCCACAGCAATATACCTGATACCTTGTTTGCCTCACAATACAACTTCTTTTACATGAAAAATTTCACCTTTAAACTTTTAAGTATCTTTCTAGCATTAAAGAACACCTTTAATTGTAAGAATTAGGTCAGATCTTTGGTTTTAATCACCGTGGCAATTCAACTCTTATTTCTCTTATGCAAAAAGAAAGGGGATACACTTATTATATGCAGAAGTCTTACCTGGAGATAAAGCTGTTTTGATTATAGTAATTCAGTCTTTCATTAGTGCTATTCAGTTTTGTTACTGTTCCTCATTCCAATATTCAGAAACTAATTAAGCAGTCTTAATTATTACCTGTCACATCTCTAGAAAACATGCCAAATACTCAATTAAGAGTCTTAACAGTCCCTCACCCTGATGTTTCTGTCTCTCTATTTCTCTAGTACTTATCACTGACACCTAGGTGACTCAGACAGAAAGAGAGTCTACACTAAACAGCAAATGACAGTGATTGTGGAAGGTGTAAACATAAAAGGTGATGAATTTTAATAACATAAAGACAATAATATACATCAACAGAACCCTGAGACCTGTGAAATAATTTAGGTAAAATAGGAAGTTTAGGATTTATCTAAACCGCCGATTTACTATAGGTAGCAGTTAAAATCATAATTAAATTATTCACTCCTTTTTTTCTTTCTCGGCTTCCCTGTGTAGTCACTCAGACACATGCATTCCCCAGATTCCTTTTGTGGAAGCAATCATAAAGACGAAACTATTCCAAAGGGCCTCTTTCTTACCTGGACGGTCTTTCACCGCTGAAATTTTCAGCTCAAATTTCCCCAGTGGTTTTCAAGTGCACATTTAGTATCAGTGCTTTTGGTTAGAAAAACGAAACCATTCTGCCTTATAAAGCCTGCCTGCTTCAGAGCAAATGAGCACGAATAAATTCAACAAATATAGATATTTCTTAAGTCCACTTCTTAGTCACAAAAGAGGAGAAGCAACTAGTAAACATGAGCATATATGAGATGTCTCCTGGGGACTTTCAGAAAAATTTTAACATGACAGCAATAGATAAGGAGTCTCTCAACAAATCTATAAAAAATGTGTGAGCTCGTGAGTAATACAAAGTATGTACATTAAACAATGGAATATGATTCATCTCTTAGGAAATTAGCAATTATTTAAAATAATAAAAATGCTCAGTGCTAGCAAAGGTGTGTGGAAAGAGGTGTCCTTATATATTTTTAGTTGTAATGAATTTGGTAAAACACTTTCAGAATGAATTTGAAAATCAGTATTAGGATTATTTAAAATGGTATTACTATGACTCAGTAACTTCACATCTAGGACACAATGCTTTGGAAATCATTCTAAACAAAATATATTTTATGCACAATGATGATCATCTTTTATAATAATGAAAAATTGGAAGCATTTAGTAAAAAATTATGTTAATCTATGATGCCATGCACTGAATGAAATATTGTGCAACCATTGGAAATTATGTTCTTGAAGACTTATAAACAAGTGCATAATATAGTATTAAATGGGGAAATAATACAAATGTGTACATAATGTATAATTATAGCTGTGTTAAACACAACAATGTGCCCTGGCTGGTGTGGCTCAGTTGTTGAGTGTCATACCAGGAACCAAAAGGTTGCCGGTTCAATTCTCAGTCAAGGCACATGCCTGGATTGTGGGCTTGATCCCCTCCTACTGTATTCATCAGATATATTGGCCTGTAGTTTCTTTTTTGTGTTATCTTTGCTAGGTTTTGGTATCAGGATTATATTGACCTCATAAAATGTGTTAAGAAGTATTGCCTCTTCAATTTTTTTGGAAGAGTTTGAGAAGGATAGGTTTTAAATCTTCTTTGAATGTTTGGTAGAATTCACTGGTGAAGCCATCTGATTCTGGACTTTTATTTTTTGTGAGGTTTTTGATGGTTGTTTTAATTTCCTCACTGTTGATTGGTCTATTTAGATTTTCCAATTTTTCATGACTTAGTCTAGGAAGGTTATATATTTCTAGGAAATTGTTTATTCTTCTAGGTCATTGAACTTGGTGGCATATATCTTTCATAATATTCTAGTATGATCCTTTGTATATCTGTAGTGTCTGTGGTGACTTCTCTCTCATTTCTGATTTTGTTTATATGGGTCTTTTCCCTTTTTTCCTTAGTGAGTCTATCCACAGGTTTGTCAAATTTATTAATCTTTTCAAAGAACCAGCTCTTTGTTTTATTGATTTTTTGTATAGTCTTTTTGTTCTCTATTTTATTCAATTCTACTCTAATTTTTCTTATTTACTTTCTCCTGCAGACTTTGGGTTGCTTTTGTTCTTCTTTAGTTCTTTAAAATGTGATGTTAGGTTGTTTATTTGGGATTTCTCTTGTTTCTTGAGCTAGGCCTGTAATGATATAAACTTCCCTATTATTACTGCTTTTGCTGCATCCCAGAAATTTTGATGTGTTGTATTTTCATTCTCATTTCTCTCTATATATATTTTGATCACATCTTTTATTTCTTTTTTGACCCAGGCATTTTTTAGTAGTATGTTGTTTAAGCTCCATGTATTTGTGGGTTTCTTTTTGCAGTTAATTTCTAATTTCAAGGCATTGTGGTTAGAGAATATGCTTGGTATAATTTCAATCTTCTTGAATTTGTTGATAGTTTTGTGACCCAACATATGGTCTATCCTTGAGAATGCCCCATGTGCACTGGAGAAGAATGTATAATCTGATGTTCTGGTATGAAAGGCTCTAAATGTCAATTATGTCCATTGTTCTAGTATATCATTTAAGGCCGATATTTCTTTATTCATTTTCTCTTTGGTTGATCTGTCTAGAGCTGTCAATGGAGTATTAAAGTCCCCAACTATGATTATATTTTGATCTGTTTCTCTCTTTAGTTTTGTGAGTAGTTGTTTTACATATTTTGGTGCTCCTTGGTTGGATGCATATATATTCAGAAGTGTTATGTTTTCTTGATATAGTGTCCCCTTTATCATTATAAAGTGTTCATCTTTGTCTCTTGTTATCTTGAAATATATCTTGTCAGATATAGGTATGGCTACACTTGCTTTTCTGTGGGTGTTATTTGGTTAGCGAATAATTTTCCACCCTTTTACTTTGAATCTACCTTTGTCTTTGCATCTTAGATGTGTCTCTTATAGGAAGCATATGGTTGGGTTTTGTTTTTTGATCCACTCTGTTACTCTGTGCCTCTTTATTGGTGATTTCAAACCATTTACATTCAAGGTAAATATTAATGTGTGAGGATTTCCTATAGCCATTTTATTTTTTGTTTTCTGGTAGCTCTGTGCCTTCATTGGTTCATTTCCTTTACATTTCTGTCTGTTGTTTTTGTTTGGTGATGTTTCATACTTCTTTCCTCTTTTGTAAAGCTATGTGTCCTGGTTTGGGCATTTTTGTGTGTGGTTATCATTAATTTTGTAAAAAATAAGGTTGCATATATATAGTAGTTTGTTTTTTCTTTTGAATGCATCTGAACTTCATCCTCCTTTGCCAGTTCAAGCCTTTACTCCTTCCATTTTTATGTTTTTGTTGTCACAAATTATACCTGTTTATGCTGTAAGTTTTTGGTGACCTTACTCATAGTGTTGTGACCTTATGTTCTTTGTTTCAGGTAGAATAACTCCCACGAGTATTTCCTGCAATGGAGGTTTTCTAGTGATAAAATCCCTCAGCTTCTGGATGTCTGGGAATGTCTTTATATCTCCTTCATAATTGAATGATAGGATATATTATTTGTGGGAGGTATTTTCTCTCTTTCAGATGTTTGAATATTTGGCTCCTCTCTCTTCTGGCTTATAGAGTTTCTGCTAAGAAATTGGATGAAATTCTAATGGGTTTTCCTTTATAGGCCATTTCTTCTTTTTCCTGACTGCTTTGAAATTATTTTGTCATTAATTTTTGACAGTTTTAATACAATGTGCCTTGGAGAAGGCTTCTTCGGATTGAGGTAACTAGGTGTTCTGTTTGCTTCTTGGATTTGAGGATCTAGTTTTTTCCATAGGTTTTAAAAGCTCTCATCCACTATTTATTTGAATAGACTCTCTGTTCCCTTCTCCTTCTCCTCTTCTTTTGTGATTGCCCCTTATTCTAATGTTGCTTTTACTGATGGAGTCAGATAGTTCTTATAGAGCTCTTTCATTTTTTTTATGCTCAGGTCTCTCTATTCTTCCCTCTGTGTCATTTCTAGATTTCTGTCTTTGATATCACTAATTATTTCCTCCATCTGGTTGGCTCTGTTTTCTATGCTCAGTGGTTTACTCCTAATCTCCTTAATTGCATGCTTGGTTTCCAGGATTTCTGACTGGAATTTTTGTAAAGTTTCAATCTCATGTTGTTCATTGATTTGTTTTCTGAGTGCACTGAATTGCCTGTATTTTCTCACATCTCATTAAATATTTTCAGAATTATAATCTTGAAGTCTCTATCACTTATATCATACATTTTCAATTGTTCCGGCTTGCTTTTGGGGGATTTTTCATTTTCTTTCTGATCATCCTCATTACAATGGTTATTCATGGTATTTGCTATTCTCCTTTATCTAGGCATGTATATATGTCTATATATATTTTTTAAATATATTTTATTGATTTTTTACAGAGAGGAAGGGAGAGAGATAGAGAGTTAGAAACATCGATGAGAGAGTAACACCGATCAGCTGCCTCCTGCACATCTCCCACTGGGGATGTGCCCGCAACCCAGGTACATGCCCTTGACCAGAATCGAACCTGGGACCCTTCAGTCCTCAGGCCGACGCTCCATCCACTGAGCCAAACCGGTTTTGGCTATATATGTCTATATTAATGACCCTTCCACAGAGGCTTTCTGTGGATAGGTCTTTTTACTATTTTTCAGTAGATGGTGCTGAATCAGGAGATTTTTTTTGGTCTCCCAGACTTGACCTCTGCTGCTTCCGGTTTCCATAAGACAGTACAGCCATGCTGCTTGGGGGTGGAGTTTGTTTTGCCCTAACTATAATGTAGACTCCTGACCTCTCTGGGGTCCCACTTCAAGCACTCCACCTGGGGATCAGTCACAGAGGGAAACAGCTTTTCTACTGCAACAGCTCTGGGTTTACAGATAAAGCACTCTTCAACCCAACACCAAGCGCTATGGGAGGTGAGTTTTGTGAGTCCAAGGGGCAACAGAGCTCTGTGGTTCCATTTATTTGTCTGAGATATCACTGCCCACAGTGGACAGCCACACATCAGCAGAACTCTGTGCTGTGTTAGGCATCTGCTGGTTCAGTCACTGTTTGCTCCACTTGCCCTGCTGGACTGCCTCCTCACCCCCACAGCTCTCTGTTCCTCCTGGTTGAAGGAAGCACCTGCTACCACAGGCTTCCTCCCCTATCCAGGCTGAGCCATGAGCTCCAGGCTGCAGGGCTGTGTCTGTGTCCGCTATCTGAGCTTTCCTGCCTTCTCATCTCCCTGTTTACTCCCAGTGGCCCACCTTTAGAAGCATCAATGTGTGGCTCTCTCAGGTGTGCCTTGTATTGAGTAGGGAATTCTTTGCTGAATTATAGTTGGTTAACATGTCTAAATTTTAGGGGGAGAGGCCAAGGGGATCTTTCACACTGCCATTCCTCTGATGTCCCTCCAATCCACCTGAATGCATAGCTCTTTAGATGTTGTATTATGATCAGTCCATTATGAACATAGTCTGATATCATTTTACTCAACTCATGATTTATTATTTGTGCTATTTTGGCTCACCATTTCTAATGGCTCATGCTGTAACCAAGTCTTTGTTCTTAAAGTTTTTTTCCCTATAATGAAGACATCTCTTGCCTACATAAAGGTAAAATTATCAGCTAGTTTTTTTGTATCAGTCAAATCTCATTTCAGTTGAGAGTAACTACATCTATTAGCCTGGACACTTGGACTGATGCTGAAACCTGAAAAAAATAAGCTAGTTTGGGTGTCCCCTAAATGAGAGTGTTCACTTTGCATTAAGCCTGAAGTGAATCTGGTGATCCCCAAATCTCTAGGACCTTGGATGAAGATTTAAAGAGGTTTTGTTGGGTGGCCAGAGCTTAGTCTGGGCTAAAATCATAATGGAATCTAATAGGTAAGCCATGAATTAAATGACTGTAGTTATAATGACTCTTCTTCCACCCCATATTCACCCACAAGTTTTATATTTCTTTCCTCTATAAATTAAGACATTTGTTTTGTTTCAGCTGATACTATAGGTCATAAGTTTCATTAAAATATAGTAACTCTCTCTTGAGTTGTTTTTTTATTTCTTTGAAGAAGAAACTAATCACAGAACCTGCCACAAATTATGGTGCCTAGAAAGACAGTGAGGGATTTAGACACTTTTCACAGCTCAATTTGATTCTAAGGCCATGTGCTTGGCACAACTGGCACAGTTTACACTGAGCATGCCCAATCAGAAACTATCAATTATCCCAAAGACCAGGGCAATATTAACTCTGCTTCTGGGATGGATAGTTGGGATTTGCTCAAACAGAGCAATCTCAGAGCTACAGAACAACTGACCCGTTAGTTGTAGTGGAGTGTCAGCCAGGTATAGTTATATCTTATTGCTCAAGAGTGTCTTTCATTGAGTGATTTAAGTGTTGCTGCTGTCCTCCCTGTTTTCAATGACCTCTTATTCAGCTCACTAACATTATTTTCGTCTGTTCAGTTGCCATTTGCTGTAAACAATTAACTGACACATTTGAGTGGATTTGTATCTAGGAAACATAGCTTATGTATTTGAATGCTTATTATCTAGAACAGCAGTTCTCAACCTGTGGGTCGCGACCCCTTTGGGGGTCGAACGACCCTTTCACAGGGGTCGCCTAAATACATTCTGCATATCAGATATTTACATTATGATTCATAACAGTAGCAAAATTACAGTTATGAAGTAGCAACGAAAATAATTTAATGGTTGGGGGTCACCACAACATGAGGAACTGTATTAAAGGGTCGCGGCATTAGGAAGGTTGAGAACCATTGATCTAGAACATCATTGACATTATATATAATGTTTATTATGGCTTATAAGACATACCAAGGAAGTTTCACACTTTTCAAATTACACAATTATAAACAAAGTTGGAGGAGAAACCTGTTTAAGAGAAATTAAGTTTGGTTCATGAGGGCCTCCTTGATTTATTTCTGTATTTTAATGGTCAATGAAGTGTTTAGGTGCAATAATTTAGTTACAGCTTTAATATTTTTTATAACAAACTAATGTACATTGCCTAAATCAGCCAAGTAGATCTCTATATCTTATAGGTGGCTTATACAGAAACAATGTCTAATGAATTTATTGATTAATTCTCTAAGAGCTTAAAATACAGGTATAGCATATTCTAAAGTTATTTCTGTTATTAATTTGAAATATTAGTTTGGTTACCTTCAAGATTGTTGAGGTACACCTTACATAATTAAAAAGTAGCTTTAAATTTTATATCTTCCCACCCCATCCCTACAATCTTCCAAAGAATTTCCTCTCAGTAATAGAATCATCTTATTCTGAACTGTTATTTTTCTCAGTTGTTTCCCCAATTATCTATATTCAAATTCATTTATTGTTGTTTTTTTTTTCTGATATACACCAGAAGACACAGCCTTTTCTTACATCTATTAACTCCATTTGTAACTCAATAAAAACTACCATATCAATCCAACATTATTGAATCATTACAAAAAAATATAGTGGTGTATTTGAAAATCTTTTAAAGGGCCGTATTTTGTTTTTGTTTTGTTTTTGTTTTTTGTTTGTTTTTTTGTTTCCTTGGTACTTTCATATGGGTTGTTCTGACATTCTATATAGTGACATAATGGTACTCGATCAGTAGTTAACATCACTTGTAGCACTAATATGAGATTCCAGTTTGCTACAAATTGGGTTAAAGTGCTAAAGGGTTAAATTCAGTTCCTTTTTTCACCTTCAACTTGTGATAAAATGGAAAAGAAAAATTTACTCTATGCTTTGCATTTTTTGTTGTTGATATTTTAATTTAGAAATAGATGATAATACATTAAATGTCTGTATCTAGTAAATATATGCAACTATATACAGAAAAAGTTAAAGTTATGTAGGTTTTAATCACAGTGTAAAGCAGAGAATACAAGAAAACTTTATTTCTGAATCATTTCATAGCTCCTGGTAGGAGGAAGGTCATTAACCTATAACACTAAACTTTATAGGGATTAGAATCATAACATCACAAGAAAAATTTGTATTTTTCATTTGGTTAAAGGGTACAAACTTTCAGTTATAAAATGAATAAGTCCTGGGGATCTAATGTACAGCATGGTGATTATAGCTAATAATACTGCATTACTATATATACTTGAAAGTTGCTGAGAGAGTAGATATTAAATGTTCTCACCACAAAAGAGAAATGGCAATTATGTGATTGAAGGGAGGTGTTGGCTGACACCATGGTGATAATCATTTTGCATTATATAAATGTATCGAATGAACAGGCTGTACACCTTAAACTTGTATATGTACAAGTTTATTTCTCAGTAAAGCTAGAAAAAATTCAGTGGCATTTACTTGAAAAAACAAAAATAGAAAAGAATCCCAAATATGTTTTATATGCTCTATGTATATTTTTCAATTATTACTTTTTCATCTAAAAATAATACCTGAAATCCACAGTGGGTATCTGTCATAGACCTTATATATGTAGAAGAGTAATGCCTGACCATATCATTCCTCACACCATTAAAATAGGGAGGGGAAGGCCGAGGGGAATTGTTCAAATCTGTTATTTTAGACAGTTGAGTGACTTTTTTAAAAAGTTGAGACAGGTTTGAAGATTTAACAAAATAATGGATTGGAATATGAAAAAAATGAAGTACTTTTTGGACATCCTTGGAACAAGGATGTAACTTCCATAAGTAACTTCTATATGAATCCCACATATATTTGTTTTGCTTCAGTAGCTATGCTAATCTGCAATTTACAAAGATCAAATTAGTTTAATAATAACATAAAATATATACTTATATACCTTGATTATATAAGTATAACATTTTTATGTCCCTATATGTGACTATTTACTATGTCATAACTCATCAGTGTTTATTATCTAAGGACAGCTAATTTTAAACCATAAGAACCTCACTGAGTAAGAAGATCTAATAAAGAAGCAAGAAAACAACTATGAACCTTTATTCAATTTATAATATGAGAAATTACTTCTGTTCTTTTCATAATATGGATGTCAATATCAGTCTGAGATGTAGAAGTAATTGGATACTGTTTCTAGGACCTCCTTGGAGAAAATTCTTTTCATCCATAACTTGTATTTATAAGGTCACAAAAATCCCAGGGCCTTTGTAAGATACACTGCCTGATTATTTCTCGTGCTTTTTGTTAGACCACTTAATGATTCAGGGCAATAACTTATAAGATCATAAATTAAATTATGTTGACATATCAACATTACTGATGGCTTTCTTTAAAGTACATCAGGCAATTTTTGAGTGAAGAAAACAATGCTCTGATCCCTCCTGTGGATGTCGCCCAGTGACATATTCCACTAGATAATCTTATCTCTCTGGGGTATGATCATGCTCCTACTAAGACAGCACACAATGTTGCCATAGACTGGAATTGACAATAACTTATGTACAACCAATTTCACCAGGATTCATGGAGCAACCAAGGCTTTTTTAAGCCTATGGAAAATGTCAAATCCAATATATAACTTTTGACATTTTTCAAGAGTTATGTTATAAGTGTAGTGTATTTATTTCAAAGAAAGGTGTGTACATGTGTGTAAGAAGAATGTGTGTGTGTGTGTGTGTGTGTGTGTGTGTGTACACCTTAACGTGGCCTATATAAAAATAGGCCTGTGTCAGATGAAATTGTGAATTATTTGGAATATACAGGGTAGAAGTTCTATATTTACTTGCTTTTGTGCTTTTTAATTTTTTAAAAATATACTTTTATTGATTTTGTTTCAGAAGACCAGAGAAAAACCAAGCGACACTTTAGAGAAAAGGAGTGACACTGTTTATTTACACCAGCAGACTCAGGGAATAAGTTCCAAATCTGAGTAAAGTAACATGCAGGGGGCTTCTCTTTTATATCTCCCTGTGGTCGTTGTCCCACAAATATGGATTATGCTTCTGGTCCTTTTCACGGGCTTTGCAAGAAGGCCCCCAGGTGTTGGGGGTCTCCAGGCCATAGCTGATGATCTGGGCTGGCACCAGCATTAATAACTCCCCCTCCAGGGCAGTGCACTGTTCACAGTTTTATGGCCTCTGTAACAGGTTCTGCAAGACCAGTTTCTTGGAAAGAGGCATGACTTAATTATAGGTTATCTAGAATGTACACTGGGCTTACTGGCACAGATCCAGATTGCTAGCCCCCCAAATATCAGGGTTACATTGGAATTAGCCCTTTTTAGCCTTCTCGATTTCATAGAGGAATAGAGAAGGGGAGAAAGAGAAAGAAATATCAATGATGGGAGAGAATCATCCATCGGCTGCCTTCTGCATGCCCCCAACTGGGGATCGAGCCCACAACCCAGGTATATGCCCTGACTGGAATTTCCTGGTTCAAAGGTTGATCCCCTTTCAGTGAGCAACACCAGGCAGGCTGCTTTTGTGCCTTTTTATATACAAATTTCCACATGAATTCAACTCCACATCAATCAAAGCAAACATCAGCTTGAACATGCCCAGCAGGACCTTCTCATCTGGCTTAGTCCTTACTAATGCTAAGCCTTCTGATTCAGGTTCCTCTCTCCAAAGAGCCATGTTGTGTGCACTATGTCTCTCCAGGTCCTATATACATTGAACAAATTAAAAAAAACAAACGCAAAGATTTTCATGCAAAGACAATATTCATTTGTAGAAGTGAGTGGGGCAGGTACCAAAGGCTAATATTAGAATCTAATAGACTAATAATTACATGTATTAATTTTTATTTCAAGAGGGTTTTAAGCAAGAACAAGTTATGTTCCTGTTACTTTGCAAGATTATACGCTGTCTGCATGACAATTGGTGCTTTTCTTCATGAATGCACTGATTCATTCCGTAGACATGTTATTGTGTACTTATTATTGTGTACCTTTTAGCTACTAGGCGCTGTTTTGTTCTCTGAGAATATAAGAGGAAAGCAGGAGATAGTATAAAGTAGTGGTTTAGAGGCTATACTATGGAGTCAAGCTCAAATTCTCTCTGTTACTCATTGGCTGTAGCAAGAGACTTAATTTCTATGTGACTCAGTTTGCTCATCTGTAAAATGGATTGATAAAGTTGTTGTTATGAGTATTAAATAAAGTATGTTAAAGTGTTTACAATAGTGCCTTGCAATAGCAGTTATTATTTTTATAGTGGAGGGAGCTTACAATTAGTCAAGAAGGAAGACGTGAAACCAAGTAAGTACAACACAAAGTGATGTGCTAAACTAGAGAAGTCGAAGATGTCATGGAAGCCACAGAAAGGCAGATAACCTTAATGTGGTGTGCCATAGAAGGCTTCCCAAACAAGGTGATGTTAGTTGGGACCTTTGAGAAATAAGAAATTAGCTAGGAAAGGAGTTATTAGAAATGCATGGAGACACCATGGTTCCCCAAGAAGGAAAAGACCAGAGACCAAAAACACATTAAAAAACTGAATGCCTTGCCCTAGCCAGTTTGACTCAGTGGCTAGAGCAGTGGTTCTCAACCTTCCTAATGCCGCGACCCTTTAATACAGTTCCTCATGTTGTGGTGACCCCCACCCATAAAATTATTTTCATTGCTACTTCATAACTGTAATTTTGCTACTGTTATGAATTGTAATGTAAATATCTGATATGCAGGATGTATTTTCATTGTTACAAATTGAACATAATTAAAGCATAGTGATTAATCACAAAAACAATATGTAATTATATATGTGTTTTCCGATGGTCTTAGGCGACCCCTGTGAAAGGTTGAGAATCACTGGGCTAGAGCATCAGCCTGCAGACTGAAGGGTCCTGGGTTCAATTCCAGTCAAGAGAACATGCCCAGTTTGCAGGCTTGATCCCCAGTGTGGGGCATGCAGGAGACAGCTGATCAGTGATTCTCTCTCATCATTGATGTTTCTCTCTCTCTCTCTCTCTCTCTCTCTCTCTCTCAAATCCATAAAGAAAAATGTGAAACTATAAGATTCTTAAAAATATTCTATTTAGGAATGTACCCAAACTATTTCTATAGTCACTACTTTATTCACCCAAGAACTTGAATCAATCCCCATATCTTCAGAGGAATTTTATATTTGGCTCGATATGTACACAGACTTTAAATCTGGTTCCTGCCAGCCAGAATTCTAGGATTCAAGATGCACAATTTGCATAGAACAATTTGTACTGAAAAAGAAGTAATTTCACAGATAAGGTTTCCCTATTAAGAAGATCTGATAAAGGGTGAAAGTTGTGAAACACTTTTCTACAACAGAAAATATACTTCCTGGTATTTTCATTTGCTATAGAGTAAAAAAGGTCTAATTCTGATGCATTGTCCTTCACTCTGGATCTCCATTTTAAAGATCCTACTGAAATACTAATACTTTCTGGCAGCTGAAGCAGGTCACAGCTCAAATGAGCTCTCAGCAAGGCTCCCAAGGGAGAGGAACCGTGTCACACTTTCCCATTTCCATTAGAATTCAAATATTCTGGAAATGAAAGGTGTTTATTGGAAATGGTACTGACAATAACATAGAAATTGAGAAAATAGTTTATTATTATTAAGTGCTTTTAGATGGGAGTTTAATATATGCAGGTCAGATATTTCTGTCTGACCATAGGTAAAAGGCAGAGTTTTAATTTTTTCCCAGTAGACCATGAACTGATTTTTTTTTTCAAGAAAACAAGAGAAAGAGGTGATCATTTCTCTCCACAGCATCACAATGTCATATCCTTCCTTGTCACGAGTGAGGCAGGTCTTCTTATTTCATATGCTGTGGGAGAAGCGTGCTCTCATTGAATCCCATTGGCCCAATTCATCTTTGGAACAAATTTTAATTTCAATGCTAACTAAAATAGTCCTTTTTCTAAGCCAAAATTTAAGGACAGGTCATGACATTTGATAGATTTATGCAGAGGTAAAACAAGGAAGATCCTTGCATATGCTGTGAAAGATCAAAGGGAGACTCTAAGCATCTCCATTGAGAGGCAAATCAATTTCATCAGGGTACAATGGTACAAAATGTGAAATAGCTCAGAGGCTGATTATGCTCAAAATATGTGAACACATCAAATTCTTGTCAGCATTTTGAAATGAGGGTCAATGATAAGGTAACCACTCTGGAGAAATTAAGAGGAAGATCCTAAAATAGGGAAATGATAAAGTAAAAACAACTGCATTTTTCAAAACTAAGAAAGAAAAATGTAACAAAATATAATACATGTGATACAGAAACTTCTACTACTTAACCTGCTTGTACTGAATTTTTAAACAAGTAATGTCCAGCTACAGATATTGAAGAAAAGTGACTGGTGAAGACAGTGAACTTCTCAACAGAGTAGTATTATGCAAAAGTCTATGAGAGAGAGAGAGAGAGAGAGAGAGAGAGAGAGAGAGAGAGAGAGCCTTGCTGTGATGTGAGTTCCTTAAACTTAAATAATAACAGTGAAAGAGAGAAAGAAAGACAGAAAAAGAAAGAAATAAAGAAGGAAGGAAGGGAGAAAGGGAGGGAGGGAGGGAGGAAGGAAGGAAGGAGGAAGGAAGGAAGGGAGGGAGGGAGGGAGGGAGGGAAAAAGGGATAGAAAAAAAGAGCAAAACAAAGCTACTTTTCAAGAAGTTTCCAAAATGTAGAGCATCTTACTGCTCCTCACTTTTGGAAATTAGCCTACATCAGAATCAAGGATATGTAGGGTGGCGCAAAAGTAGATTTAGTTGTGAGTATGTGAAACACAGGGTTGATTCTTCTTTACTATTTATTAATTATTGTATTATTTTCCATATGAACAACCTCAAACCTATTTTTGCCCCACCCTGTATGTATACCTGCCATGCTCATTCCAGCCCCTGAGTCTTTACACTTTTTTCTTTCTCAGTACCTAACTCAGGGTGAGCGCCTAATATCTTCCTAACCGCTGATTAAGTTAAAATGGATTTTTAAATAATCCTAAAAAAATCCAGGCAGGATTTTCAATTTAAAAAGTCAGGGTACTGATAAGACCAACCAACACTTCCTACATGCCAGGCACAATTCTAAGGAGGTTACATGTATTAACTTTTGAAAACTCACAATAATCCTATGAAGTAGGTATTCTTAACATCAAACAAGTGGGAAAACTGAGACATAGACAGTTTAAGTAATTTGTACAAAAGCACACCAATTGTCTAGCTTAAAAGTTTGAATTCTTATTCTCTACACAATACTGGGACTTTCAGGGACTAGAGTTCATCCGAAGTTGTGGTCATGAAGCTCTGTATCAGAAAGAAGCTAGAACAGCTCCAGACTCATAACCCCAAATTCTTGGGTTGGGATGATACCCAAAGGGCTTGTGCAACTACCCCACATGCTGTCTAAAGATTTGGATTTCTAGCAAGAGCATAGGTTTAACAGAACATCTTTATTATCTGATCAGCTATTATATACTTAGACAAACATTTTTATCCCTTAGAAGATTTTCTAGTCATCTAAAGCAGCTGGGTGACCTGTGGTTATTTTAACTGATCTAATTCCGTATTTTTTTGCACTAAGAGCAAAATAATATTCTTCAAATGTGCTATTGCATGCAATTTTAATCAAAGTAAAAAAAGAACACTCAAACCTATATCAACAGTAGATTGGCTTCTAGCATTTTCTTTCACTTTTTTTATGTTTATTGAATGACTTTTCCCTTTGTAGACCTGACTTAGAGCAACCTGACTGTAAGACTATATTTTACTCACATGAAAATATCAAAACACATAGAAAAGCAATAAAAAAAAACACAGAAGAAATACTGAGAGAATGTATAATATAATGTCAGTGGATGCCTTGTTTCTCTGATGTTCATTGTCTGCACACACAGGAGTAGATTAATGAAAAGCAAAGAGTGGATATATTTTATTTTCTACACTATAACAAATAAAGAACAATCTTAGATATCATTTATCAAAGTGTAAACACATAATTCTGGCACTGAGTACATGTTCAGTAATTTTCTGCTGAATTGAACTATAAGGATGAAAAATAAGTAGTCATAGAATCTACACAGAGATACACATGAAGGTATATAAGCAATAGACACTGTGGGGTTTAGATCCAAAAGTGCAGTTATTTACCAAGGATATCTGCCAAACAATTGAGCACGTTCATTGTTTAATCCAATCAAGAGTTGTTATCCTAGTTGTGACATGTATCATTTACCTTTTAAGTGCAGGACCCTGGGGTAGAAATTTAACATACTTATCTTTGAATATTCTCATCAGCCCTGTGATAAGAGGTTCAAAATGAAGTTCAGAGAGGATAAATAACTTGCCCAAGGTCACACAGTTAATGTGTGGTAAAGTTAGGATAAGAAATCTAAATCTGTATATTTCTAGAGTTTATACTCTAGCCATCATTTATGTTGCTGCCTCTAATTTTCAGCTGAACCATGTGTATGTATTTTAAGAAAAAAAGCATGATGGTTAAATAATGCCAATAAAAACTATTTTGAAAATAGAATCAAATATCAAAGAGAAAATGAGACGTTATGAAGAGGTATTTCCTGTCTCTGGGGATGATTGGGTTAATTATCTCTATGCGTGCAGCTTTTCAAAAATATGAGACTTTAAAGATTTAAGGGAAAAACTAAAGCCTTCTGGAAATAGCTTATTCACCACAGGGTATTTTAAAAAGAGTTAGTAATCAGCATCTACAACTAGAAAAATACAAAATGTCTTGAATGTAAGGTCAAACATAATAAAAGCACCTCCAACAGGGGTGTCCTTTATTCTGTGTACTGTAAAGCAAGTTGATTTCAAAGGCCCCTAGTTAACATACAATTGAGAGGCAATGCTTCTAAAGCAATTTCATAATTTCACTTATAATATGTAAGTATGCTTTTATTTGCTCCCTTTATGCTTTGTTAAGCTGAATGGAGGTGATGGAAATGTTGAGACCCTTGACTCTTCTATCCTCTTTTCTTTTTCTTTTTTTTAAAGATGGCAACAATTGTTATAGAAAACACTTCATTTCATTTAATCCTCACAATATCAATAGTGATAGGGCCAATATCACTTTGTACATTTTGCAGATGAGGAAATTGTGAGGAGATAGAAGAGGGCTAGGTAGTCAGGGACTGGACCATGGGAGGGAAAGTAGAACGGGGAAGTCCAAGATTAACAGGATCTTGTAAATGTGGACAGGATACAGCCTGCTGACTGTGTTCTGTTCCAAGAAAAACCACGGAGACAGACAACAAGGCCTAGAACTGAACCCAGCTGGCAGGGGTTGCTAAGGCAACCCAGCTGGGTGGGAGGGAAGTGGCAAATGGGAGACATGAGCTTTATTTTATTTTTAAAGTAATTTT
>NW_005359840.1:5328529-5337006 GCF_000412655.1 Myotis brandtii
CCAGGTCTTCACCACCCTATTGTCTGTGTCCATGGGCCATGTATATATGCATACAAGGTCTTTGGTTGATTACCTCCCACCCATCCACCCTCCCCCGCCTTCCCTAGCAGTTTCTCCACTCTGTTCCATGCTTCCATGTCTCTGGATCCACTCCATTCATCAGTTTATTTCGTGACTTAGATTTCACATATGAGTGAGATTATGTGATATTTGTCTTTCTCTTACTGACTTATTTCACTTAGCATGATACTTTAAAATGTATGGATGTTGCTAAGGGCAAAATTCTTTGAAAGGACCAATCAAGAGCTAGCAAAGCATGTATCTACCACTAGACAAAGAGCTTCAGCAGCAACCCACTTTGGTCCTCCTCCCTGCCTGCTGCAGGGAGTCCATCTATCTCTCAGTAAACTTTGCTTCCACTTACTGTCTTTTTCCGTGAACTCATTCTTCAATTTTGCAAGACAACAAACATGGTTCTGATCACAGCACTGGTTTCAATAGCAACACAAGGAGACTTGTGGCAAGGCAGAATAAGGGCCTGGTTTTCTTGTAGCTGGGTGTATTATTCCTTCCTCTAATAAAACTCCAGTCTATACATTTTCTTTGGTCCAACTTCCCTATTGGAACATCTGCACATTCAGTTACTAGTCCATCTGACAGGATAGAAATACTGGCAATTGTTGAAAAGAGTTACTAAAGAAAAAATAAATCAAAGCCACAAACAAAATCACCCAATTACTTTGGTAATTTTAAACTGATAATGCATTCATTAATAACACTGAGAGAGTCTGGACCTAAATATGTCCAACTACCCCTTTTTCCATACCCTCTTTTAAACCACTGACTTTAAGAGCTACTGGCAAACATTAGAATGACTCCAGGATTAAGGGTTGCATGAGGATTGGTATAAAGGGATTCAAGAGCTATTTGGCATTTTTTTGAACATTTCTTTAAACTTGCCCCAAAACTCTTAAACATCAAAATTCTTATTCCTTACACAAGTACTTGTCTCCAGCAAACTCTGTCCTTTAATTTTTTAAATATCATTAGGGGAGAATAAAAATTCTTAGGGTGTGAAAAGGAAGCCATAGCAGAACAAATAAAATCTTCATATTCGTGTTGGAATGATGGTGTGTGTGTATATGTGCATGTATGTGTGTGTGTGCATGCGCACATGCATGTGTGTTCTCTGCAATTACTGGAAGATATTTCCAATTCATCAAGTACTATTTAATTACTTTAAAGCTTCAACTTAAAAACAAATCCAGCAGAATGATAGCATTAGGAGCTCTTTAATCATTTTTTATCAAACTCCGTAACAGATTGGTCTCTGAAAGGAACATAATCAACCTGAAATTTCCTGGGAAATTTCCTGGGATTATTAACCATTCAAAATGCTGAGAGTTTTGTATTAGCCAATTCATCAGACAGAAATATGCATCTTTACGGCATGAAAGGGTTACTGCTTCATTGACCCATGGTTATTTTCCTATGTGCAAAACACAATTAGCAATGGGGATTAAACACTTTTCAAAAAGTCCCATGATTCAACCCAAATCAAACTTGATTTGCTTAGAAAAAAAATTTTTTTTTTTGTGAGGGACTGCAATACAGCTGCTGTAGGATTATCATAAGATTATCAACCTCTGAGAGATTTTTCGATCAGATGTTAGACTTTGCCATGGCAGAGAAAGCACTTTTTGCAGGATAAGCAGCGATTTGTGTGTGCATACTGATGGAAGCAGTCTGTCAGGACTTTGCTTGCCCTCTCAAGTTCAAAGTTGGAAGTAGTATGCGATATTCAGCTCAATTCTCACTGCTAAGAAATGGATTGTCTATATACTTCTTCTTAACCTATAATTTGTAGGTTTTATCTCTGGACTTGCTGATGCAGGGTATCTAGAAATTAAGTGTCCTAATATCAACTTTTTTTTTAAAGTTCACAAGGATATTTTATGTATGCTCATGAATAAACTTTGCCAATGGTTGATTGCATTTTCACATTCTCTTATTTTGTCTACTCCACCTCCAAGTGATATACACTACTAATGTTTTTTCTTGTATCCAGAGAAGAGTCACTTGTACTTGACACCACTATCTCTCTGTGGGCACTGCTGTTTCTGTTAGAATTCCTTAGCACATCTACTTTATACCACTACTAGAGGCCCAGTGCAAGAAATTTGTGCACTGGGGGGGGTGTCCTTCAGCCCAGCCCACATCCTCTCCAATCTGGGACCCCTCGGGAGATGTCTGACTGCCAATTTAGGCCTTATCCCTGTGGCAGTTGGAAATCCCTCTCACAATTTGGGACCACTGGCTCCCAACCGCTTGCCTGCCTGATTGCCCCTAACTGCTTCTGCCTGCCAGCCTGGTTGCCCCCAACTGCCTTTTCCTGCAGGCCTGGTCCCCCCCAACTGCCCTCCCCTGCAGGCCTGGTCTCCCCCAACTGCCCTCCCCTGCTGCTGGCCATGTGGCTGTGGGTGCCGCCATCTTTACGACAGCGTGAGTGTCAATTAGCATATTCCCTCTTTATTAGATAGGATTTCACATCATAATGGTGCATGTTCTTTGGTGCATCTCTCAAGATTTCTTAATCAACCTATGTTCATTTTAGTGATGGAATCAATGCTTTCTTCCCATGTAAAGATACTTTTTCTGCATATTAATTCTCTAACATTTTCGAATTGTTTAGTAAAGCTGTTCTTTTATGTTTTCCCTTTGTTACAATGAATCCCCACCATCACCACCCCAAACATAGCCCTTAAGATTCAGTCCATGACATGAAGACTCTACAGAAAAATCCAAGTGATAAATGATAAATACCATGTTTTGTAGAGGGTCCCATGCTTCCAACTTTTCTTCTCTTAGCACGATGACTCAGGCCCAGGTGCCATAGATTTTGGCAGGGTGTATCCCACAAGCTGACACTTCCTAGGAACATAAAGTGGAAGCAACTGAGATGAATTCCTGGTGAGGCCCTTTTATGCTCTTGTGTGAGTATAGGAATATGGGTGGAGAGGGGTGCTAAAAACTCACTAGTTCAATGTACTTTTCACTTTACCTTGTTTCTCTATTGTACGAAACTACTTCAGATTGACTGTAAAAAAGGTCGTATGAAGACAGCTTGATACTATACAATAGTTCTAAATGTTGTTGCATCTAAACTGTTTACATGTACAAGACATTCTCTTATCATTGTCTCACTTCCTGTAGTGATTCTCAAAGAAGTTGGGCACTAAATGATGGGGGCTGTAGGAAGCAGACCATAGAACATGTATCAGAGAATTTGGATTGGAATGAAGTATGTGCAAATTGAGAAACCTCAGTAGCTGGATATTTTTACAGAATTCCACCTCCACTTTTGCTTTATAGAATCACTGATGTAGAGGGAAAGGTTCCTGATCATTGGGAGGATATCATGTTCTATCCGCCTATAATCTATGATTCAGGTTATTGTATTAATTCTTATTTTACTATCACTTTTGGGCTTTGCCCTTTGTTTTTGTTTATAAAATTTTGCTCGGTAGCGGTTTTACATGTTTTAAAATTGTTCTGTTTTGTTTTGTTTGGAAATACTGCCTTGACCCAGTTTGGGGTCAAGGTTAGTGCCAGTTAGTTCTCCTTCCTGAGGATGTGATTAAATCTACACCCCGACCACTTCCCTAACTGGGCTCTCACATTCTGGAACACTAAGTACCTGTCCTAATTTCCCTGGAGCCATGCACCAGACAATTAGGGACAGCTCCTATGCCCCGGAGCCCATCAAAATTATTCATATTATTGTCCCTAGGTTCAATCTCTTGTGTGGCCATGCCTTGCAGCTCTCTCTTTTTTGGAGAGGTAAGTGACAAAGAGTTCTGCATTTCATGTATCAGTTGCTAGCCACATTGTGGCTCTATAAAACATGTTTATATATTAAGATTTATCTTGTCCTTCAATTACATCTACCTTTACAATGATCTCTCCCAATCAAATACTTGTAGCAGTAGAATATAGTGGACCTTGGAATCGGATTGTCTGAATTCAAATTTTGATCCTGACACTGAGTAGCTATGTTACCTGGAGCAAGGTCTTGTCTCTCTAGGCCTCAGTTTCTTTATTTTTAATATAAGAGTATAAATAATTGTACTTGCTTCACAGTGCTGTAGTAATAATTAGGGCATATATAGATTTTTATAATACCAGACACATAGTAAGCACTGGAGAAATGGTAATTGTTATTATTGATAGGTATAGTCTATATTTCTGTTTCTCTGGTTTGACTATGATAATTATCTCCTTCATTCTCCCTGGGCTTATTTGGTAACATAACAAGATGAGTGTTTTGCTTTTATTTTTCAGAACATAATGAATTGTCTCAGCAGGATTTTTTTAATTCATCTATTTCCAATAATTTATGATTCTACTTTTACCACATACTCCTTATGAGTTCTAGGGTTTGTTTTGTGATCTTATTTTATTCAATTGATTTGCTTATTCTTACACTAGTATCACACTGTTTTAATCATTGATGTTTTAAACAAGCTTTAATGACTCATGGATTTCTCTATTACTCTCCCCCATCCCCCACCCCCAATAAGTTCTTAGGTAACTTTGCTTTTCTACTATTCAGAATACATTTTAGGATAATTTTGTCACATTGAAAAAATAATCTTACTGGTGATGATTGCCAGAGGGGAGAGGGGTTGGGGGACTGGGTGAAAAGGTGAAAGGATTGAGAAGTACAGATTGATTCCTACAAAATAGTCATGGGGATGTAAAGTGCAGCATGGATAATATAGTCATCATTTTTCAATAACCATGTATGGTACCAGGTGGTTACTGGAAGTATTGGGGGAACACTTATGAAGTATATGATTGTCTAAACACTATGTTGTACATCTGAAACTAATACAAAATAATATTGAATATAAACTGTAATTTAAAAATGTTTTAAAAATCAAAATAAATTAATTAAAATTTAAAAATCTCCTTGGTAGTTGTATTTTAATTGTGTTAACCATAAAAACTAATATGGGATAAACTAAAATCTTACCAATTAAGATTCCCATCTAGGAACATGTCTCTCTACCAGTAAAGTGTCTTTTTACATATATACGTAGGAGTCTTGGCCAGTTTTTCTCAATGGTTAGACCATCTGCTCATGGGCCAAAGGGTCCTAGGTTCAATTGCCGGTCAAAAGCATATACTTTGGTTGCAGGCTCGATTCCCGGCCCCAGTCGGAGTATGTGCAGGAGTCAACCAATCAATGTGTCTCTCTCACATCAATATTTCTCTCTTTTTCTCCCCCCTTCTCCCCTCCCCTCCATCCTCTCTAAAAAAAAAATCAATGGAAAAAATATCCTTGTGAGGATTAAAAACAAAACAAAACAAACATACAAATATACTTAGGAACCATATGAGGGACAAACTGCATTCTAGTACAGTTTTGTTTTGTTTTTTTGTAACTAGCTACATGACTTTGGATAAATCTCATAATCCTGATGTAATTCCTGCTCTGCAGAGCTCATGGCATTTTCATTAGGGTTAAGTGAGTTAAAGTATGCATAAAAATAGTGAAGAGGTAAATATTTATAGAGATACAAAAAGATTTTACTATTATTAAAAAATCAAACTTTGAGACAAAGGCCAATTTTGCAACCTAGATATTTCTCATTTCAAATTAAAAAAACGTCTACCAAAAAATAAAAAAATAAACAAAAACCCCACAAAACCCCTAGAACTCAGAAAAGCAGAGATCCAGGGATCCCAATATAAATCATCTTCAAAAACACTTTTTACTCACCACTACAAATTTAATGCTAATATCTCCTTATGGCGAAGACATTTCAGCATAGAATATGTGCACTGGACTAGTTAAATCAGCCTCATGTTCCCAAAGATTCTTAGAGTTAGAAGAGACCATAATGTCATCTAATTCAAACTTTTATTAAATAGAAATGCCTCTTCTCTAATGTTTCCAGCAATAGTACATTCATGAATTCATACGTAATTATTAGAATCTTCATATTTTAAAATATCCTATTGTACTAATATCTGTCTCCCTGTAGCTTTCAACTATGACCAGGTTCCATGGGTAAAGGGAGGTGAAGTATCTCAATTTTATTTGGCAAGGAGTAAGGAAGGAAGTAGGAAGAAGCATCCAAGCCGTGCATTTCAAAGGAGGTACAGCTTGAACGGAATCTTAAATAGAGAGAAGTTAAGGCATTCAAGGTCGAAGGACATCACTGAAAGTATAACACACTTAGGAACTCTACTAAGTTTGGGTCTGCTGCAACAAAACCTATGAATGAGAGAGTAGTAGAAGATAAAAATGGATAAAAAGGCAAGTGTCAGGTATCTGAGAGCCTTCTGTGCTAAGTTGAAGAGTTAGGTTTTGTTGACAATGGAATCATTTGAAGGTTCTTTAAACTCAACAGCGCTACCAATCTATCTTATTTTTGTTCTTTAACCTTATTTATTTATTTATGTATTTTTAAATATATTTTTATTGATTTCAGAGGGAAAGGGAGAGGGAGAGAGAGAAACATCAATGATGAGAGAGAATCATTGGTCAGCTACCTCCTGCATACCCCCTACTGGAGATCGAACCTGCAACCCATGCATGTGCCCTTGACCAGAATCGAACCTGGGACTCCAGTCCACAGGTCTGTGCTCTTTCCACTGAGCCAAACCAGCTAGAGCTCTTTAATCTTTTTTAGTTCTTCAAAGTATTTGAAGGTGGTCTTCATGTATTTCTAGTTCTTTCATGAATTTATCACCTATTATTTTCTATATTATGACCATTCTGTTTTCTTTCTCCTGAACACATTCTAGTTTAAATTCATCTTAAATAGTAATATCCAGATTTAAATACTTCAAATATGATTTAATGATGCAAATTAGAATGAGATTATTTTATCACATTAATTTTACATGAATTTATTTTGAAGATTAAAATTAGGTTTGGTTTATTTTGTAGTTGGAATAGGGGCAATGTATCAGATGACAAAGGCTTTGTTATGCCCCACTAACAAAGAACTCCAAAATCTCAGTGACTTAACCCAACAAAGCCATATTTCTCACTAATACTTAAAATCCAATAGGGATCAACATGGAATACTTTGCTCATCACAGTCATTTAGGAATTCAGGCTGACAGAAACTCCATTACAATACCCACTTCCATGGGGGGAAAAAAAAAAAAAAACAGGAAAAAAGAAGGTAGTAAATGGTACACTGGCTTTTAAGGTTTCCAAAGCAAATCAATTGGTTTTACCTAAATTCAAAAAGAGTAGGAAAATCCGGTCTACCATGGACATGGAAGGAGAGAAGAACTAGCCTATTTGACTGATCATGAAGACTTCTACCAGTTTACAACTGGATCACAAGAATCATGTGACCAATTAAATGTTCCAAAAATTTTTCTTATTATGACAATAGAGGCCCGAGGCACAAAATTCATGCAAGGGGCTCAGCCCTCACAGCAGCCATGGCTGCCTTGTGGCCCCAACCCCAACCCACTGGTCGTTCCAGAAAGTCTTTTTGCCGCCTGGTCTAATTAGCATATTAGCTCTTTATTATATAGGACTAGTGGCCTGGTGAATGAAATTTGTGCAGGGGGGCGGGGAGTGTCTGTCAGCCCAGACTGCACCCTCTCCAATTTGGGACCCTTTGGGGGATGTCCAACTGCAGGTTTAGGCCTGATCCCTGGGACATCCATCTGGCAAATCGGGACCGCTGGTTCCTAACTGTTCACCTTCCTGCCTGCCTGATCGCCCCTAACCACTCTGCATGCCAGGCTGATTGCCCCAACTGCCCCCCCCTTCTGGCCTGATCACCCCTAACTGACCTCACTGCCAGCCTGATTGGCCCCAACTGCCCTCCCCCCAGCTGGCCTGATTGCCCCCATCTGCCCGCTGCTGCAGGCCTACTTGCCCTCAACCTTGCAATCTGGGACCACTGGCTCCTAACCGGTCACCTAACTGCCTGCCTGATCGCCTCTAACCACTCTGTCTGCCGGCCTGCTCGCCCCCAACTGCCCCCCCTGCCAGCCTGATCCCCCCCAACTGCCCCCCTGCTGGCCCTCTCCCCCAACTGCCACCCCCCCATTGGCCTGCTCGCCCCCAACTGCCTCCCTGCCAGCCTGCTATCCCCCAACTGCCCTCCCCTGCTGGCCAGCTCACCTCCAACTGTCCCCCACCACACTGGCCTGATTGCCCCTAACTGCGTCTGCCTCGTCCCGCCACCATGACTTTGTTCGGAAGGATGTCCAGAAGGTCTCCCGGAAGGTCTCCCAGTTGAATTAGCATATTACCTTTTTATTAGTATAGACTAGAGGCCTGGTGCACAAAAATTTGTGCACTGGCGAGGGGCGTGTGTCCCTCAGCCGCACTTGGGCCCTCTCACAGTCTGGGACCCCTCAGGAGATAATGACCTGCTGGCTTAGGCCCTCTCCCGGGTGGCAGAGGGCAGGCCCAATCCCTAGGTGCAGCCCCT
>NW_005359840.1:5338342-5340038 GCF_000412655.1 Myotis brandtii
CACTCTGAGGCCGGCTCCAGCTTGAGGCCTCGGCTGCTGAAAGCAGGGATCTGGGTTTGTTTGGGTTCTATAATTGTAACACTGTTTCGGTCCTGCTCGCTCCAGCTGTGATGGCTGAAAGCAGGTTTCTGGAGTTTTGTTTAGCTTCTATATTTGCAACAATGTTTCTTAGAGAGCAAGCTCAGAGGCCGGCAAGGCAGGCGGGGAACCTTGGCTTCCTCCGTCACTGGAGCAAGCAAGCTTCCTGTTCGCTTCAGCTGCCTGGCAGCGGGCTGCCATCTTGGTTGGCAGTTAATTTGCATATCACCCTGATTAGCCAATGGGAAGGGTAGTGAAGTTACGGTTAATTACCATATTTCTCTTTTATTAGATAGGATGGCTATGAAGCTAGATCTTCCTAATGTTATAAAGTCCTTTATTTTTGTTTGTGTCATTTACAATTTCTATGCTGAAATACTAATCCCCAAGATGATGGTGTTAGGAGGTAGGGTTTTGGGGAGATGTTTAAATAATGAGACTAGAGCTCTCATGAATGTGATTCATGCCTTCATAAAAGAGGCTGCAGAGAGCTTGTTTGCCTCTTACCCTGTGAGGATACAGTAAGAGGTCAGCATTCTGCAACACACAGAGAGCCTTCATCAGAATCTGACCATGCTGGCTCCTTGATCTTTTACTTCCGGCCTCCTGAACAGAAAGAAATAAATTTCTGTTGTTTATAAGTCCCCCAGTCTACCAGTATAGAAGTCCAAGCACACTATAACACTGTTCATATCATTTAAAATTGTTATTCCAGCACATATTATTGAGTTAATCCTCACAGCTTTGATTCATCTTCCAAACTAGCAAAGATATAAACTTTGGCTTTAGGAACCTATGGTACTCTACAAGACACTTCACTTTAGGTAAATGTTGATCAATTAACTCCATTGATGCCATTATGGTAAGACTCTTCATCCAACTCACAATTTACCAAACTGTAGAACTAATCTGAGTCATATTTCAAAAAAAATTTCTGTAAGTTTATCATCTGAGACTCTACCAAGTACTTTGTTTCAATCAAGATATAAAACATTTAATCATTATTCTGGTTTAGCAAACTAGCAGTCCTATCATGAAAGGAACCAAGTTCAGTTGATCATGTCTTATATTCAAGTTGATCATGTATTATCTACTTATATAAAAACCCTGGGTGGTGTTCATCCCGACCAGAACCGTCCTGACCAGAACCACCGTGACCAAGCAGAAGGAAGTCAGTCCTGCAGGGGTTGTCATGGCAATGGCTGCACCCTCCCCTGAGCTGTTTCCTGTAAGGGCAGGGTTTGAGGCAGGAACCTGCCCTGGGAGCAGGGAGGCATCTCTTTATAAAGTGTGCTGCGCCAGCACAGCCAAGGGTGAACCTGAGTGGGGGCGTCTGAAAGGCTTAGAAAAGACAGACAAGAGAATGAAAGCCAGGTCTCAGTGGGACACTGCTTCTCTGAGAGACAGCGACCATGCCCACAGCCATGCCTTTATTTTATAACAGATGCTACGAGGCAAAGTAAGGGCGTGACCAAGATGTTTACAACATTCTCCTGAGTTTCAATCTTAGTCAACTACATGCACCTGAACTCTATCAAGCCTACATCACTCAGGCATGTGAGGTTCAAGCTTACAACTACAGCTGTTGGCTATAATTGTGCTGGGAGGGCCCTGCCCT
>NW_005359840.1:5341290-5356749 GCF_000412655.1 Myotis brandtii
CATGCCCTTGACTGGAATTGAACCCGGGACCCTTCAGTCCACAAGCCGATGCTCTATCCACTGATCCAAACCAGTTAGGGCAATTAATTCCCTTTTAATGTGCACGAATTTTGTGCACCGGGCTACTGGTGTCTTATATATTAGCTCCTATGTATTACTCTCATTCCTTTCTAAATGTTACAAAATATCTTGTTAATATGTTTGTGATTTTTTTTGTTAAAAAAATAGGATTTTCCCCATAGTTTCTGAACATTACCTTGCCCCCTCATTTTCAAAAATCAGACTATCTGTCCATATTTATAATAGTTACATTTTTTCTTGTTTTACATGAGTTTTCAATTGTTACTTACGTTGGTGCTAATTCAAATCTGAACATTTTTTAATAGACCTTTTGAGGAACATGTAGACACATTTAAATGCTAACAGAATTTTATTGGTCTTTAAAGACAATCTCTATGGTATTTTTTAGAATGTTTGTTCTACAGTTTTCAATTGGAAGGCTATTTTACTTGCTGTAGGATATTGAGGTAAAATAGATTTAAAATAGCTCAAATGTCTTTCTCTCATCTCTTAACATTTATCATCTTTCTCATACATTAAGCCTCATCCCTTTTTTTTAACTGCTTTAAAACTTGCTTGAAAACCCCTTTTGTTTCTTCTAAAACTTTTTACAAGTCTTAGTTAGTTTTGGGTGTTAGCATCACAGCAGTATTGGTAGTTATATGGCATTCTGTTATATTCTGGTCATTTGAAATATATATATTTTTTTTTTATTTCCTTTGCATTTTAATGTGAAGAAAAACTCCTTATTAAAAAATTTTTGTCACTGGAGGCCATGAAAGAAGTCAGAAATTTGAATATTACTTCTGTCCCCATTGACTAAGTTCCCTTTAAAATGTTGGTGTTTACCATGTTGATATCCTGAGACGCGCCCATTTTCTGATTTTTTGGACATCAGCCATTTGTCTGGGCAGACAGGATCAACACTGCTGGGGTCCAACCCCAGCAGGTCCAGGGGTCCCCAAGGTGTGGACGGAGTCGGCGATGAAGGAATGACATGGAGACTGGGTTCAGTTCATCAGCATAGCAAGGTTCTCCCTCCAGGTTCTCCAGCCAGGATCTGTAGTCAGGTTCTGTCCAGGATCTTTTGCCATGTTCTCTCACTAGGTTCTCCACCCAGGTTCAGTCGCCAGGTTTTACAGCCAAGTTCTGTCCAGGTTCTATCCAGGTTCTGTTGCCATGTTTTCTTTCTAGGTTCTGTCTCTAGGTTCTGTCTAGGTTCTCCAGCCAGGTTCTAGCCCGGATCTCCAGTCAGGTTCTCTTGCCATGTTTTCTTGCTAGGTTCTGTCTCTAGGTTCTGTCTAGGTTCTCCAGCCAGGTTCTAGCCCGGATCTCCAGTCAGGTTCTCTTGCCATGTTTTCTTGCTAGGTTCTGTCTCTAGGTTCTGTCTAGGTTCTCCAGCCAGGTTCTAGCCCGGATCTCCAGTCAGGTTCTCTTGCCATGTTTTCTTGCTAGGTTCTGTCTCTAGGTTCTGTCTAGGTTCTCCAGCCAGGTTCTAGCCCGGATCTCCAGTCAGGTTCTCTTGCCATGTTTTCTTGCTAGGTTCTGTCTCTAGGTTCTGTCTAGGTTCTCCAGCCAGGTTCTAGCCCGGATCTCCAGTCAGGTTCTCTTGCCATGTTTTCTTGCTAGGTTCTGTCTCTAGGTTCTGTCTCTGAAATATATATTTTTTAATTTAAAATTAAAATCCCTTCTATAGCATGTACTGCCAATACATAGCATGCATAACATATTTTCTTGCTTTATCCCTCAAATCATCTAATTTGGAGTTCCTACTTCTTTGAGTGTGTTTTATTTTAAAATATATATATTTTTATTGATTTCAGAGATGAAGAGAGAGAGATAGAAACATCAATTATCATAGAGAGTCATTGAAGGCTGCCTCCTGTACACCCCACACAGGGGATCGAGCCCACAACTTGGGCACGTGCCCTGACTGGGAATTGAACCATGACCACTTAGTTTATAGGTTGACACTCAACCACAGAGCCACATTAACTGTGTTGGTGTGTTCCATTTTTTAAACAGTGAAAGACACAACTGAACAAAAGTATATATGTATGGCCTCTATTAATATTTCAAGAGAGTTCCTTGCAGAAAAATGTTATTTCAACAATGAAGGAGAAAATATCTATAGTTATTAAAAAGTCTTAATCTCTGTATATCTCTATTTCATCACAAAAATGAGAGTAATAATCTAAATCTAACTTTCTACTTGAAGTTTATTAAATATTTTTAGAGATTTTATGGAGTTTCTATCACTAATATAACTGGATTTTCAAAATAAGATAATATTCAAGGACGAATTATAATAATTATAACCAGGGAGAAGATAAATATTAGTAATGATTACTATTGTTATTATAATTATAATAATTAACCCACATAAGTAGACCTCACTAGTTGCTACTTACTATTCTAAGCATGTCTCCTATTTAATTTTTTAATCTTCATGACAACCTTATAAGATAGATACATGTGCTTTAAAAGCTGAGAATGGATAGGGCACATGATTTTTTTTTCCTGTGCAAGGGGGGATGAGGGGGTCAGAATTAAAAGCCTCATTTACATCTTATTCATGCACTACTTTATTGAACTTTTTGAACACTTAAAATATATATTTTTTTCCAGGCCGGTTTAATTTTATTTTCAACAAAACAAACTCATAGATGCAGAAAACAAATTGATGATTGCCAGATAGGGGAAGGAATGGGAGCTGCGTGAAAAAAAAGTGAAGGAATTGAGAAGTACAAATTGGAAATTGGTAGTTACAAAATAGTCACAGGGATGTAAAAGTATAGCATAGGAAGTATAGTCAATAACTATGTATGGTGCCAGGTGAGTACTGGAAGTATTGAGAGGAACACTTTGTAAAGTCTATGAATGTGTAAGCAGGGCGCAGAGGGAGCGAGGGAAGCAGGAAGAGAGGAAGCGAGGAGGCAGGGAACCTGATCGGCCCTGATCGCTGGCCAGGCCCAAGGACCCTACCCTTGCATGAATTTCGTGCACTGGGCCTCTAGTATGAAATAATTTTAAAAAACAAAAACAGAAAGAATAACCCCATGGGTTGGGAATGTCTACAGAATGATGCTGTTGGAATGGGCAGTGCTGTTGTCTACCTAATGTGGCACAGAGCATTCTCAATAAAGCTTGGCTCCTATGAAATAGAAAAAATAAAATAACTGAAAGTAGAAACATAGTTTTGAAATTTTTTGTTTAAATTTTATTGTTTAAAGTATTGCAAATAGTAGTACATATGTCTCCTTTTTTTCCCATTGACCTTCCCCCAACCTCCCCTACCCCCCAGCACATACCCTCAACCACACACACCCAGTGTCTTGCGTCCATTGGTTATGCTTATATGCATGCATATAAGTCCTTTGGTTGATCTCTACCTCCCTCCTCAACCCTCCTCAGCCCTCCCGCTGTAATTTGACAGTCTGTTTGATGCTTCTCTGCCTCTGTATCTATCTTTTTGTTCATCAGGTTATAATGATCTTTATTATCCATAAATGAGTGATATCATGTGGTATTTTTCTTTCATTGCCTGGTTTATTTCACTCAGCATAATGCTCTCCAGTTCTATCCATGCTGCTGCAAATGGTAAGAATTCCTTCTTTTTATAGCAGCATAGTATTCCATTGTGTAGATGTACCACAATTTTCTAATCCACTCATCGGCTGATGTGCATTTAGGATGTTTCCAAATCTGATCTATTGTAAATTGTGCCAGTTTGAACATAGGGTTGCATATATACTTTCTGATTGGTGTTTCTGTTTTCTTGGGATATATTCCTAGAAGTGGGATGGCTGGGTCAAATGGCAGTTCCATTTTTAAATTTTTGAGGAAACACCATACTGTTCTCCACAGTGGCTGCACCAGTCTACATTCCCACCAGCGGTGCAGGAGGGATCCTTTTTCTCTGCATCCTTGCCAGCATTTGTTTGTTGATTTGTTGATGATAGCCACTCAGACAGGTGTGAGGTGGTACCTCATTGTTCTTTTGATTTGTATCTCTTGGATGATTAGTGACTTTGAGCATGTTTTCATGTGTCTCTTGGCTTTCTGAATGTCCTCTTTTGAAAAGTGTCTATTTAGGTTCTTTGCCCATTTTTTTATTGGATTGTTTATCTTTCTTTTGTTAAGTTGTTTGAGTTCCCTGAAAATGTTGGATATTAAACCCTTATCAGAGATAACATTGGCAAGTATGTTCTCCTATGCAGTGAGCTTTCTTGTTGTTTTGTTGATGGTTTCTTTTGCTGTGCAGAAGATTTTTATTTCGTTGTAGACCCGTTTGTTTATTTTCTCCTTAGTCTCTCTTGCCCTAGGATCTGTGTCTGTAAAGATATTGCTACGACATATGACTGCTATTTTGCTGCCTATGGAGTCTTGAAGAATTTTTATGGTTTCCCGTCTTACATTCAAATCCTTTAGACATTTTGAGTTTGTTTTTGTGTATGGTGTAAGTTGGTGATCTAGTTTCATTTTTTTGCATGTATCTGACCGAATTTCCCGGCACCATTTATTAAAGAGACTGTTTTGACTCCATTGTATGCTCTTGCCTCCAAGATGGCAGCTGATTAGGTAGCAGATATACTCACTTGGGAAATAACTGGAATTACAACTGAAATATAGAGCAATCAACCTGAATAACCAACTGAAGACCAGCTGAACAAAAATCTTATAACAAAGGATTTATAGAAGAAGCCACGTTGAAACCTCTAGGAAGGGAAAAACATAAAAAAAGCTGGCCCCACTCCCACAGGTAGCAGCTGAGAATCCAGAGGGATATCTTAGCTGCAAAGCAAGGGGACTCAATCCCAAGCCAGGCTTGCCAACTTAGAGTACCAGAGCAAGAAAGAGGTGCCTATATAACATCTGCCTGTGAAAATTAGGAGGAATTCTGTCCGCCAGGGAGAGACAGGAGTCTGATAGAAAGTCCAGGAGCCCTCTTAAAGGGCCAGAGCACAAAATGTCATTCACAGCTATTCAGCCTGGGTTCTGGCAGAGGGAGTATGTAATAGACTAGAGTTATGTAAGAAAAGACTGGGTTGTGTAGACCCAGGGAGAGAACAGAAGGGATGTCCTCAGGGTCATTGTACTGAGTCCCTCTACCACACAGCAGATGCTGTATTTCTTGGGTGCATCACACCCATCCATATGGCATAACCCTTGGGGAATGCAATAGCCTACACTCTGGACTCCCTGTTGCCACACCTTGAGAAATGTTTGCTCTGCAGAAGAGTCAGCTCCCTGGGCATAGGGTATAGAGGTCTGGGCAGACTCAGGTGACTAAGCTTTGTAGCTCTGGGGTGGGAACCATTCCCCTCACTTTCCTATGAGCTCATCCAGTACCTCACCCTCTTAGGTGATCTACTTTCTCTACCCTCCCAACTCCTAGTGTCTTCCCTGCCCAGCTCAAGATCTCCAGGGTTTCTGAGCAGAATCTAGGACAGACTGAGTTGTTTGGTTCTGGGGCAGGAGCCATTTTTCCCTCACACACATAACCAGTATAGAATCCTCCCTTTTCATGACCAAATATTGGTCTGTTGAGGCCTGATAAACTCTGCTGGCCTCACCATCATTACTCCCTGAGACCCCTGACCCACTACAAAGATATGTGGAGACCTGGCAGGTGGTAGATAGCCATGGTATACTGTGGGAATTTTGCTGAGTGGTTTCAGACACAGCATTAACCTGGAGTTTTAACCAGTATCAGTCTGGTGGACACAACTGGCCCCTACCTGGTGACTCACCTATCTCATGCATCTCCGGTACCGCCAGAGATTCTTTCAGTGATTGAGCTTAACAGGCAGCCAGCAGGCAGAGAAACATGGAGACAGATCTCAGGGTACCTTCAGCCTTTTGCTGACCTGCCCCTGGTCTCAGTGCTGGTGGAAACTAGCTTTGGTGCACAGCTTGGTCTTTCCCATGCACACACAGGCTCAACAGAGGCAGCCACAAAATGTGGATGGCTTTGTAGCCCCAAACAGGTTTCCCAGCATAGGCAGTATCTAACATTGATCTGCACCAGAGTCCCAATAGGCCCCAGAACCAACACACCCAGTGGTGAGCTTCAGACAATATCAGAGAAGGATCCAATTAGCTTCATTAGCAAACATCCAAAGGGATATCTTGGCAGGCTTCAAACCCTATTGAAGCTAATTCTGCTTTGTGTGGTCAGAACCCCCACAGCAGATTGTGTATTGTGGTCAGGGTCAATAATAACAATCAGCCAGCTTAATGGTTGACCTCACACACAAACAAGCCAATAACAATCAAGATTCAATTAGAGCCCAGGCCAGGTTGCCCAGTTGGTTGGAGCATCATCCTGTACATCAAAAGGTTGCAGGTTTGATCCCCAGTTGGGGTAATTGATCTATGAGAGGTAATTGATCAATGTTTCTCTCTCACATTGGTCTCTCTCTCTCTCTCTCTAAAAAAAAAATCAATAAACATATCCTTGACACAGAACCTAGCGAGAGAACCTGGCTGAAGAACCTAGAGTCAGAACCTAGGGACAGGACCAAGATGGCGGCATAGGTAAACACCGCAGACTGCTGCCGCAAACAACCACTTCAAAAATACAACTAAAAGACGGAACGGACATCACCCAGAACCACAGGAAGGCTGGCTGAGGAGAGACTCTTCAACTAGAAGGAAAAATAACAGCACACCGAGGCTCAGAGGAGGCGCAGTGTGGAAAATACTCAGGTGCGGAGGTGCGCGCGCAAAGCGGGCTGGTGGCTGAGAGCGCGGTTGTCGTTTTCGGTCAGGGGGGAGTCTCAGACTCTGAGCTCCAGATACGGGCGAATCGCTGGGGACTCGGACTCAAACGGGAGAAGCGGGAGTGTCTGGCATCAGTTGGAAGGCAGCTTTCCCTCCGAGGTTTGCAGCGGTTCCTGGGGTTCTGAGAAGCAGAGCCTCTGGGAACGGGACTGAGAGGGGCCATAACCGCTCCCTCCGCCCGCCCTGTTGAGCCCGCCCCGCCCAAGCCCTGCGCAGAGCCATTTGCCAGATCGCCTCAGGCAAAGGCTAGATTAGCACCTCCCCAGAGGACAGAAGTTTTCCGCGGCAGACACAGCTGATTCACACAGCCAGTCGGCCTGGTGGTCAAATCCCTCTAGTATTAACTACAACAATCAAGGCTCAACTAGAACAAGACTGCGCACAAAGACCACTAGGGGGTGCACCAAGAAAGCATAAAAAATGCGGAGACAAAAAAACATGACAGAAATGGAGGATATAGAGCTAAAAATCGCAATTTTGAGGGCTTGCAAAAATGTGCTAGAAGCTGTCAATAAACTTGAGGAGAGAGTCACGAAAACTAATGAGACCCTCGATGCTATGATAAAGAACCAACTAGAAATTAAGCATACACGGACTGAAATAAAGAATATTATACAGACACCCAATAGCAGACCAGAGGAGCGCAAGAATCAAGTCAAAGATTTGAAATGCGAAGAAGCAAAAAACACCCAACCGGAAAAGCAAAATGAAAAAAGAATCCGAAAATATGAAGATAGTGTAAGGAGCCTCTGGGACAGCTTCAAGCGTACAAACATCAGAATAATTGGGGTGCCAGAAGATGAGAGACAGCAAGATATTGAAAACCTATTTGAAGAAATAATGGCAGAAAACTTCCCCCACCTGGTGAAAGAAATGGACTTACAGGTCCAAGAAGCGCAGAGAACCCCAAACAAAAGGAATCCAAAGAGGACCACACCAAGACATATCATAATTAAAATGCCAAGAGCAAAAGACAAAGAGAGAATCTTAAAAGCAGCAAGAGAAAGAGACTCAATTACCTACAAGGGAATACCCATACGACTGTCAGCTGATTTCTCAACAGAAACTTTGCAGGCCAGAAGGGAGTGGCAAGAAATATTCAAAGTGCTGAATACCAAGAACCTACAACCAAGAATACTTTATCCAGCAAAGCTATCATTCAGAATTGAAGGTCAGATAAAGAGCTTCACAGATAAGGAAAAGCTAAAGGAGTTCATCACCACTAAACCAGTATTATATGAAATGCTGAAAGGTATCCTTTAAGAGGAGGAAGAAGAAAAAGGTAAAGATACAAATTGTGAACAACAAACATGCATCTATCAACAAGTGAATCTAAGAATCAAGTGAATAAATAATCTGATTTACAGAATGAACTGGTGATTATAATGAATCAGGGACATAGAAAGGGAATGGACTGACTATTCTTGGCGGGGAAAGGGGAATGGGAGATGCGGGAAGAGACTGGACAAAAATCGTGCACCTATGGATGAGGACAGTGGGTGGGGAGTGAGGGCGGAGGGTGGGGCGGGAACTGGGAGGAGGGGAGTTATGGGGGGGAAAAAAAGAGGAACAAATGTAACCTGAACAATAAAGATTTAATTAAAAAAAAAAAAACATATCCTTAGATGAGTATTAAAAAGACAAGACAATTACAACAGGAGCACTCACATAACCCATACCAGGGATGTCCCTGAAGCACCCAGCTCAGATTATCAAAAAGACAGTGCTACTAGGTCCCTCAAAACATCTATTACATAAGGCTACCTTACCAAAACTTGGAGACATAGCAAATCTACCTAATACAAAGAAACAAGCACAAAGAGGCAGCCAAAACGGAGAAATAGAGAAACATGCCCCAAATGAAAGAACAGGAGAAATCACCAGAAAAAGAGGTATGAAATGGAGGCAAGCATCTACCAGATATAGAGTTCACAACAATGGTTATAATGATTCTCAAGGAAGTTAGGGGGAGAATGGATAAAATCAGTGAGAAATTAAACAAAGGGTAGTAAGCAGGAAAAAAGACATAGAAACCATAAAAAAAGTACCAATCAGAAATGAAGAATATGCTAGATGGATTGAATAGTAGGTTAGATGAAGCAGGGAATTGAGTTAGTAATTTGGAAGACAAGGAAGCAGATAACACCCAATCAGAGCAGCAAAATACATAATAAATAAATAAATAAATAAATAAATAATAGTTTAAAGCAGCCGTCGCCAACCTTTCAGACCTCATGGACCACCGGTGGTCTGCGGACCACCAGTTGGCGATCGCTGGTTTAAAGAACCTTTGACATGAAGCATAACATCTGCATCATAGGAGTACTAGAAGGAGAAGAGAGAGAGATCCATAACAAAATGAAACTTTCCTAACCTGGAGAGGGAAAAAGACACTCAAGTTCAGAAAGATGACCCCAAAGAGTCCCACCAAAGACACATCATAATTAAAATGGCAAAAGTCAAAGACAGAGAAAATGTTAAAAGCAGCAAGAGAGAGTTAGTTACCTACAAAGGAGTTCTGATAAGACCATCAGCTAGTTTCTCAACAAAAACAATCCCAGAAGGGATTGTACAAAATATTCAAAGTGATGAAAAGATGTACAACCAAGACTACTTTACACAGCAAGGCTATCATTTAAAATTGAAGGAGAAATAAAGACATTCCCATATAAGAAAAAGCTAAAGGAGTTCATTACTACCAAACCAGCATTTCAGGAAATATTAAAGGGTCTTCTTTAAGAAGAAGAAAGAAAGTAAAAAGAGAAACATAGTTATAAAGAATAAAATGGCAATACATAGGTATCTATCAAGTATCACTTTAAATGTAAATGGCTTCAATACTTCAATCAAAGATATAGGGTAGCAGAATGGATGACAAGACCCACTGTTTATGAGAGAACCACCTCAGAAAAAAAGACACACATAGAATAAAAGTAAAGTGATGGAAAAAGATATTTCATTCAAATGGAAATGAAAAAATAGGCTTTAAAGCAAAGGCTATAATAAGAGGGCAAAGAAATACACTACATAATGATAAAGGGATCAATTCAACAGGTGGCTATGACCCTTGTGAACATTTATGCAACCAACATAAGAGCACCTAAATATGTAAAGCAAGTTTTGAAGGACATAAAGGAGAGATTGACAGTAATACAGTTATAGTAGGAGATTTAACAACCCATTGACATTAATGGATAGATCTTCCAGACAGAAAATCAACAAGGAAACAGAGACCTTAAATGACGCACTGGATCAGATGGATGTAATTAATATCTTCAGAGTGTTTTACCCCAAAGCAACATAATATATATTCTTTTCAATGCTCATGAAACTTTTTCTAAGATAGACCACATGTTATGACACGAAACAAACCTCAATAAATTTAAGAGGATTGACATCATATCAAGCATCTTCTCTGGTCATAGTGGTATGAAATTAGAAATCAATCACAAAAGAAAAGGTGAAAATTACACAGGTGATAAATAACACATTACTAAACAATAAATCGATTTAAAATGAGATCAAGTAGGATGCCTTAAAACAAATGAAAATGAGAATACAACAATCCAAAATCTATGGGACACAGCAAAAGCATTCCCAAGAGGGAAATTCATAGCATCACAGGCCTACCTCAAGACACAAGACAAATCTCAAACAATCTAACTTTACACTTAAAATAACTGAAAAGAATTACAACACACAAAGCCCAAAATGATTAGAAGAAAGGAAATAATAAATATCAGTGAAGAAGTAAAAAAAATAGAATCTAAGAAAACAATACAAAAAAATCAGTGAAAACAAGAGCTAGTTCTTTAGAAAGATAAACAGGATTGATAAGCATTTAACAAGACTCAATAAGAAACAAGGAGAGAAGACCCAAATCAATAAAATAAAAAATGATAGAGGTGAAGTAACAACTGATATCACAGAAATACAAAGTAGTATAAGAAAATATTACTCTCAGCAAAGTGGGAATAGAGGGAACATACCTCAATATACTAAAGGCTATATATGTCAAACCCATTGCTAACATCATACTTAATGGGGAAAGTCTGAAAGTATTTCCCTTAAAATCAGGAACAAGACAGGGAAATCCACTTTTACCACTCTTACTCAACAGAGTATTGGAAGTTCTAGCCACAGCAATGAGAAAAGAAGAGGAAATAAAAAACTTGCAAATGAAAAAGGAAGCAGTAAAACTGTCATTATTTGTAGATGACATGATACTGTAGATTGAGAACCCTAAAGATTGGACCAAAAACTACTGATAAATAAATTAAGTAAAGTATCAGGATACAAAAAAAATCCCAGAAACCAGTTCCATTTTTATACACTGAGAATGAACTATCAGCAAGGAAAACTAAAAAAAAAAAAAAAATCCCATTTACAATCGCATCAAGAAATATACAATAGCTAGAAATAAATTTAACCAAGGAAAATTATAAGACACTGAAGAACAAAACTGAAGAAGATACAAATAAATGGAAGCATATACTGTGTTCTTGGATATGAATAATTAACCTTGTTAAAATGTCCATATTACCTAAAGCAATATATAGATTGAATGTAATTCCTGTCAAAACACCAGTGATGTATTTCATATAACTAGAGCAAGTAATCCAAAAATTTTAATGGAACCAAAAATCACACACATATAAAGCAAAAAACCCAAATAGCTACAGCAATCTTGAAAAATAAGAACAAAGTTGAAGGAATCAGGCTACCCGATATCAACTATATTAAAAGGCCATAGTAATAAAAACTGCATGGTACTGGCATGTAAATAGACATAGGTCAATGGAACAGAATAGAAAGCCCAGAGATAAACTCATGCCTATATGGAGTATGGATATTTTACAAAGGAAACAAGAACATATGATGGGGTAAAGACAGTCTATTCAATAAATGGTGTTTGGAAAACTGGACAGATAGATTCAAAAAAATGAAACTAGACCACCTTCTTACACTGTACACAAGAATAAACTCAATATGGATGAAATACTTAAATATAAGATTTGATGCCATAACAATCTCCGAAGAAAACACAGGCAGTAAAATCTCGGACTCTTATCTTGGTAATATTTTTCTGAACAACTTAGGAAAGGGAAAAAAGAAACAAATGGGAATACATCAAACTAAAAAGTGTTTGCACAGCAAAAGAAAACATCAACAAAATGAAAAGACAACCCACTGAATTGGAAAATATATTTGCCAATGATATATTTGATAAGGGGTCACTATCCAAAATTTTTAAAGAACTCATACAACTCAATGCCAACCCCCCGCCCCCCCACACACAAACAACTAATTGAAAAATGGGCAAAGGACCTAAATATACACTTCTCCAGAGACAACATACAGATGGCCAATAAACATATGAAAAGATGCTCAACATCACTAATCATCAGAGAAATGCAAATTAAAACCATAATGAGATATCACTTCACACCTGTCAGAATGGCTATCATCAATAAGTCAACAAACATCAAATGTCAGTGAGGATGTGGAGAAAATGGAACCCTTGTGCACTGTTAGTGAGAATGCAGATTGGTGCAGCCACTGTGAAAAACAGTATGGAGGTTCATCAAAAATTTAAAAACAGAACTGCCTTATGACCCAGCAATTTCCCTTCTGGGTATATATACCAAGAAATCCAAAACACAAATTCAAAGGAATATGCACACCCCTATATTCATAGCAGTGTTTTTTACAATAGCCAAGCTATGGAAGCAACCCAAGTGCCTATCAATAGACAAATGAATAAAGAAGTTGTAATACATATATACAATGAAATATTACTTACCCATAAAATGAACAAAATTTTACCATTTGCAACATTGATGGACGTAGAAAGTATTATCCTCAGTGAAATAAGTCAGTCAGAGAAAGACAAATGACATGATTTCACTGATATGTGGAATGTAAAGAACAATATAAATGAACAAAACAGAAATAGACTCAGAGATGCTAGTACAGAGACTGATGGTTGCCAGAGGGTAAGGAATTTGGTGGACTGGTTGAGAAAGGTGAAGGGATTGAGGAATACAGATTGATGGCTACAAAATAGTCATGGGGATGCATAGTACAGCATAGGAAATATTATCAATAATCTATAATAATAAAAGTGTAATATGCTAATTAGACCGGACGACCTTCAGGACAAAGCCACAGTGGCGGGGACCGAGGCCCTTGAACAAATTTCATGCATCGGGCCTCTAGTATTGTAATATTGTAATAACTACTAGTATGTATGATACTGTAAATATTGGTGGGGAATACTTTATAGGTATATGATTTTCTAGCCACTGTTCAGTATATCTTGAACTGATACAATATAATATTGAATAAAAGTTATAATTGGAAACAATCTACACTAATAAAAGAGAAACATGCAAATTAACCATCACTCCGCCTCTCTGCTACACCCACCAGCCAATCAGGAGTGAGTATGCAAATTAACCCAACTAAGAAGGCGGTGACCACAGAGCTGGGGCCAGCAGGAGGCTTGGGTTGCCCCCGGCGATGGAGGAGGCCAAGCTTTTCGCCTGCCCTGGCCGGCCCTGAGCTCCGCTCAAGGCTACAAAGTTTCAATTATAGAAGATAAATAAATCCCAGATACCTGCTTCCAGCCAGCCCTGGCCTCTGCTAAAGGAGGCGCTGAAAAAAAAAAAAGAAAAAAAGGAGAGTCTGGGAGCTTGGGTCTCCGGGGGGTGTGGCCAGCCTGAAAACAGCCCTCAGCCCCTCACCCAGGCTGGCCAGGCACCCCAGTGGGGACCCCCACCCTGATCAAGGACAACCTTCAGGGCAAACCAGCTGACCCTTACCCATGCACCAGGCCTCTATACTAATAAAAGGGTAATATGCTAATTAGACTGGGAGACCTTCCAGGAAACCTTTCAGATGTTCTTCTGGACAAAGCCATGGTGGCAGGACCGAGGTAGAGGTGATTAGAGGCCAAGAGGGGAAGGCAGTTGTGGGTGATCAGGCTGATGGGGGGTGACACCATTGGGGGTAAGCAGACCAGCAGGGGGGCCAGTTGGAGGCGAGCATGCCATCAGTGGGGGTCAGTTGGAGGTGATCAGGACAGCGGGGGGGAGGCAATTTGGAGTGAGCAGGCCAGCAGTGGGGCAGTTGGGGGCGAGCAGGCCAGTGGGGAGGGGAGGTGGGGGCAAGCAGGCTAGCAGGGGGGACAGTTGAGGGTGAGCACACTGGCATGAGGGCAGTTGGGGGTGATCAGGCTGGCGGGGGGCATTTGGGGGTGATCAGGTTGTCGGGGGGCATTTCGGGGCCAGCAGGCCTGCAGACAGAGTGGTTAGGGGCAATCAGGCAGGCAGGCAGGCAGGTGAGTGGTTAGGAGCCAGCAGTCCAGGATTGTGAGAGGGATGTCTGACTGCCGGTTTAGGCCCGATCCCTGTAAAAAAGCAGTAGGACATCCTTCGAGGGGTCCCAGATTGGAGAGGGTGCAGGCTGGGCTGAGGGACACAACCCCCTGCACAAATTTTGTGCACCGGGCCACTAGTTAAATATATTTTAAAAACAGAAAATGGTAAATATTTAGAACTAAAGAACAATTAAAACCTGTCATACAATTTGTGAGATATAAGTAGAATAAGATTTTGAGAAAATTTTGTGGCCTTTTAGAAAAAAAAAGCTAAAACTAATTAGATAAACATTATATTTGAGAAACAGAAAAAAAACCCAGAATAAATTCAAGGAAAGTGGGTATTAAGAAATTATAAATATAAGAACAGAAATTCATGACTAAAAAGAATAATTGTAATAAAGAGGCAACAATGAAAAAATGGTGTTTTGAAAATCTTTCACGAGACTTGTGAAAAATTAGAGTGAATAAATGGTATTGTAATGAAATGGAGATGTAATTACAGATGCAATAGAGGTTAAAAAATAATAGATACTACTATGAACACAAATTTCAAAGAAATAAGACAAAATTGACATTTTTATAGAAAAAGAGAACTTCAAACTGAGTCAGTCCTATATAATAAAAGGGTAATATGCAAATTGACTGAACGGCAGAACAACTGGAAAGCCAGCAGCCCCTTGCCCCGGCCGGCCTGCCCCCGATGGCCCCCATCATGGCCGGCTGGCTGGACCCCACCAATGCACGAATTTCTGCACTGGGCCTCTAGTACAAAATATAAAGCCTGACTACAATCATAACCATAACCATTAATAAATCTAATTGTTGGTTAAAATTCTTCCCTACCTAGCCCCCACACCACACAAATAAATGGGACCAATTTTTTACATATTCATTCTACCAAACATAAGAAAATGGGTAGTTAGAATTGTTGAAAAAATTTTCCAGATAGCAGCACAGAGAATTCTTCCCAACTCCTTATTTGAGGCTAGTATGTGCTTGACATTGAAACAAGATAAAGAAATTATAAGGAAAATTACCAATCTCCCTTAACAATACAGATGCAAAAATATCTACACTAATAAAAGAGAAACATGGTAATTGGCGTACGACCGCTACCCTTCCCATTGGCTAATCAGGGAGATATGCAAATTAACTGACAGCCAAGATGGCGGCCGGCAGCCAGGCAGCTGATGCGAACAGGGAGGCTTGCTTCCTTCAGTGACAGAGGA
>NW_005359840.1:5358823-5375806 GCF_000412655.1 Myotis brandtii
CCCCCTTCCCCCCCCCGAGTGCACAAATTTTTGTGCACCGGGCCCCTAGTATTAAATATAAACAATTAGGTATAGAGTATACACAGGGTGGGGCAAAAGTAGGATTACAGTTGTTTGTGTGGAAAATAATGCAATAGTTCATAAATAATAATACAAGAATAAACTCTGTTTCACGTATTCACAACTGTTAACCTACTTTTGTCCCAACCTGTATTTAAAAATTATGACCAAACTGGGTTTATCCTATCAATGCAATATTTATTTAACACTGACATTGGTTTACAGAATTAACTTTATTAATGGATTAATGGAGAAAAACTTTATCTTCACATTATTACATGCAAGAAAATCATGTGGCAAAACTTGCCACAATGAATTAACAAACTGAAAAAAAACTGCCTTATTCTTATAAGAAATATCCCAAGCTATTAAAAACATCTTGCTTAATAGTATAATGTCGGAAACTTTATATGTACCAAAAAAAAAGTAAGATATGGATGCCTGCTATTACCACTTCCCATCAACATTATAGTGAAGGCCATAGCCAAGTCAGGAAGATTAATTACAAGAAGGAAACAAACAAAACATTCATTACTTGTAGTCAAGAAGATTGCACACACAGAAAATCCACAGAATTTATAAATGTATTATTAGGATTAATAAAATGTTCATAAAAATCTGTAAATATATGATTAATATTCCAAAATCAATTGCATTCCTAATTACTAGCAACAAATAATTATTAAGTATAGTATTAAAAATAATGCCATTTAAAATAGTAACCAAATATATTAGTTATCTAGAAATACATTCAATTGATGTGCAAGTCATTTTTAAAAGATCATTTTAAAACTCAATGAAAAGATATTAAAATAAATCTACATTGTTGCAGAGAAACTCCTTGTCCATAGTTTGGAAGAATCAATGTCATAAAGATGTCAATTCATCCTAAGTAATTCCATAAAGTTAATTCAATTCAATTCCAATAAAAACTCTGGATTTTATTTTTGTTTTTTATTTTTAATATATTTTTATTGATTTCATAGAGGAAGAGAGAGGGAGAGATAGAAACATCAATAATGTGAGAGAATCATTGATCGGCTGCCTCCTACACACTCTCCGCTGGGGCTAGAGCCTGCAACCTTGGCATGTGCCCTGACCGGAAATTGATTTGTGACCTCCTGGTTCATTGGTCGATGCTTAATCACTGAGTCACACTGGCTGGGCTCTGGGTTTTATTATGTTTTGTTTTCTTGTTGCAAAATCTTGACAAATAGACTAAAATTTCTATTGAAATACAATGAACCAAGAGTGGTTGAAACACACTTGAAGATGAAGGACAAGGTAAAGGAACTTTCCATAATACATATAAGAAGACTATAAGCTATTGTAACTATGCCAGTGTATAGTTGGCCCAGAGATGGAAAATAGACTATTGGAACAAATTGAGAAACAATTAATATTCAAAATTCCATCTACGGAAATAGTGCAAAACAGTAAGAATGCAACACTAAGAAAAAAAAAGGATAAAAATATATGAATACATAATTTACAAAAGAGGAACATGAAAAAACATGAGAAAATAACATGAAAATAACATGAAAAAACACTCAACTTCACTAGTATTCAAGAAAATGTACACTAAATCCTGAGAACATACCATTTTTTCATTCAGCAAAATGCAAAAATTTAAGTCTATACCAAGTGTGTCTGAAGATGTAGAGCAATAAGAACACAAAGACAAATCCAGTCCATCTGAACAATAGCTTGGCATTATGTGATAAATTTGAAGATGAGCCTACTCTTTACCCAGCAACTCCATTCCTAGTATATACTTTAAAGAAATATGTGCACATGTGTACAAGGAAACAAACAAAAATGTTCATAGAACATTTTTTATAATAACAAAGTACTGGAGGCAATGCTAATATATACCAAAAAAAGAAAATATTATTAAATTGCGGTATATTAATCCAATGAAATGCCATCCTGCAGTGAGAATAAGTGATGTAGATCTACAATGTCAGCATGGATAAATACTCAATATATAGTATTGAGCAAACAATAACTTGCGCCATTTATGACATTTAAAAGAATTCAAAATAGTACTTACTATTATTTGATAGAATGGATATGTAAAGACATGACTAGAAATAATATGCACTCAAATCAGAATAGTGACTTTTCTTTAGTGGAGGGAGGAGTGTCTGATTGGTAAAGGTGTACACAGGTCTTCACTGTATTTGTTTCACTTATTTTTAAGCTGGATGGGAGTGTATATGTATGCTTGCTTTATTATGCTTTGCATTTTATGCTTCCTATATAATAAAAATGTAATATACTAATTAGAGCAGATGTCCTTCTGGACGACCTTCTGGATGAAGCTGGGGCTGCAGGGACCAAGGCAGAGGTGGATGCTGTGGTGGGCGGGGGCTGTGAGTGGCGCTGGCCGAGCCCCTTGCACGAATTTTGTGCATTGGGCCTCTAGTCTATATATATAAAAGCCTAAGCAACCGTCGCAACCAAAACAACCAAACGGATGACCAAACAGGCTGCATGGGGAGACCAGGCCAGCAGGGGGGTTAGTGAGGGCCAACCAAATGACTGAGCAGTGGGCTGCATGGGGTGACCAGGCCAGCAGGGGGGTTAGTGAGGAGCTACCAAATGACTGAGCAGCAGGCTGCATGGAGTGACCAGGCCAGCAGGGGAGGGCAGTGAGGGGTGACAGGCCTAGCAGGGGAGCAGTTGGGGATGACCAAGCCATGTGGGGGGGCAGTAAGGGGCAATCAGGCAGTCAGGCAGGTGAGCAGTTAGGAGCCAGTGGTCCCGGATTGTGAGAAGGATGTCCGACTGTCGGTTTAGGCTCTATCCCCGGATCAGGCCTAAACTGGCAGTCGGACATCCCCCGAGGGGTCCCGGATTAGAGAGGGTGCAGGCTGGGCTGAGGGGACCCCTCCATCATTCACAAATTTTGTGCTCCGAGCCTCTAGTTATTATATATTTTACTATTTATAAACTAGTTTTTAATTAATTTAAAGAAGAAAGAAAGGTCTCTGAACTCAGTAAATTTATCTTTCTGCATGGAGACAATAAATATTAATGGAGGTTGAGAAGAAGGAAGGGAACTTGCTTGCTCTACGTCTCAGTCCATTCTGGCTGTTATAACAAAAATACAATAGACTGGGTGGCTTATAAACAACAAAAATTTACCTTTCATTGTTATGGAAGCTGCAAGTTTGAGATCAAGGTGCCAGAATGGTTAGGTTCTTGTGAAAGCCTTCTTCTGGGTTGCAGACTACCAACTTCTCATTGTGTCCTGACTTTGTGGACTGGGACAAAAGATTTCTTTGGAGTCTCTTTTATAAGAGGCTAATCCCATTCTCGAGGGCCATGTCCTTATTACCTAATCACGTCCTAAAGACCTCCTAATACCCTAACCTTAGGAGTTAGGATTTCAACACATGAATTTTAAGGGTTTCATTGAGTCCATAGCAGTCTACCACGTTACCTGCTAAGTTGGTACAAATGAAAATTTCTGGTGCTCATCATTGAATTTTGCAGAATATGTTATCTTTGGTTTTATTGAATCTGATTTTATGATTTCTTATTAAATTTAATTATTTGTAGCAAAAATATTTTTTTTCAGAGTCTGTGGTTAAAAATTTATATTTGTTTTAAAATAATTAATAGGATGTTTTAAAAAGATAAAATTCCAAGGTCTCCTGATCAAATATTAGGAACATCCTTTAATAAATTCTGATCCCAAATTATTTGTTCTTAGCCAAGTTGTAAAGATTTCTGAAATATTAATAAGCTAGAAAGTTATCTTTCTGTGTAAAAAGATAGAACAGTTCTGAATACTATGCTACACGCTTTTCTGTTCGTTTTACATTGTAATGCCCAGCAAACAAAAATATGGTCCAAATTTATATTTTATAATCTTGTAATTGTTCATTCCATTTACCAAAATACATGCAGCCCCTTTTTAAGTGTGCATGATTCCTTTCAGAATATTCAATGGGTATACAATGAGCCTGTATTTAGAAGTTTTAATATTCATTTATGAAATACTATTCTGGCTAGAGGGTGCCAATTAAGTTTGCTAAGACCTGAAAGCTCTTGCGGGTTACCCATTTTAAAGTTCCAACTAACAAATTTTAATTAGAGAGATTGGATTAATGTTTGATAGTGTATTTAGAAAGTGCTCTAGTCTTAGTCCATTCTGGCTGCTATAATAAAAAGAAAATAGACTGGGTGGCTTATAAAGAACAGAAATTTACCTCTTATTGTTATGGAAGCTGCAAGCTATAATAATAATATGACAAAACAACTTTTGTGCAAGCATTATTATTATTATTATTATTATTATTATTAGCATACATGAATGAATAAGAACAATCTCAGCAGAAGTAAACCAGATTACCTTGGCGTCCTCTGTACAGTAGCCATTCAGAACTTATGCAAAGAAAGTTTATTTCAGATAAACAAGATACTTCTGGAAACTAATCTACACACTAACTTTTAGGCAGAAATTGTCTCATAGTATTCCATGGCTATACTAAATAAATATGGTATTTATTTAGTATAGCCACTGGTCTAAAAGACTGAATACATTCTTCAAAGTGGAGTAACATACACTATTCAAAGCATAGTCCTCTGGTGAGTAATAGTAATATACATTGCTATTATAAAAGGACATATTTTGCTTAAAACTTTTTTATTCCATTTGGCAAGATGCCCTATCTTCTTATGTCTAACAACTAATCAGAATTCACAGTGACTGTTCAACTCAAACAAATTGAAAATGTGAGCTCACCATTGAAAGAAGACATAAGGAGCCTGCATTATTGACAGTTGTGAGAAAAGTAGATGCTGCATATAAACAGACACACAGTCAGAATCAAAGTGTCCCGCTATATAATATTGTTTAATAACATCTCTGCTGACACAGCTTCTGTAAATGAAACAGAAATTAAACTAAAGTAATAGACACAATGGCATTTGGTTTCTTTCTTGTTCAAATAGCCTTTTCAATAAATATTCTCACCAAATTTGAATTTACAATTTTGAATTCCTCCATAAATGCTCCTTACCTCCCCTGCCCCTGCCTCTGCCTCCTGCAACCACTTCATCCTTATTTCTATTTCTCTCAACTCAAGAATTGTGGAGTTCACATTAACAGTGAAACCCCCTTTCAAGTAAGTGGTGGGGATTTCTCTGTTCATAATCACAGTTCTTTTTGGACAGATAGATGCAATCTGGATCTGCATAAAAAGGGTTAACCAGCCTGGAAGCAAACAGAAACCTCAAGGTTAGCCCCAACCTCCTGAGGCCCACACTCAAGGAAAATTGCTGCCTTCATCAAGGAGACAAGGGTAGGGAGACATCATTGGTTGTAGTCCTTTGGAAAAGGGGATTAAGAAGAATCTAAGTTTAGGGAAAGGACACTCCCAAATCTTGCTGATAAAAAGCAAACAATGAAAAATCTCAGAATTTAAGGGAATTATAGAATTTCTATATAGTTGCAATTATAAGAAACTCAAATACCATGAGGAAGTAAGTAGACTCCTACCCAAGAGAAGAGTTTATCAGTGTTTAACACATTTAAATAGATTGTCTGAAACAGACTCCCTAAGATTTGAAAATATGTCCTTCTATTCCCCATGTTATTTGCACAATCAAGCAATGATGGGCCAAATTGTATGAGCTCACAGTGTAGTACAAATTTCAATATTTTTGTCAGTTACTCCCAGCTTGAAAAACTGTTGAGTAGATCCGTTTTCCAAAGATGAAGTAAGTTTGATGTATTGTATGTGTTTTTTCAAGCACATTCTAAATCAGTGATGGTGAACCTTTTGAGCTCAGCGTGTCAGCATTTTGAAAAACCCTAACTTAACTCTGGTGTCGTGTCACATATAGAAATTTTTTGATATTTGCAACCATAGTAAAACAAAGACTTATATTTTTGATATTTATTTTATATATTTAAATGCCATTTAACAAAGAAAAATCAACCCAAAAAAATGAGTTCGCGTGTCACCTCTGACACGCGTGTCATAGGTTCACCATCACTGCTCTAAATGCTAGTGTATCTCAGGATTATGCAAGATAAATTGCAACAAACAGTGTAGGTTTGAAATGGTCATTTTTGCTGATTCCTCCTGATTTACTTTACAAACATTTCCTAAATTCATACTACAATAAAGTACTGCCAATTTACTGTTTTGGAACTACCTACTCTTTTATTTCTTTACTCCTGCCCAGCTGCTAAGACTTGGATTGAAAAGACTTTTCTTTAGAAAACTTTTTTGTCCATAAACTATTTTTCATAAATTGATGAAATACCAACAGAATTTCATCCTATATAATAAAGAGCTAATATGCTAATTAGACTGAACAGCAGAACGACCATCTGGACGACCTTCCTGATGAAGCTGGGGCTGCAAGGGCCGGCAGGGGCTGCGAGGGGTTGAGAGGGCCTGCTGAGGCAGCCAGAGCTGCGAGGATCTGAGCCCCTTGCATGAATTTTGTGCATTGGGCCTCTAGTAGACTATAACACACACTTCATTTAAAGTAGACAGTAAATATACTCTTATAGATACTTGGAAAGAAAAGGCCAAAATTGGGCTTCTATGCTTTAAAAAAACTTTATGAAACATTGGATACATTTAAAAAATAGTTTATAATATTACAAACTCAAAAATTACTAATATATTGAAATTATAAGATAAATCTAGATAATCAGTATGTCTTTCACGTTTCTTCTTTTTAAATTCACAGGCTATCCTACTATTCTTTTCGGGGGGGCAGGGCGGGACTGGGCGAGACAGGCTGGACACGCCCTGGAGCGAACTTCCTGCAGTCCCTCCCCAGCATCTGTGGAGTGAGCAGGGTCCCTCCAACAGGTGGGGTCTGGCCTGTGGGGATCTGGCTGAAATGAGCTCTCCAACATCCTCCAAAGGGTCCCAGAGTGTGAGAGGGCATTCTGCAAAGTTTCTGTCATACAGGGGATGGAACACAAATGCAAGTGTGGAGTAAACCAGATTCAGGGCCGACAGAGCCCCAGAAACAACATAACCCATGGCCAAAGGTGACCCCACAAGGAATTGGGCTCCTCTATCTCTGGTTTTGGGATGCATCACCTGAGAACCACCGCTGCCAAGTCACTGCAGCTTGGCAGCTCCTGCGTTGAGCGTCTGCCCCCTGGTGGTCAGTGCCCATCATAGTGACTGATCAAATGGTCGAACACAGCATATTAGCCTTTTATAAATACAGATTACGTCTCAAGAACATATAATTGTATACCTATTACTGCTATTAGCAGTTACATAAGCATTAAAAGATTTTTCTTTCATCTTGGCTGGTGTGGCTCACTTGGTTGAGAGTCATCCTGTACACTGAAAGGTTACTGGTTTGATTCTTGGTCAGGGCACATGCCTGGGTTGTGGGCTCAATCCCAGGGAGGAGGCGTGTAAGAGGCAGCCGATTAATGTTTCTCTCTATCTATAACAATCAATAAAAAATCTTTAAGAAAAAGTATTTTTCTTCATATTAAAATCTAATTTTTAAATAATAACTTTATAGAAATATCCACATACCATAAAATTTACTCATTTAAAGTATACAGTTCAGTGTTTTGAGTATATTCATAAAGTTGTGAAACCATCATCACTATCTAATTTCAGACATTTCCATCACCCAAAAGGAAGCCTCCTACTCATTAGCAGTTCCCTACTCCCCCTGCTCTTGAGAGTCCAGCTTTAGGCAACCACTAATCTACTTTCTTTCTCTACAGATTTGCCCATTCTATGCATTTCATATCAATGAAATAATGAAATATGTGACCTTTTGTTTCTGGTTTCTTCTACTTAGAATAATGTTTTCAAGGCACTTCCATGTTGTAAAATGTATTCTCATCTCACTATTTTTTATTGCTAAATAATTTTCCATTGTATGTTTATACCATATTTTGTTTATATATTTATCAGTGGATGAACATAAGAATTATTTTCATATTTTAACTATTTTGAATAATGCTGTTCTTAACATTCATGTACTGGTTTTTGTGTGAACATGTATTTTCAATTCTCTTAGGTATATACTTAGAGGTAGAATTTGGGGGTCATATGCTATTTTTAACTTTTTGAAGAGCTGCCAAACTATTTACCAAAGTGGCTATATTATTTTCCTAAAACACTTTCTTTTGAGAGTAAAACTATTACCAGAATTATTTTGTTCAAGTTATAATCCTTAATATCTCACAAACTCCAGTATTTGAGGAATATAGCTTAGGAAACCTAGCTAAATTCCTTATACCATTTTTGACTCAGTGAGTATTTGGTTATTTTTTTCCTATGTTTGGTGACTTGTCAGAATTGAAGGTAAGAATTAAAATATTATGCAGTTTTGTCTATAGTCCCTATTCATGTATTTGAAAAAATATAGTCTCAAATGAAAATTTTATTCAGAGAAGACATATTTTGTGTTCATGAAATTTCAAAATGAAGCTCTTTGTAAATCTTTTTTGTTTTTTAATTAAGCAAGGGGATCCAATTGATTTTTTGGTGGCTGGATGTCAACACAGAATTGGGATTTTTGAGATCCCATTTGGGATTTAAGTAATTAATTTAATTTTTAAGTTACTTATCTGTGTTTGACTGGTCTGATTCTCAGAAGTACTCAGAATCCTCTCTCAGAGGTACTAGAAAACATTAATTAATTCCACAAAATACTGAAAAGATCTCAAAAGGACAGACTTATATAATCCACATGCTACATAATATACATAATGTGACCAAAATAACTTTGCTACTTTTTCTTGTGTTTTTAAGGCTGATTAATTCTCCTATAAAGAAATGTGATTTAATCTTAGCTTTCACTTTTTCTGGGACTCTGGTCAGATCAATGATCTTATACCTGCTTTTAGTCATAAGATTGCTGAAACAGTAAGCCTGAGGACTCTTCAAACACACTCATTCAGTTCTTCCTATTCATTTGTACTGAATGAGAGTCTCATAATCTCCTTGCTTATGAAACAACAAAATGTTGTTTCAGATTGAGGCAGTTAAATGACTAGGAACAGAAAAAATATATAAATTATGTTGTCCTTTCCATGTGACTTGAATATCTGGCTATATCCATTTAAAAATCTACCTACTTTGGAGAACATTAGTTAGAGAGTAAGATTGGAGATGAGTAAACACAGAAAACCAAATCAAGCATGATCATAGACACAAAAGAAGAGGGCTGATAGGGAGTGACTAGAAGCATAGTAGAATTATCAAAGAATCATCATGCTGCCCCTTTATACTCCTCCACCTAATCTCCATAAAGCACTGATTAATTTACTAATGAACTTCTTATCTTAGATTGCAAGGCTCCCCAGAATGCTAGAGAAGACTCTGGCTATTCCTTTGTGTTAGACCAATCTCAGGTGTTTAAAAAGGTCATTCAGTTGGCAGAACTTCCTGATGAGACCACAATATCATATAACTGAGTAATAGACTACTGGTGCATTTTATTATCTTTCAGAAACTTTTGGGTATTAGTTTTCTATTGTTGCAATCAAATCACCACACTTAGTGGCTTAAAACAACACACTTATCTCACAGTGTCTAGCGGTCAGAAGTCTCGGCACAGCGTTAGTTGGATACTCTGCTTCAGAGTCTCATAGGTGGCAGTCCAGGTGGCAACTAGGGCTGCAGCCTCATCAGGGAAAAAAGATCGCTTGGATGCTCACTGTGGTTGCTGACAGAATTCTTATTCTTGCTACTTCAGGACTGAAGCTTTCACTTTCTTGCTGGAGACTTTCCAGAGCTCCCAGAGCCAACCTGCCGTTTTTTGACCCATGGGAATCGCCAGCATGGCCACTTACTTCCTGGACGCTTACCTCTCCAAAGCCAGTAAGACAGAACAAGTCTACTAGCAAGATGGGGGTCATGTCATGTAATTTATTTATGGAAGTGACAGCCCACCACATTTGCCATATTCAGTGTCTCAGAAGCAAATCACAGATCCCATTCACATTAAAAAAAGAGGGGATTACACAAAGGCAGGGATCTTGGTGTGGACATTTTAGAATCTGCCAGCCACACCTTGTATATTGCCTCAGGTGGCACTTAATAGCAATGATACTCTAGGATAAGCCCTCAGGGGAAGGAATTTCTCTCTCACATTTCCACTCAATAGGAGATGTGTCCAGAAGAAAGGAAGCCTAGCCAACTAAGACTTGGAGACAGAATGAAAATAGAGAAAGCCAGGGAGCTCAAACTTCACCACTACCCATTTCTAGAGAGCCAGCAGGAACTGCCTAACGTGGTAACAGCTGATAGTGATGGTTTTATTCATTATCTCTTATAACTAAGGCTAGACTGCTACTGCCAATACTTAATGAAAGATTGGTAAAGTGAACCCACACAATGGATAAAGGGTCAAACAGCTGTACCTTTATGTCTATGCTGGAAAGACTTGCATACTTTCTCATTGTACAAGAAAATCCAAATGAACTGGCAAGAAAATATTTGATTTTCCAACTTTCCAGAGATAAAAAGGTAAAAGTAACTCACAGACTCTTTTTTGGATTTTTCTTCATGATTTATAGCTCTGTGGGTGTGAGAAACTCAATTTATTTTCCTCTCAGTTACATATGCCCTCAGTCCATTTTCACCTGGCCCTGTCCATCTTCACCAATCTGTCACATTTTGACTCAGTTTGATGATATAGTGAATACGTGAAGGGATGTGGTAATAAACGGATGCAGTTGCTTGATCCAGACAACGTATTAAATCCCCTCAACTCCCATTTATGAAGAATTTTGATAATAGGAAAAATTGAAATCTCATAATCACCCCCACTATACAATGCAGTAGAATTGATTCTACCAGCAAAAGGGATAGACATGAATTCTTTAAGGGCTCTTTTTATATACATTTAAAAATTATGTTTATTGTTGAAAATATTACAGATATCCCTATTTTCCCCCATTGACTCCCTCTATCCTACCAACTCCCTCTCAAGTTTTCACCACACTATCGTCTGTGTCCATGGGTTTTGCATTTATACATACAAGTTATTTGTTTAAACTCTCCCCACCTACCCATCCACCTCCCGCCTTCCCTCTGAGATGTGTCAGTCTGTTTCACTTATATATGGAATCAAATGAACAAAATAAACTGACAAACAAAATAGATCCAGAGATGTAAATTAAAATGACAATGAGGAATTACCTCAGACCTGTCAGAATACCTGCCATCAACAAACAACAGGTGCTGGTGAGGATATGGAGGAAAAGGAACCCTATTACATTGCTGGTGGGAATGCAGACTGGCGCAGCCACTGTGGAAAATAGTGTGGAGTTTCCTCAACAAATTAAAAATGGAACTGCCATTTGACCCAGTGATCCCACTTCTGGGAACATATCCTAAGAGTTCTGAAACACCAGTCAGGAATTATATATGCACTCCTATGTTCATAGCAGCATTATTTACAATTGCCAAGATATGGAAACATCCCAAGTACCCATCAGTAGATGAGTGGATGAAAAAAGCTGTGGTTCATTTACACAATGGGATGTTGTGCAGTGCCGCTATAAAAAAGAACTCTTACCCTTTGTGACAGCATGAATGGACCTGGAGTTTATTATGCTAAGTGGAGTAAGACAGTAAGAGAAAGGCAAACATCACATGATCTCACTTATACATAGAATGTAATGAACAAAATAAACTGATGAACAAAATAAGACCAGAGGCACAGATTCATGGAACAGACTGTCATATCTCAAAGGGGAGGAGTGAGGGGAACTGGAAGTGATCAAAAAACATATGTGCATATATGTATGGCCCATGGACACAGACAATAATGCAATGAAGTGCTGGGTTGGAGTGGGGACTGGATGTAGGGGGCCAAAGTGGGGGAAATGGGAGAAATCTGTTAATACTGTCAACAATAAAAAACATTGTTAAAACTATTAAACAAGTCTCAAAATACAAATGCTGTTACAAAACATGATATTTCTGTAAAATATATTACTGCAGAGCAAATCTATCTGAGGATACAAAATGTCCTATTAGTTGAATCATTTCATGCAATTGACATGTTCCTTGGATGACTAAAATTGTTGATATCTATGATTTGGTGTTGCACATAAATTGAATTATTAGAAAGAAAATAATTCAATGTAATGTATCATGGTTCTTTGACTGACTCTTTGGTAAATTCATTGTGAAACAAAGCCTAATTTGGCATTATAACAATTTTGTAAATCCATGTATTTCATACACCAGGTTGTAGGGCACTCATGTATGGTAGCTTCTTTTAACTTAGTAATGGCACTCAATTTCTGTCTCAAGTAATTTGTCATCTATTAAAATTTTAAAACTTAAATTAGATTCATTTTTATATCTTGGACACAAACAAACAAAAATCTCATTATTTTACCATTTGGGACATTTACAACATACTCTATGCTCATTTACACAAAAGTTAAAACGTACAGATATAGTAAAAATAAAAGCCTCCCTCCTTCTAGACCTGGTCTCCAAATGTGAATACTCTTACAATTTTTTGTACATTCTTGCATAGATTACAGTAAACACATAAATATACAGACATCCTAGTTTAAAGGCATATTATGCAATTCCTTTTTCATTTATGGAAAAATTACTATTCTCTACACACTGTAATAAGCTTTGATTTTTTCACTAAATGTCTTTTCTCATCTGTACATATAGATCTAATTTAACCTTCTTAGTGGCTGCATATCATTTCATGATTTCTATATACTATGTATATGTAGACATATAAATCATATACCACATATGTGTATGTGCACTTATATAAACAAACAGTATATATACATATACATATACATATACATATACATATACATATACATATACATTCCATACACTGTTTATAAGTTTTTGGGGTGACTTTGTATGGTTCTTTAATTTCATGTGCCTCCCCAAGTGGAATCTCTACAACTGTGTTGGAGTGATCCTTAAAGACAGCACAAGGGGAACTTACTCCCAGTTTAGGACATAATGTGGAAAAACAAGCTTATGAATTATGCACCTCTCTGCTCCTCCTCTGCTCCTTCCTGTCTCTGTAAATAATACCACCACCTTCCTAGTTACTTAAACTAAAAACTTAACTATCATCATTGACATTTTTTTTATCATCACCTAAGGATATGTCTTTTTAAAAATTGATTTTAGAGAGAGGAAGGGAGAGAAAAAGAAACATCCATGTGAAAGAGAAATATCGATTGGTTATTTCCCTGTGCACCCTGACCAGGGATCTAACCACAACCTGAGTATGTGCCCTGACCAGGGAATCAAGCCCACCACCTTTCGGTGTATGGGATGATACTCTCTCTATATATAGTAAGACCAGTAAAGGCATGTATTCCCTTTGATCAAGCAACATTTGTTATAGAAATATATCCTAAGCTGATATTTTATAGTATGGCATAAACTATATAAATAAAAATATTCATGATAGCATTATGTGTGAGAGAAAACAGCTGGGAACATTCTACGTGTGAAACAATGGGATAAAGATACATGGTGATCAGCCAATAAATTCATGTATTGTGACACTATTAAAACTTAAAACATGGAAATATGTATACTATATTAAGTTTTTAAAGTATACAATTAGGTATACCAAATTGTTTCAATTATGTAAAAGATCTTACATGGGGAAGGGTTAGAAAATAATAATATGCAGAAGAGAAGTTAAGGTGCGGATATCTTGGATTAATTTGTTTTATTTTTTTCTAAATTGTATTAAATATGACTATTTCTATTGACTTCCATTTAAAACAGAAAAAAAAGAAAAATATGTAGAGCACATGGTTCCTACACTTGGTGAATTTACAATTGTGTTAGAGTGAAATGGCATATACATTAAACCATTACATAAGGTAATGCAATAAGGCAAAAGATTCAACATTCATTTATTCAATGAGATTCAGTTAATATGCAGGCGGTAAATAAATTTCAACTTTTAGGTTCAGATTTTGGTCTTCTACTGTCTTATTCTAGAATTTCTAGTCATTTTTTGGTAAAATATTCCTCAAATTGGTTACCCCCAGCAATAACTCCTTGTTTTCTGATGGCAAGGAGTAGACTTGGCTATTAAATGGTAGCAGACTAATTACATTCCACTTTGATTTGCAACAGTGAGAGTAATAATTTTTCCTGTCAGTTTCTTAAGGTAGTCTGTTACATTTATTATTTACATAAAAATATTAGCAATTTGATGGTGGTCAAGAGATATAGGAAATTAGTTGAGGGATTGAGAAGGGCTCTTTAAAATTGAAAATATGTGAATCTATAAATCTAGGGCTAAATGAGTTTTCAATAAACAGTTATGCTCCTCTAACTTAACTATATTTGCTAAGTATTATCTAAAACTTTATATATTTCAAAGAATTAATTATCATATGAATCTCTTCATTTTAAAAACTAACCTCATATTCTAGCCAAAAATAGTTTCTTATTTTCATTTCCCATCAATTCATTTGACATTTTCAGTACTTCTTGGATTTGAGAATGAAAGAAAAATAGCAGATGTACATATTATAATAGTTATTTCTGAATCCTAGAACTCCATAAGTGCACCAAAAAAAAACATAAAAAATAAATTTGCTACTAAGATATCTGAGCATATTTCTGTAAAATAAATATAAAAATTATATTTGTTTTCATTAAAAATAACAGTCAATATTTGTCATAATTTTACTTGAGACCATTACAAAAATGTTAAGAGTTAGATAGTATGTTACTTTTCTTTTACTTTTATTCTTATCAGTGGTCTGTAGAACAATTGCTTTAATGATTAAATTCTAGATAGCCTTTTGAGCTGGTTCAAAATGCCAGAACAAGATGTTCTCATGTTATAACTCCTACTTCTTTTTGAAACTTATATCAAGTATTACTTCTATGAAGATTTTCCTCATATCCATTTTTCCCCTCTCTCCTCCCATTGAGAATCTTTGTACCAGCTGCTGTTCCATGTATGGATTTTATTTAAACATCTTTAAATGTGACTGCATTTATTTGTTTACATGTTTGCCTTTCTCACTCTGGAAACACTGAGCCCTACTCCTGAGGACAATGATGGCATTTTATTTCCCTTTGTGTCCCTAGTACTAACATTTAGTGTGAAAGAATGTATGCACCCGTATGTTCATAGCAGTACAATTTTCAATAGCTAAGATTTGGAAACAGCCCAAGTGCCCATCAGTAGATGAGTGGATAAAAAAGTTATGGTACATTTATACCATAGAATACTATGCAGCAGTAAGAAAGAAGAATCTCTTACCCTTTGAGACAGCATGGAGGGACCTGGAGAGTATCATGCTAAGTGAAATAAGTCAGTCAGAGAAAGACAAGTATCACACGATCGCACTCACATGTGGAATCTAAGTACAAAACAAACTGATGAATGGAGTGGATCCAGAGACATGGAAGCATGGAACAGAGTGCGCAATCTCAGAGGGAAGATGGGTGAGGGTGAATGGGTGAAAGATAATCAACCAAAGACCTTGTATGCATATATGCATGGCACATGGACACAGACAATAGGATGCTGAAGACCTGGGGTGGGGTATTTTTTTGCCTTATTTTATTTTATTTTTTTAGTATCTACTTGTCAATTTGTAGCTCCTGTCACTCTAACACTGGGCTTGGAGTTATGATTATCTTTGGCCAATGAGATGTTATCAAACTGTAATACAAACATCAGCCTGAAAGCGCTGTTTAATTGGACTTGCTTACTCTTCATTCTGCCATTACTATGAGAACATGCCCAAGTTAACCTGCTGGAGCTTGAAAGACACAGAATCACACCAGTTTTTCTAGTTGAGGCCATTCTAAATCACGTAACAACCAGTCCACACTCACCTATGTGAGCAAGTCTAGCTAAAACCAGAAGACTACCCAGCCAACCCAGCAAAATTCTGAACTGCAGTTCAGCTCTTCCACATTCTAAAAATTATTTCTCATTGTAACATACAAATTATGTTTTGATGTTGGTACTTGCAATTATTTTGACATTAAATAAAGGATATAAAGAAAATAGCACATGGCATGTGCTTAGTAATTGAGATATGAGTAGTTTTTATGTGGTACATGGAAAAGAAAAAAAGGCAAGTACTTTGATAATTATTGAAATACAAGAATTTAAGAATGATAGAATTTGAAGATATAATAAGGTAAAATAAAGATGAATTTTTCACATGCTATTGCAACCACTAAAATTTTAAATCAAAGAGGTATAAGTATTAAGCAAATAAAGGAGATAAAGTGGAATTAATTTTTTTTAAATCTTGAGTTATGCACAATAAGATATTACAACAAAAAGGGAACAAAAATGGGATAAATAAAAAATAATACCAAGACGATAGATTTAAACTTAACCAAACCAATAATATAAATGGTTTAAAATGCTAACTAATAGACATATTTAAAGACTAGTAGCCCGGTGCACAAAAATGTGTGCACTCAGGGGGGTGGGTCCCTCAGTTATTAAACATTTATCGGCACAACACTGACCACATTGGTGGAGGTGGTGGTCTTGTCAGAATGTGTTATATTATGCAGATGAAAATCTATTTAAACAGATTTGATGTAGATATTTTCAAAGATGGAAGAATTGTCCCTGTCAACTATTTTAGTTGATTCATATCTTCACTAATTGTCATCATTGCAAAGTTTTCAGTCCCCATATGGATTGCTGGATATAATAGGTCATGCGCTGTCCCTGTCCTTTGTAGCCTTTGTTACCTTAAGGACTCTAGTTTTCCATTTATATGTTTAAGTACCAACCTTACCGGCTTAAAAATGTAAGCTTTTAACACTGCTCTCTCTGTTCCGTATCCTTCCGATAAAAAGTGGAGTTGGGTTGCAGCACAGGAGAGAAATTCAGAAGGGGAATATTGAAGTAATGACTACAGTAGGAGAAGAGGGAACCTGTTTC
>NW_005359840.1:5376690-5377866 GCF_000412655.1 Myotis brandtii
AGTGTAGCAAAGGTATGGTCAATTACCATGTTTGTCTATTATTAGATAGGATTAGATAAAAATTCCAAGACCTACTTATAGCTGTCTTTAGAAAATCCACTTTAAATGTAATAACAGAGGTTAAAATAAAAGAATAGAAAAATATATATCATGTAAACACTGATAGAACACCAGAATATTATACTAATACTAGAGACCTGGTGCACGAAATTCATGCACGGGGAGAGGGGGTGCGGCCCTCAGCCCAGTCTGCACCCTCTCACAAACCAGGACAGCTTGCTCCTAACTGCTCACCTGCCTGCCTACCTGATCGCCCCCAACTGCCCTCCCGCTGGCCTGGTCGCTCCCAACTGCCCATCCCTGCCGGCCTGGTTGCCCCATGCAGCCTGCTTATTCAGTTGTTTGGTTGTCCCTCACTAATCCCCTTGCCGGCCTGGTAATAGGCAGCCATCTTGTGAGGGTGTGAGGGTTAATTTGCATATTATCTCTTTATTATATAGGATCAAACAAAGAATATTTTAGAACAAGGAACACTACCAGGGATAGAGATAGACATTTCATAGGAATTAAGAGAGTAATTGATCAAGGAGACATAAAACCCTCAATGTGTATTTTTATAATAATAGGATTTTAATATACATAGAACAAAAGTGATAGAAATGGAGCATAGACAGATCCACAATTAAGGTTGGAAAGTTCAACATCCCTCTTAGTAGTTGAGGTATAATGACAAGGGAGAAAAATTTGTCTGTTTATTGATTGTTATACAATTATTGTCCTTTTCTCTGAGGCTGGATATTTATCAATATAGACAGCAGAACAATAAAAATAGGCACTCTTTGTTTTGTACTCTAATTTGTTCTATCTTTTCTTACTTTCTTATGAAGTCAATACGTCAAAATAAAAGGGCAGCTCTAGCATATTGGCAAGAAATACTAAATATTTCTTTCTTTATTATTATTTAGTACTTTCCTTATTATTGTTTAGTAGAAATTCATGCATGGGGTGGGGGGGCCCTCAGCCCAGCCTGCACCCTCTCCAATCCAGGACCCCTCAGGGGATGTCCAACTGCTGGGAGGATTGGGCCTAAACCGGCAGTTGGACATCCCTCTCACAATCTGGGACTGCTGGCTCCTAACTGCTCACCTGCTTGCCTGCCTGATCACCCCTACTGGC
>NW_005359840.1:5377946-5380763 GCF_000412655.1 Myotis brandtii
GACCCCCAACTGCCCCCCCCCGCGGGCCTGGTCGCCCCATGCAGCCTGCTGCTCAGTCATTTGGTCGCCCCTCACTAACTCCCCTGCCGGTCTAGTCCCCCCACGCAGCCTCTTCGGTCGGCGTTCGGTTGCAATGGTCACTTAGGCTTTTATATATATAGATTGTTGCTACCCAGATTTTGACTAAATACTACAAGCACAAACATATTTTCTTTAAAAGCTAAAGTTAATGTTGTCAGAAGTTGCACCACAATAAAACCTATTTTTACTTTATTGTATTGATCTTTGTTGTAATAGCATCTGTATATGTATGACTTTTTCTTAGCCAAGGATTACTTCACTGAAGCATATGATTTTGAAACAGTAAATGCAATTGGCATTGTTTTGCTAACAGGTACACATTTTTATAGCCTGTTTGGTCTAATATTTTATTTTATTTATGTTAGAAGTTGAACAAATATTTAGACTAGGGTTTGACAAAGTATAATCTGCCAGCCAAATCCAGTCCATTGCCTGTTTTTTAAATGAAGGTTGATTGAAATATAGTCATATTTATTTGCTTATACATCATCTATGGTTGCTTTCACACTACAATGAAAGAATTGAAAAGTTGCAACAGAGAGCATATTGCCAACAGTGCTAAAAAATATTTATTATCTGGCACTTAAATTTTTTTTTTGTCTACCTTTGATCTAGGCTGTCAGAGTTTTATTGAGATGTTAATACTAAGATATCTAATACACAAAATATGTCTACAAATATACAATTTAAGTAGAAGACCTTAGGACAAAGTACAGATGAATATAATTTTTTTTTTAAAGTGAGCTTATTATAACGACATTGGTTAATAAAATTATATAGGTTTCAAGTGTACAATTTCATAATATGCCATCTGTATAATGCATTGTGTATTCACTACTCAGAGTCAAATCTCTTTTTGTCATCATTTATTCAAATCCCTTTACCCTTTACCACCTCCTCCCCACAACTTTTTCCTTATAATAACCACCATATGATTATCTGTGTCTATGAGTTTTCATAATGATATATGCACCCCTATGTTCATTGTAGCATTATACGTAGTGGCCAAGGCATGGAAACAACTGAAATGTCCTTCTATAGATGATTGGGCAAAAATGATATGGTACAGATATGTAATAGAACACTACTCAGCCATAAGAAAAGATGAAATACCGCCATTTGTGACAATGTGAAAGGATCTTGAGAACATAATGCTAAGCAAAATAATTTAGATGGAAAAATTCAAGAACCATGTGATTACCTCAAGATCAGAAATTTTGATAATGAGACAAGCATCTATACTTTAATTTTTCTGATTTATTTTTCCCCTTTATTTTTATTGTTGACACTATTACATATGTCCCATTTCCCCCCCCACTTTGTCACCCTCCATCCAGCCCCGCCCACCCCTTGCTTCCCTCTGGCCATCACCACACTCTTGTGTGCCCATGGGTTATACACATATGTTCTTTGGCTAATCCCTTCACCTGCTTTCATCCAGTCCCCCTCCCCCTCCTCTCTGAGAACTGGAAGACTGTTCCATGTATCCATGCCCCTTTTTTTTATTTTGTTCTTCAGTTAATTTTGTTCATCAGATTCCACATATAAGTGAGAGCATATGGTATTTGTCTCTCTCTGTCTTACTGTTTCTTTATGTCACTTAGCATAATAGTCTTCAGATCCATCCATGCTGCCACAAAAGGTTAAGATGCCCTTCTTTTTATGGCTGTGTAGTATTCCATTGTGTAAATGTACCAGCTTTTTTATACACTCATCTACTGATGGGTTCTTGGACTATTTCCAAATCTTAGCTATTGTAAATAATGCTTCTATGAACATAGAAGTGCATATGTTCTTTTGAATTGGTGTTTCAGGATCAAATTTTAGACACTTTTTTTGACCTTATGTAGGTATCAAAGCTCTGTATCATTCTTAGTGCTGTCCTATCTCCAGAAATTTTTAAAAAATGTTTCTTTTCTCTCAGAAAAAAGAAAATTTTAAATGTCATATGTTGTACAACTTTTAATTACAAATTATAAAATAAGTAAAATGAAGCTCTACATTTAACGTATATAAATGTACAGTTAACATCTATCCCCAAACTTCAAAAATGGCCTAAGCTCCAGCCAGTGTGCCTCAGTTGATTGGAGAATTGTCTTGTGCACCAATGGTTCCCAATTAGATTCCCAGTTAGGGCACATATCCGTGTTACATGTTCAATACCTTGTGGAAGCAAATACAGGAGACAACCAATTAATGTTTCTCACATTGATTCTTTTTCCTCTCTCTCTCCCTTCCTCTTTCTCTAAAATCAATAAAAGCATATCTTTAGGTGAGGTTTTTTTAAAAAAAGGCCTAACATTAAGAAATCTATACAGAGCTGGGCAAAAGTAGGTTTACAGTTGTGAGTACATAAAAGAGTTTATTCTTTTATTATTTTTTATTAATTATTATATTATTTTTGATATAAACAACTGTAAACTTACTTTTGCCTCATCCTGTATGTACAAATTAAAGAAAAACAAAAAATTCATTCCTTCATATTTGAATAGATATATAAAAACTAGAGGACCAGTGCACAAAATTCGTGCATGGGGGGGGGTGTGTCCCTCAGCCCAGCCTGCACCCTCTCGAATCTGAGACCCCTTGAGGGACCCCACTGAAATCAGGCCTAAATGGGCAGTCGGACATCCCTCTCACAATCCAGGACTGCTGGCTCCCAACTGCTCACCTGCCTGCCGGCCTGATTGTCCCTAACCGCTTCTGCCTGCCAGCCTGATCACCCCCTAACCATTC
>NW_005359840.1:5380971-5391177 GCF_000412655.1 Myotis brandtii
TGTGTTGGAGTGATGGTCAATTTGCATATTACCTCTTTATTATATTGGATATTTAATAAATCTCAAGCCACATTTTTTATATTAAATTAATAGCCTTTTCTTTTTAAATTATAAAGGGAGTTCCATAACTTGTTCTATATAAAGCCACATCAAGCATTATTCTTAGTAGTTAAGTATAATGCATTTAAACATAAATCAGGAAAAAAAGATGAATATATCTATTATTACTTCTAGTACTTCAACATCATTCTTGCATTGCTATCCATTGCAATAAGACAAGAAAATTTTATCCATTTTAAATATTGAAAAGCATATTGGTCAGATTTTATTAGTTTCAAACAATAGAAATCAAAGAGGTATTTATTAATCATTGGGAAAGCTGAAGAAACAGAATCCACCAGGAATAATTCCTAAAACCAGCTTAAAGAACTGGGACACCAAAAGAGCCTCTGTCATGAGGAAGCTATCATATCAGGAAGTTGTCTGTCAATAAGAAAGCTACCAAACTAGATAGTGACTGCATAATCATAATCTGTTGGCTACAATATGTGCCAGAAAAATGGATGACTTGCATTTGCCTCTCTCTATATAACTTATTTCCAAATTAAAGTGGGATTTGAGTGAATGGGATTTACTGAACCTAAATCATATCCAGAATCTGAGCTGTAAGACACTTTGGGAAATATAGTTTACAGCTTTCATTCTCTGCAGTTAAAACAGGGTTCAAATGGATATTGAACAACTCATGATATTTATCACAAAAATGAAGGAACAAAACTGTCTTTCTTAACAGACCATATGTTGGTTAACATGGAAATAAAAATAAACAAGAAAAGCAACTAAAAATCCAGTAAAGCGTCTGCAACCATTCAGAAATTAGATTGATACAATATACAAAAAGTTACTGATATTTTTATATACCAAATTAACCAATTGGAAAATAAAATATAGTGGTCATATTAAAAATTGCAACAAAGTCTTTCAATATCAAGAAATAATATTTAAAAGATATATACAAGATTATATGAATATGCTATAAAATGTGCTTAAAATAGTAATCAATGAAGATTACTGTAGTCTAATATTTTTAGGTGGAAAGACTGAATAGCATAAAGATCTTCCTCATTTTTTTTAAAATTCAATATCCCATTTATACTTTCAAAAAATTTAATTCCATTTGATTGACACAAATATTTATTTTTATGGACTTTACATTCCTCATTTTAAATGATTTTTGGATCAGAGCAGTATATATCTGCAAATTTTGGTATGATATTCACTTTTTAATTTTTTTTCAAAAATTTTTCTTTTTACCTTTTGACCCCCTTTACTCATTTCTCCCACCCACCACACCCCACTTCTGGCCATCACTTATTCTCTGTGTCTTTGAGCTTGTTTTTCTTTTTATGCCACATATGAGAGATTACATGGTATTTGTCTTTTTCTATCTGATTTATTTCACTTAGCATAATGCCTTCGAGGTCCACCCATGTTGTTGCAAATGGCAAGATTTCATTATTTTTAATGCTTGAATAATATTCTATTGTACATATACAGTATACCATAATTTTTATCCATTCATATATTGATGTACACTTAGGTTGTTTCCATGTCTTGTCTATTGTAAAATATTGCTGCAATATACATGAGGATGCATATACCTTTTCAAGTTAGTGTTCTTGTTTCCTCTGAATAAACATCAAAAGTGTAATTGCTGGATCATATGGTAATTCTATTTTTAATTTTTGAGGAGCCTCCAAACTGTTTTCCATAGTGGCTGCATCAATTTGCATCCCTACCAACAGTGCACAAGGGTTCCATTTTCTCCACATCCTTATCAAAACTTGTTATTTATAGTTTGTTTCATAATAGTCATTCTAAGAGGTGTGAAATGACATCTTATTGTTGTTTTGATTTACATTTCCCTGATGATTAATGATGCTGAGGATTTTTTAATGTACCAGTTGGACATCTGCATATCTTCTTTGGAAAAATGTCTATTCAGATCTTCTGACCTTTTTTAAATTGTATTTTTTGTTTTTTTACTCCTGAGTTATATGAGTTCTTTACATATTTTGTATATTAGCCCTTTATAAAGATACTAGAAGCTCAGTGCACAAAATTCATGCATGGGTAGGGTCCCTAGGACTGGCTGGCGATCAGGGACGATCAGGACCTTCCAGCGCCTTCGGGCTGCCAGCCAGGGCCTCTCTTCCCCAGCTGCCAGCTGGGGCCTCCCTTCCTTGGCTGCCCCCTGCTTCCACGCTGCCCCCTGGTGGTCAGCACACATCATAGAGAGTGATCGAACTCCCAGTATCGTGGTTGAACTCCCACAGGGACAATTTGCATATTAGGCTTTTATATATAGATAAGATTTAGAAATATTTTCTCCCATTTAATAGGGTGCCTTTTCATTTTATTGATGGTTTCCTTTGCTGTGCAGAAGTGTTTGAGCTTGCTATAGTCCCACTTGTATAGTTTTGCTTTTGATGTTTTTACTTTTGGTGTCAGATTTTAAAAAAATCATTGCTAAGACCTACATCAAGGAGTGTACCACCTATGTTTTCTGCTAGAATTTTATGGTTTCAGGGCTTACATTCAAGTTTTTAGTCCATTTTGGTTAATTTTTCTGTATAGTATAAGATAGTGGTCAAGTTTCATTCTTTTTTAATTTGATTTTTCAATTATAGTTCACATTCAGTATTATTTTATATGTTTCAGGTGTGCAGTATAGTGGTTAGACAATCATATGCTTTACAAAGTGTTCCCCCTGATATTTCCAGTACCCACCTGGCACCGTACATAGTTATTACAATATTATTGACTATATTTCCTATGCTGCACTTTGCATCCCCATGACTATTTCGTAACTACCAATTTGTACTTCTTAATCACTTCACCTTTTCCACCTACTCCTCCAACGTCCCTTCCCTCTGGCAAACATCAGTCTGTTCTCTGTATCTATGAGTCTGTTTCAATTTTGTTTGTTCTTTTATTTTGTTCTTTACATTCCACATGTAGTGAAATCATATGATATTTGTCTTTCTCTGACTGACTTCCTTCACTGAGTTTCATTTTTTTGTATCTGGTGGTCTAGTTTTCCTAACACGATTTAATAAAGAGACTGTTCTTTCCCCATTGTATATTCTTGGGTTTTTTGGTCATAAATTAATTGACCACATATGTGTGGTTTATTTCTTGGCTTTCTATACTATCCCTTTTGTTTATGTGTTCATTTTTATGTAAATACCATACTGTTTTAATTACTAGAGCTTTGTAATAAAATTTGAAATCCAGCTTTGCTTTTCTTTTTCAAGATTCCGTTGGCTATTCAGGGGTTTTGGATAATGTGGCTCAATGTGATACATTATAATTTTTACTCAATAATTTTATATATTTGACACTTTTATTCATTCATTTATTCATTATTTATATCATCAAAAATTTCCACTTTACATTTTCATACAGTTTGTGTACAGCTATCTTCCTCATCTCTATATTTCCTATAATTATAAAATTTTAATAAAGCTAATCTTATTTTTATAAATAACATATTAGAGAATATACACTGAACCAAATACTGTGCTAAATGCTTTATTTGCATTACAGTTGTAATTATTTCAAGAAGCACCTCAGTTTAGTCCCATTATTGTGTGCCAGACACTTGCTAAGTTTTTTACTTTTATTCCCTCATTTATCCTTCCAACCACAGTAAGATTTGGCTACAATTGTAACCCTCGTTTTCAGGTCAAGACTCAGGGTTATTCTGAGAGGTTACATAACTTTCCCAAGGTTATACAACTCTTTTGTCCCAGAGACAGGTTGGTTTGTCTGATGCCAGAAATTATACTCTTAGCCACAAACTATATTTCTCCTTCAAGTTTCTAAATACCTTGAGTCATAATGGGAACACTTCAGCAGTCATCATACAAACCTGAAACACAATTGTAATTTGACTTTTTAAAATTTAATAAATATAATTTAAGAGGCCTGATTTGATAGTCCAAAGTGAAGCTCTGCTTAGTCATACGATATAAAATTCTTCATTTGCTACCAATATTTAATGCTCCAACCATGGCCAATGCATGCCATCGTCACAGGGTAGCTACTTCATTAAGAGCTGGCCACTTTGGACTCATTGTAGCTTCATTAAGTTAGAATTTAGTTCTTTAAGTCTTAAACATTACCAGCATTTAATCATTCTAATTGTGTTGCTACCTGTTTTAGCATGAATATAATTGCCTTTGTTTTAACATTTCATGTTCCTCTGCAGGAACCTCTGAAATATGACTTTTATCTCCTGTAAACTGTGGTAAAGATAATGTGAAGGAGCTGTGTGCAACATTAGCCTCATATTTCACTAGCACTCTCTTTTGTTCTTTTATATTGTCATACTAAGCTTCTAGCTAAATACTATTTTATGAGTTTAAACAACTTTTATCAATCATAGCTTATTTCCATCTACTATACCTTGGTTCCAATTAATTCTTACCAGTACATCTTGATTTATCATGATTTGAATTTCTTTAATTTCCCTTTTTTGCCTTAATAAACCAATCTCCCAGTGTTTCATTCTATTTTCTGTGTAACATTTTAATTCTAATACAGTGACATTTTTTCCTTAATCACTTGGTGACTTTCTTCATCAATCTTGATCAATTCTCATGCAGTAAGTTATTTTTCTACGTGCCTTGCTTATTACAGATCTAGCAACTTAAGCTTTAAGCTTTGTGCTGTAGGTGCATTTGTTGTCCTTTATTTCCCTTAGGAGTCTTTTTTTCTTCATAAACCTCATCACCACATCTGATTTTTAAATTTATCAAGGTTTGTCGTTTCAAAGGTAAATGTGTTTTTTTTTCCTTTCTACCACTGACGTTCACATTTGTCACAACATTGTCAGCCAACATAATTTTTCTTAACAATCTTTAAATATTATGAACACGGATCAGATGTGCTCATAAATATTCACCAAACTAGCACACACGCCCAGGAAAACATGTCAGTGGAAATATTAGCAATGTGTTTAATCAACAGCCAAAGGGGCTTGACTGAATCACAAAAACAAAAGATGTTAGGCATTAATGCAAATAGATGAGCACAGACTACCTTTCCACAAAGCAAAATTGAGCAATTATTAGACACTCAATTAAACCTAGGACCAGCATTAAGAGATAAGTAAAAATTGCTAAGAAATTATATCCATGCAACTGGGCTTGAAATTATTCATTTGAAATGTTATATAAGATATTAGCTATGCAAGAGTGATGAGACTGATTGTCTTTAGCATCAGCAGACACTGTAGTATATAAAGTCAGCCTCATTTGTACTCCAGGGTGATTTATATGAGTTGCATGTTCAGGGCTGATGTTACTGTATTGGGAGTTAAGAAAAAGCCATGCATGTTCTACCAACTTTGCATGAAATGAATAACGTGAATCGCATTTTAAGAACTGTATGGCAATTTTGTGATGTGTCATGTTGGATGAGCTTCTGGCCAAAAAAGATACATAAAATTATCGAAACTCCAGAGGCTATTTTTATGATTTCTTGCCTTGAAACCTAAGGTTTGGGCCAAATTAAATATCGGGTGTTTTATTTATTATTATTATTTTTTTTTTTTTTACTAATTAAAACTGAAACTCAGGATGATTTGCATATTCCTTTTTTTTAAATATATTTTATTGATTTATTACAGAGAGGAAGGGAGAGAGATAGAGAGCTAGAAACATCGATGAGAGAGAAACATCGATCAGCTGCCTCCTGCACATCTCCCACTGGGGATGTGCCTGCAACCCAGGTACATGCCCTTGACCGGAATCGAACCCGGGACCCCTCAGTCCGCAGGCCGACGCTCTATCCACTGAGCCAAACCGGTTTCGGCTGCATATTCCTTTGATTGACCTCATTACCTATTGGTATCTCCTAAGCTTAAAAGATCTCTCTCTAAGAGGTGGCATGCTTACAAGATTGAGGAATTTCCATTTTTTTTCAATGTATAAGAAAATATCTGGCAATCAGTAACACTTGAAAACTCAGGCTTTATTTATTAAAAAATCTCAAAAATATAATTTAAAATGTCTTGTACTAGGAGAACAAACAAAATTTAGAAATATGCACACATTGTATTAGAATACCAAAGTTAACCAAATGATGTTTTTAATGATTATTAAAGACAAAGCCATTAAAATATTCACAAATTGATATATGGCAATCTAATGGCTTTGGAGGGGGTCTGGGGACCTTTCATCCAGGAGCAATATTTTAGACATATGTGGTAGGCAGCCTCTAAGATGGTCCCCAATGGCTCCTGCCTCTTGGTATTTGTGCCTCCTTGTGTCATCATTGTCCCCTTGACTGTGGGCTAGAATTCATGAATCCCTTATAAGTAACATAATACAGCAAAAGAGGCAGGGGGCTACTTACGTGAATAGGGTACCAAGAGATTGCATCCTGGGGTGCCCTCTCTTGACTTTTTGCTGTCTTGGTCACTCACTTTGAGGGAGTACAACTACCATGCTTTGAGCTGCCCTTGGAGAGTCACACATGGCAAGGAACCGATGTCTCCATCTAACAGCCAGGGGCAACCTACAGCCTTCCGACAGCTCTGTGAGTGTGTTTGGAATTAGATCTTCCCCTAGTAGAACCTTGAGATAATTGCAGCCATTGCTGATAATGTGACTACGGTCCTGCGAGAGACCTGGAGTCAGAGACACCCAGATGAGACACACCTGGATTCCCGACCCACAGAAAATGGAAGATAATAAATGTTTGTTGTTTTAAGCCACTACATATTGGGGCTATTTGCTAGACTGCAATAGACTACTAATATACCGTAGTAGCATTGTTTATGATTTTTTGTTTATTATGACTAAGGATCTTCTTAATTATTTGCAATGTAGATGAAAAGTGATAAAACATAATGCTTTAAATAAAGAACTCCACTGTTGACTTAAGAAGTACTTTAGGAATAAAAAACTTGAAAGAGGTTAGCTCTCTTTAAAAAGTTGCATTCTGCCCTAACCGGTTTGGCTCAGTGGATAGAGCGACGGCCTGCGGACTGAAGGGTCCCAGGTTCGATTCCGGTCAAGGGCATGTACCTTTGTTGTGGGCACATCCCCAGTAGGGGGTGTGCAGGAGGCAGCTGATCGATGTTTCTCTCTCATCGATGTTTCTAACTCTCTATTCCTCTCCCTTCCTCTCTGTAAAATATCAATAAAATATATTTTAAAAATAAATAAAAAGTTGCATTCTGTGCCCTAGCCAGTTTGATTAAGTGGTTAGAGTGTTGGCCCCTGGACTGAAGGGTCTCAGGTTTGATTCCGGTCAAGGGCACATACCTTGATTGCAGGCTCGATCACTGGCCCCAGTCAGGTGCGTGTGGGAGGCAACCAATCAATGTGTCTCTCTCACATCAATGTTTCTCTTTCTCTGTCTCTCCTTCCTTCCACCCTCTCCAAAAATCAATGGAAAAATATCCTCAGGTGAGGATTAACAACAACAAAAGAAGTTGCATTCTAGTCACTTCATAGCATTAAAAAGATCTGAGATGTAATGTGAGGCTTGCATCACAGAGAGGTTCAAAGTGAAAATATGAATATTATAATTATTTGCAACAAGGTAAGTGGGAAAGTAGAGAGGAAATAGAACTTGCTTGACCAGGGAATTAAGACAAAATTGTCCTTCATATTTTCCATTGAAAAATACTTCTCAACATTAAATGCTAACATTATATCTAGTTAATCATACCAGAGCTCAGTTTCATGCCTGGACCTAAGTAAACATTGGGGATACGTTCATCCTTTCATTATCTCACACTAAACTTATTGAAATTGAAAGAAAGACCAATAAAAAAGGGTCAGTTTAGGTACCAAAATGGGGAAGGAAACATCTTTCTGTAATTTCGCTGTAAGAATATCATTGTTTGCTTGTTTGTTTTTAATTTTGTGACACATACGTCAAGAAAGAAGGCACTTTCAGAATTACAACAGATTATGGATTGATTTGCAGGGGAAATATTTTTTTTTGGCAGTCAGTGTGAAAACTGAGACACTTCTAATCCACACAGCCCCAAATATCCATTGGTTTCAAAGAGTAGTACGTTGTCATTATCAACTACTGCTAGTTAGTGTAAAGTATTCTCAAGTGATAGACCAATGGAGAAGATGAAAATCTTGTAGGCATGGACAAGGGAAATTTATCCAAATTAATTATTGAAAGTATTGAATTAAGGCTCTTTCTAAGTATATTCATCTCCAAGGGCTTCTGTAACAAAGTACCGCAAACTGGTGGCTTAAAACAATTTATTCTTTCATAGTTCAGGAGGCCAAATGTCCAAAATCAAGGTGCTGGCAGGGGCGGTTCATTTTGGAGGCTGGAGAGAGAAACTATCACATGCCTCTCTCTTAGCTGCTGGTGGTTGCTGATAAGCCTTGGCATTCCTTAGCTTGTAAGACACATCATCCTAATGTCTGCCTCCATCTTCACATTGTATTTTCCTTGGTGCCTCAGTGTCCTCTTTGCTTCTTATAAGGACACCAGTCATTGGATTTAGGGTCCAATCTAAGTCCTAAGTGATTTTATTAGAAATTTAACAAATTATATCTGCAAAGACTATTTCCAAATAAGATCAAGATCTGAAATTCTGGATAGACATGATATTTTTTTCTTTTGGGGGGAGACTATTCAACCCATTACACTAAAGTTAGGTGTATAAAAAGATAACAATCTCTTCCTTGAATATTTGTATGAGATTGAATTTACAAGCAATAGCTATAGTCAGGCATTGGTTAGGATTTATCACAACTTGTTAAAAAATCCATAATCAAGTATAGGAGATAGATCCTTCTATGAAGCTTTTGGAACCTTTAATTTTCTGTGAAATTAGACTTATTGGAATGTTGTTGTCAGACAGAAAGTATTTAAGAAGGTGTGAATCCCAATGGTCTCCCAAGGATATTTGACAATATGCTAGGTGTTCTGCAGTAAAAACTTCATGAACAATGCAAAGGTAGAAATCCTTAGCTCTGAGCGTCTGCTGCAGTATATGCATTCTGGAATAGGTAATTCCTGGATGGGGAACACTGAACCACCCAGTGAGTGATGCAATGGTAAGCCAGGCTGTTGGAAGCTACAGCTTCCAAGGCCAGAAAGTGGTTTCTATTTTCACTCACTAACTGAATAAAATTTGATTGACTTAAGGGTAGCAATCTGAACTAGTCCTTACAATTTTCTACATGCTGCTCTCATATAGATCTTCACTTCATTTCACATATTCGTCTGAATAATGATTTGTTGTTGGAGTATATATCACCTCCCTGGCCACTGATAAATTAATATTTAAAAATTACTAATGCCATTTGAAAGTGGCATTCCAGTGTTGGGGAGCAAAGAATGGAGTGGATGCTCTTACACATTGCTGATAAGAATTTTATCCCATAGAGCCTTTCTAGTGAGAAATCTGGAAATATATATATCACAAGTCTTAAGAATACTCAGATTCTTTGACTCAGAACATCTACTTATAGAAATTTATCTTAAAAATAAAAAGATAAGTACACAAAAATATATGTACTAGGGTATTCATCAAAGTATTGTTTATAGCCCTGACTGGTTTGGCTCAGTGGATAGAGCGTTGGCCTGCGGACTCAAGGGTCCCGGGTTCGATTCCGGTCAAGGGCATGTACCTTGATTGCAGGCACATCCCCAGCAGGGAGTGTGCAGGAGGCAGCTGATCGATGTTTCTCTCTCATCGATGTTTCTAACTCTCTATCCCTCTCCCTTCCTCTCTGTAAAAAATCAATAAAATATATTTTAAAAAAGTATTGTTTATAACAGTGAAAAATTAGTATTATATTTAGTGTTCCAAACCAGGGTTTGGTTAGCTACATTTGAGGACATAGAAAAAATGGAATGAAGTACTATGCAGTTATTAAAGGCAATTGAATAGAAAACATTTAATGACACAGTCTTTATGACTTCTAGTGAAGTGAAAAATTAAGACAAAACAATATGAAAAATGTGAGCTCATTTGTATAAAAAACAAACACACCACCACCAACAACAACAACAACAACAAACCCTAAATGCTAAGTGAAATAAGCCAGTCAGAGAAAGATAAGTGTCACATGATCTCACTCATATGTATAATTTAATGAACAACATAAACTGATGAACAAAAATAGATCCAGAGACATAGAAGTATGGAAC
>NW_005359840.1:5391290-5396745 GCF_000412655.1 Myotis brandtii
TGGGGGGCAGGCTGGGAGAGGTCAATGGGGGAAAAGGGGGACATATGTAATACTTTCAACAATAAGGATTTAAAAAAATAATAATGGGTCATTTTTTCTCAAAGGATGAGATTATGGGTATTTTTACCTTTTTATTTGTGGTAATTTGTTTATAATTAATAATTAACACATCTAAAAAGAAAACATTAATAAGTGGTAACAAAAGTTTTGTCCTGAAACATGAGTTTATTAGGGCATGTGTTTCCAACCATTTTCCTCTTCTCCTGTAAATATTATTTACCAATTTAATAGCCCAGTTTTTCAAAAGTAAAGCAAAAGAAGATTTTTCTAAACTTTAGCTGAACTGAAATCAATTATTTTATTGAGAATTGTCTTCATAGGTCTTTTATGTTTAGGTGATTATGTTTTCCTGAGTAAACTTAAAAACAAATGTAACTATAAGAAAGTAGAATGCCTTCCAAATGCTCTTACAATGCCATTTATCAAACTATGTTTGGGGAGCAACTAGCAAGTGTTCAGCCAGGCCACTGGACATTATAAGATCCCACTCTTGTTTACATTCCAATATTGCATCATTGATTTCTTTTTTATTGTAAGGTGTTATTGCAGTCCACACTACTGTAAGGTCCCTGGTACATGCAATCATTTTCTCTCTGCTGCCCAGACATGTTCTTCCAGCATAAAGAGAGCTCTACTGAATATAAAGCATTCGACAGCAATGCATCAACAATCCAGAATGCTAATTTTTAGTACCATTTGATTTTCATGACATTATCAGATGACAGGAAAAGATTTGACTGACAAAAAGAAAAATAAATTGGGGTACTGGACAACAATTCACCTCCTGAAAAATAGTTACTGTGGAAAAAAAATAGACTAGTCTAGTATCCAGCAAAATTCATGTTTCAACAGACATTCTACTGCAATTGTGACATAAATCCATTAAATCCTTTTCTAAAGGCTGGAGCCATTCCTTTTGAAAATCTGGAAACACCTCTATATTAGAGATTAGGAACCACATTCCCATTGTTCTCACCAGGTAGGTGTGCAATCAAGCAGTAAAAAAAATTATGTAGAAAACCAATAGCTCTAATGTTTAAATCATAATTAATTTCACCATTGTAACTTTTCCAAATGCAATATTTATTTATGTGACATTCCCCCAAAATAATTAAAACATTCAGATTAACACCTAACTAAAACAATGGTTTCATTCCAGGACCTAGTAGGTAATGAATTCAAATTCCTAACTTTTTGCAGAGGAAAGTGATTTAGTCCCTCATGGGAGAATGAATAAAAGGTTCTTGTGTATTCTTGTATGTCAACCAATGAATGTATAAATAAGTGGAACAACAATGTGATGCTTCCCTTTCTCTCCTTCCTCTCTCTCTAAAATCAACATTTTTTTTTTAAAGTTTTTGTGTTTGAATCAAGGAACCTGAAAATCACCTCTTGGCTCAAATTCCTCAACTGCCAAGTTGGTAAGTGTGAAGGCCTGTAAATGACAACTCAGGAAATATTCTCAACAATAATGAGAAAAGAAAGGAGAGTAGGGTGTGATTCTGATGAAGTTACTTAAGAATGTGTCTTTATCTGTAAAATGTACATGAGGATACTTCATGTGTAGGGTCTCTGACAATTACCTGAGATAATATATGCCTGTTTAGTCACAGGGTTAAATTTGGAATATCTTTTAGCCTGGAGCTGGTTAAAGACAACAAACAAGTCCAGTCAGGACTTACATTAATTTTGTAATTCTGACAACTTAGAAGCAAGCTGCTCTATGAATCTTATTCGACCAGAAGATGGTCCCTGCTTCTATCTCCAGTTCTTTTAACTCCCTACTTGGTCACCTTGTACAAGTGAAGAGGAAGCAGGGGCCCCGGTCTCTTTCACGGCCTCCGGTAAATAGAACAGGCTTTCTTTCTCTGAACCTGCTGCAAACAGCGTCCACAGCAGCTGCCATATTCATCAATCCAGGTCTACATAGTGACCACATTTAGATATTTTCAATAGAAAAAAAAAAGACTATTCTGGAACTGAACAGGCCAGCAAATTAGGGTCATGTTATGAATTTGAGATTATTTTTTGTCCCCCAAGTTATAATTTTGTCACTGCTTCTCAGACTATTTCTATCACAGTACTCTTATAAAAAGCAGCAGAAGATGATACATGCAGCATGTTCTTCCAGCATAAAGAGAGCTCTTCTGAATAAAAAACATTCGACAGCAATGCATCAACAATCCAGAATGCTAATTTTTAGTACCATTTGATTTTCATGACATTATCAGATGACAGGAAAAGATTTGACTGACAAAAAGAAAAATAAATTGGGGTACTGGACAACAATTCACCTCCTGAAAAATAGTTACTGTGGAAAAAAAATAGACTAGTCTAGTATCCAGCAAAATTCATGTTTCAACAGACATTCTACTGCAATTGTGACATAAATCCATTAAATCCTTTTCTAAAGGCTGGAGCAGGGGAGGGTAAGAATAAGGTGAGGTGGGTTGGAAGCTGTAGGGTGAGGATTTCTTTTTAAGTCTTGCTTTATCTAAACAATCATACAGACTTTGCATTTCATCCCACAATAGATCCATGCTTGTAATATAAAAGAAATGTTTTCTTACTGAGTAAAATTTGACTTTTCCAAAAGATATTCTATCTTTAGAAGAACTATTTAAAGCTGCAAGTACCTCACTCCCTGCATATCATTGGGTACCCTAATTTGGAAAGCAGGCATTTAGTGTTCCTAAGAAATTTACGAAATGATATTAGTGAAGATTATATAAGAGTTAATATGTTATCAAAAAAAAATGATTGGTTTTGCCCGGCTTGGCTCAGTGGATAGAGCGTCAGCCTGCGGACTGAAGGGTCCCAGGTTTGATTCTGGCCAAGGGCACATGCCTGGGTTGTGGCTTGATCCCCAGTGAGGAACATGCAGGAGGCAGCCGATCAATGATTCTCTCTCATCATTGATGTTTCTATCTCTCTCTCCACCCTTCCTCTCTGAAATCAATAAAGAAATATATTTATAAAAATGATTGGTTGTTGATAATTAGAAGTAGGTCCATTGTTAGCAATAACTTTTTAGTACACTCTTTCAAAAACAACTTTTCCCCCAAAAAAAATCAGTGACCATGAAGTAGTGCAACATATTTATTAGTGATTAAAGTGAGGTGTTGGGACATAACTCTGAGTGTTGTACAGAAAGACAACCTGAAAGAGCAAAGACTCACTTCATTTTAACCTGCCCAAGAAAATGTAAGTAGAGCAGATGTGTTTAAGTTGCTTTTCATCTTCAAATAATTTTCATAAGTGGTCAAGTTTGCAAACCTTTATGTTTTGGTTCTTTACTTCTCCTGAATCACAAAACTCTTTAAATATATCAATTAAAATTTTATAATATTTCTTGGGCTCCAAGAAATAATGTCACCAACATTTACTTTATTATAGGCAGCCATTGAAAAATGTTCCTATCTCAGAAATTATCTGGTAGCTTACTAATTGGTAGTGAATAAGCAACAAGGACAGATGGCATTAAGTAGGGTATACAATTACTTCTAGAGGGATCTTCATTAAAAACATTAACTTTTCCACTGGGAGAGTCTAGACTTAAAAAAATATCTTTCACCCTAGCCGGTTTGGCTCAGTGAATAGAGCATTGGCCTGTGGACCAAAGGGTCCCAGGTTTGATTCCAGTCAAGGGCACATACCTCGGTTGCAGGATCCTCTCTAGCCCAGGCCCTTGGTCGTAGCTTATGCAGGAGGCAACCAGTCGATGTGTTTCTGTCACATCGATATTTCTCTCTGCCTTTCCATCTCTCTTCCACTCTCCCTAAAAAATCAATGGAAAAATATCCTCGGGTGAGGATCAACAAAAACAACAAAACTTTTCAAGTGGCATTATTTTATGTTGTTTGATTGAAGGACTTAGAGCTGTTCTGGTTAGTACTTCACTTTTTTCAACCAAGCTGCTTTTCCTCTCTCTGTCTCTCACCCAAGTCTGTTACCTGTACTTACACAGAATAACATTCATAAGGGTTCAGGTATGAACGAAGAACTAGTTCAGTTTTAAATATAATTTTGGACATACAGATTTTAACAACTAAGTCACAGTGGCAACAGCTTCAAGATAGCCTTGGTTTAATCCAGCTATTTAAAAATTATAATGCTATAAGAATTTACTGACCATGCCGACAGAAGAATTGAAAATTGCCAAGTTTGTGAAGCAGTTTCGTTTGACCTAATAGATTATGTGTCATAATACAGCAACCTGATTTATCAAGGTTCATCAAATAGTATAAAAAAAAGAGAGTTTGGTTTATTGTAGTTAAAGGATAAGTATATCTGCCTCATCTATTTTAGGAAAACAAAAACAAAAATTAAAGGGCTGAGCTTTGCTCAGGGATTGCAATCTCTTTCTGACCTTTACCCGATATTGTCTTTACAAAAAGAAAGTAAGATTTTTATGTAGACCTATTTCTCATGGTAGATAAGAATTTCCTTTAAGAAGTAAGCCATCTTATCACTTTATACCCCTCAGAGAACTTACCTCTTGCACATGGTAACAGTTTCAGTAAATAGTTTTGTAATGAATGCACCATTTCCCTCACAGAGCTTCCAAATATGTGCACATATTCAAAGGCGTTCTCAGAATGTATGCTAATGACACAGTTTTCTTATACACATACAAGTCATCTGCAACTGTTCAGACCAAATGAACAGAATTTCCAAAAATTACTGAGTAGTTAGAGGGTAATCAAGTTACACTGAATCTCAACAAAACAATTACAATTTCATTTGGTTATAGTTAGAGATTTGTTAAAAAAAAAAAAGGCACCTCTTAGAAATTAATGTAAATGGTAATGTAGTTTACTCTACTTTAAAACATTAGCTTAGCAATGTATCTGGGTGTAAAACTAAAACCAAATTCAGTCATTCAAAGAACATTTAACAGGTCTAATTGGGGAAGTAGCATCAAAATGGATTTTTTCCCGACTTGTTAGACAGTGTTGATCACACAAAGCAGCAGAGGAGCCTGCGATGCATCGATTCTGTCCCACTCTAACTGTGGGAAGACAGGCTGAGTCAATCTTCAAACAAAAAGTTTTAAGATAAACTGTAACACCTTATAAAACACTCAAGTAGGAGAGTTATGCCAAATAATTAAAACAAAAATACCTTCACCACAACTTGGCTGAAATGAATTCTTAGGATGAAAACAAAGAATTCTTAGGATGATTCCAAGATTCCTAGCCTTACTTGAGAAAACTAATTAGGAAACAAATGTATTAATAGTTTTCTCATCAACAATGTCTTGTCTAATCTAATAAAAGAGAAACATGAAAATTGACCACACCTCCACTATGCCCCAAGCCACGCCCACCAGCCAATCAGAGCGACTATATGCAAATTAACCCAACCAAGATGGCAGCTGGCAGCCACGGAGCTG
>NW_005359840.1:5396781-5405199 GCF_000412655.1 Myotis brandtii
AGTTTCAATTATAGAAGACAAATAAATCCCACATACCTGCTTCCAGCCAGCCTACACTGGGAGCTTGGGTGGCTGGGGGCCGTGGCCAGCCTGCAAACAGCCATCGGCCCCTCACCCAGGCTGGCCACACCCTCATGGGTGAGGGTCCTCACTGGGGGGCTTGGCCAGCCTGCAAACAACTATCATCCCTTCAACCAGACTGGCCAGGCACCCCAGCAGGACCCCCACCCTGATCCGGGACACCCTTCAGGACAAACCAGCTGGCCCCCACCCATGCACCAGGTCTCTATCCTATATAATAAAAGGGTAATATGCAAATTGACCCTAACAGCAGAATGACTGGGAATGACTGGTCACTATGACACACACTGACCACCAGGGGGCAGACACTCAATGCTGGAGCTGCCCCCTGGTGGTCAGTGCGCTCCCACAGGGGGAGCTCTGCTCAGCCACAAGCCAGGCTGATGGCTGCCAGTACAGCGGTGGTGGTGGGAGCTTCTCCCGCCTCCTCAGCAGTGCTAAGGATGTCCGACTGCAGCTTAGGCCTGCTCCCCGCTGGCAAGTGGACATCCCCCAAGGGCTCCCGGGCTGCCAGAGGGATGTCTGACTGCCAGCTTAGGCCCAATCCCCCGGGGAGCAGGCCTAAGCCAGCAGGTGGTAATTCCCCGAGGGGTCCTAGACTGCAAGAGGGCACAAGCCGGGCTGAGGGACCCCCCCCCCCAAGTGCACAAATTTTGTGCACCCGACTTCTAGTATATCATAATTATCTCACTGTTTTAGTTATTATAGGGATTAAAAATAGAGATTGGTGCTACCTAAAAATGACTGTGCTATATATACAATTCAGCTCATTAGTCTGACTCTGGGATTTTCTTTGCAACAGAATTCTATCTAAATTGACAATTTAGATACCAAGTTTTAGCCAGCTACAATTTAGAACGGTTGTGAAATAGTTCAGAGGGAAACAATAAACGCTGATAATGAAAATGCTGACAAAGTTTAACCACAGAAAGCTGCCCAATGCTACCCACTAAAATGTAAACCTCCTAGTACTGGAAGACTGATTTTATAATATAAATGACTATAATGAAAGATTCAGTTGATACTCAAAAAATACTATTGCATGCACTATACATGCTGTTAGTAAATAAATTATTAATGAATTAGAGAAACCATTACAAGATTAAAATATTTGAAAAGGCTTCTCTCTAGTTTTTTGTATGTTCTCTGGAATAATTCTCAGATTTTATTTTCTAAATAATGTATGATTTTCTGCATGATGGAGTTAACTGGTTGCAATGGGCCTGTTCAATATTTCTGTGTTTGATTCTGATATGTTCTCCAATGAGATATTCTTAAGCATTAACTTCTATGGTAAAGGAGCATTACTGAAAATAGTTTTCAAAGCTAATGTAATGCTTTCTACTTACATTATAGGCAGCATCAATGATGAAAGCAATATTTAATTTCCAAGATATAGTTATCTTGAAATCAAAGGGGTGGAATGATGAGATCAAGGATGTTCTGGGATGTTAATGTGGTTAGCGCTGTCAGCAGTCTTGTCAAATGAGAGAGAGAATCCACTCTTCTCTGCTTCAAACATAAGATATTATTTTTACTATTGTCAGATTTCATGTGTCAGTTCTTCCTACCTAGATTGCATTCAAGCCATCCTCACTCCTTATTGTCAAAGTATAACATGTTATCCATTTACATAAAATCATATATAGGCAAGGGCAATATAAAGCATGAGTGCTGAATAATGTAGTGGAAAGAATACATGTTTTTGAACTATACAGATTTGAGTTCAGATCTCAGCTTAGACACTTTCTAACTAGTTAGAGGTTTCTACACAAATCATTTAACCTGTCTGAGCCTTAACTTCTTCTGAAAAATGCAGCTAATACAACCTATTTTGGCTTGTTGTGAAGATTACAGGCAACATGTATAACTGCCTAAATTTGCCTGATCTGTCTTAGGGTCCAGAACATGTCTTTCTCTGCTCTATTGTGTGCCTTTCTCTGAGGACCCTTCACAGGTTCTGTCATCCACACAGTCTATCTAGGATCTTTAGTTTCAAGAAAGCTCCAGTTTAACATAACCGAAGCTTCCCCTCCTATCTTCAAAGTTTTTGGGAAGGAAGATGAGATGAACAAGCACAGTGCCTGGCATATTGTAGTTGTTTGATAAATATTTAAAATGATTCTATTTTCATTATATACACTTTTGTATGCGTGTAAAGGTCTATCATTGTATACAGAAGAATACGCATGGTGTATTGTGGAAGTAAACTTTTTTTTGACAATCCAACATCATTATGTATGTAATAGAGGCCCAGTGCACAAAATTTGTGCATGGGAGGGGATGTCTCTCAGCCCGGCCTCCACTCTCTTCAATCTGGGACTCCTCGGGGGATGTCCGACTGCCAGTTTAGGCCCGATCCTGCAGGCATCCCTCTTGCAGTCCAGGACCACTGGTTCCTAACCATTCACCTGCCTGCCTGCCTAATGCCCCCAAAGGCCCTCCCCTGCCAGCCTGGTCGCACCCAACTGCACTCCCCTGCCAGCCTGATTGTGCACCCAACTGCCCTCCCCTTCCAGCCTGGTCGTGCCTGATCTCCCCAACTGCCCTCCCCTGCTGGCCTGGTCTCCCCCAACTGCCCTTCCCTGCCGGCCTGATCTTGCCCTCAACTGTCCTCCCCTGCTGGCCTGATCACCCCTAACCCCCTGCCAGCCTGATATCTCCCCTAACTGCCTTTGCCTCAGCCCCCACAACCATGGCTTTGTCTGGAAGGAAGTCGAACTTCCAGAAGATGGCTGGTTGACCCAGTTAATTAGCATATTACCCTTTTATTCATATAGATTTTTCTTTTAGCATCATTATCTTTTTCCTATGCAGAACAAATCACTCTCTGGTCCACTGAGTTTGAGAAGAATTCTTGATTTCAGAAATAGTACCATGACCCAGGCTTGATCAACATCACACATATTTGTTCATCTACATGGACATGAACATAGCAGGATTTTTGTTGGGTCACTTCTTTATGTCAGGGTGGCTAGTTTGTATAAGTAGCCTTAGGATTATTGCCTTGACCTAGGGAGATTTTAGATGAGTATCTGTCACTTGCAATCAAGTGTCCTAATACAGCGTGGCTGATGTTGCTCAGTGGTTGAGCATCGACACATGAACCAGGAGGTCACGGCTTGATTCCTGGTCAGGGCACATGCTGGGTTGGTGGCTCAATCCCCAGTAGGGGGCATACAGGAGGCAGCCAATTAATGATTCACTCTCATCAGTGATGTTTCTATCTCTCTCTTCCTCTCCCTTCCTCTCTCTGAAATCAATAAAAACATATTTAAAAAAAAGAATCCTAATATCCTAATACAGTTGCTTTTTCTCACAGAAATATAACCCTACATATGGATGGAAACATAACTGCAACTAGAATTCTTTTCAAATCCCCAGCAAACATTGAGTGTACACTTTCTGAAGTATTATCAAAAACAACAACAAAATAATGTAAGAAACACGTGTTAAAAAAATCAACACACTGAAAACCAGCATGTTTCATCACCACTTCTGAAAATCTTATTTTAAAAACCTCACTACTGAACATTTAAAGAGAGAGAAAAATAGCTCTATAATAGTGTTGGGCTGGATCATTTATTCCAGGTCTGCTTTGAAATTGTGAAACTGTATTTGAGTTCATGACTTTCAATAACTTACTATGTGGCATATTTTTGTAATGTGAAATGAATTAAAAGTAATTTTATTTTGAATTTTTTTGACAGCTCCTGACATTCTTGGAGACAACTTGAGTTGTTACACAAGGAGGATTAGGAATCATGGCCTTAGGCTCTCTTACACAATGGAAATTCAATTGGCAAAAAGAAAAAAAAATCTGTCAAATGGTTTTGGGGCTACAAAAAATGTGTTATTTCTTGAGACTTTTTTTTTTAACCACTGACTTTAGTAAATGTTTGATTGAGCTGACTAACCTAACCTATGGTTTTGGAATCATGCAGACATGCCTGAGTTAAATCCATCCTAAGAAAGATCATGTTTTTCTTTCTTCAGTTACAGGGAACCAAGTTCATTGAGGCCGAGTTTATAAGTTTTAATCTGGCCCAGCTGGTTTCCCAGACTGAAAGACTCCACAGAGTATAGATTTACACTGTCCTGCTGAGATTAGAATTCTCTTATAGTTCAAATACCTCATTGGTTTGCCTGTTTGCAATATTACTACTTTCTAACAGAAGCAAATTGGCTTAAGAACCTAAGCCTTATTTTTCCAAAAAACAACTGACATTCTCTATTAGGTGGCATGGTTCTACCTTTGGGAATTATATAAGAGTTACTACTCTTCCTAACAATGATTCTCATATTTATGTATCCTTAGAATTTTTACTTTGCAAATGCCTAAGTGACAAAATGGAAAAAAAATAAATGACCACATCAACAAACAGTTCATCATAAAACAGTTTTTGCCATTAGTCAATGAGCTAACACTGCAGGAGGTTTAATACCTTCCAAAGGCAATTCTCAAGTAACCATAGAATAATTTGGCATTTTAGCCTGTAAGAAACATATTTCTCAGAAAATAAAAATATTTTGGCCAATAGCCATTTAAATTTTAAACTATTTTCTTAGATTTTATTTTTGCATTTATCTTGACAACAGGAAGTCTAACGGAAATGTGTTTCCTCACAGTGGAAAGTTATACTAAAAAACATATACCCCCTACATATCAATTTTTTAAATCTTTTTATGCTTTGCTCTGCATGTACCTCAAAGTGACAGCCCCCCATGGTCCTAATCACAGGTGCCTGGCACAAAAGATAACACAGCCTGGTGCTACTGTAGGACAGCAGCCAAAATATTTTGTAAAACTCCTACTAGCAGTAGTTTGCATAGGCAGACAGCCTGCCCTCTGGTCCTCGTTTAGCTAAAGCTTAGCAACCAAACATGTTGCTACCAGTTTTGTTTTGTTTTTCTCCAAGGACAGTTCCATTATTATAAGTCAATGATTGATTTTCAACTATAAGACTATTCATTTTTCAGACTGCTTTGTAGCCATCAACATAAAGGGAAGGGGTGAGAAGAGCATCCAGCCTGAGAAAGGTGATAAAGCCAGAGGGAAGTCGGGGCCGATACCTATCAGGTAACCTGGCAGAACCAACCTTGGAATTACTTTGGCAAACGGTAATGAAGCGAATTTTTGTGGTGTAAAGAATTCAGTGAACAGAGAGGGTAGTGATGAGGAGAGGAGGGGGAAGAGATAGAAAAGGAGCCAAAAGAGGATTAAAACTTGTCAGTGAGGTGCATTTTAAGAAATATAGCAGAAGAAGCCTACGCTACAGATGTATTCTTCCCTACTGCAGAATGTCTGATCAACTCATGCTAAAGTTTCTTGTGATGCTTATTTATTATTAATTTTTAATTCTGTTATAAGTAATCCACATTTTTCTTCAGGTTTCATGTAAACTTCGTATTGTATTTGACATTTTTGTCTCTTTAAATCACAAACTATTTCTTCTGTTTTGAAATTCACAACTTGGAGAATTTGGATTTTTTTGTGTGTTTCAGTTTTCTAAGAACAGACTTAAAACCTTTGCTATGTTCTTAGTTCAAGATGTTTTATACTCTTCGATATATACTGCTATTGTGGTGATTTTTCCAACTTTATAATAATGCTGTTTTTTAAAAAAATGAAAGTGGACAGTTTGGGGCTTTGATTCACAGCAGGAATGTTTTTCTTAATCCTTTATACTTTACCAGGCAATAGGCCCTTTTGAAGGGCTGATGGGAGTGGGAAAGAAGAAAGGCCTGAAAAAGAAAGCTTTGGGGTTATAATGGACAAGAAGTATAGCAGTCAGAAAAATCAGCATGGTACTGCCTTGATTCTGCCTTCCTTTAGTGTATGAAATGGCCACTAGCACCACCAAGGAGAAAATGCCAGTTTTTGTGACAAGTTCTTTTAGAAGGAAAATGTCATTAGATTAAATAACAAGAAAAACACATACATACACCTAATATATTATCTCAATATTGTTCCTGGGCTCGGATGCTTCTATTCTATGAACCTGTTGATATAACGCCTAGTAGAAAGGCTGTGAGGAAGGAGGGGAAGCTGCTATGGGAAACAAGAGCATAAGCAGCAATTCAAAACTTGTAACTGCTTTTGAATAACTGGCAAGACTACATTCACAGGGGATTTAATTGGATGGAAAAGTACAGGAGAACAACAATAAAAATGCCATCAGCAAGTGAGAAAAAAAGAGAAAAACTTTGCTCATGAAGAGACAAATGCATTTTCATTTATTTCTGATATTCTGGCAACCCATGAGTTAGAACACATCAGTTTATAGTGACCTCTATATACAAAAGAACTCTGATACACTTCCTCCTCACCAAATCATAACCAGAGTCCATCATCAGCCATGTCATACCAACAATCTTTCTTAGTATGGCAGGTATAGTGCCTGAATTCCTTTTGAAAAAATCAAATAGAAATTTATTGGCTTTTGGCAGGCCTTTTTGGTGCTGAGGGTCAGAAAGAGAGGAGACGAGATCGGGTGTGTTCAGGGTGGTATGGATCATAGCAGCACAATTTACTAGTACAATAGCTACCAGTAAGATTTGGGAACAGCCTAAGTGCCCATCAGCAGATTCCTGGCTTAGAAAACTGTGGTACATCTACACAATGGACTACTATGCTGGTAAAAAAGAAGGAATTCTTACCATTTGCAACAGCATGGATGGAACTGGAGAGCATTATGCTAAGCAAAATAGGACAATCAGAGAAAGATAAATATCACATAATCTCACTCATTTGTGGAATATAACGAACAACATAAACTGAGGAACCAAAATAGAACCAGGGTCATAGAAGCATCAAATAGACGGTCCAACTTACGAGGGAAGGCGGGGGATGAGGGGTTAAGAGATCAACTAAAGGACTTGTATGCATGCATGTGAGCATAACCAATGGATGCAGATGCGGGGGTGTGAGAACACATGCTGAGGGGTGGGAGTGGCCGGGGAGAGGTCAATGGGGGAAAAAGGAGACTTATGTAATATTTTAAACAATAAAGAATTTACATTTTAAAAAAACCCATAATGAGTACCCCTGCACATCCATTAGGATGGTTATGATTAAAATAAAATTAAATTAAAGTTGGAAAAAAAGAAAGAGATATTTGTGTTTAATTTTCACTAAAATATATTTTCTCAAAATAGTACATGATTTTTGAAAAAATCAAACAATAGAGAAATATAAAGTGTTAAAATTAAATGTTGTATTTTCCCTCATTCATACTCTTAAGCAATAAGCACCAATGCCATTTTAATTTGTATCCTTTAGCATTTTTCTATGTACATACAAGCATATCTACATGTGTGTAAACATGCACATCATATAAAATATTTAAATACTTACATATAAATGTCATATATTTATACATAGTCTGTGTATTATATGATATGTATATATACATTTTATATATTTACATATATTAAATGTTTCTTCTTACAAAAATACAATCATATTCTAAACCTCCTGTGCAACTTTTTTATTTTTTGTTTTTTGCATTCAATATATCAAAGATTATCTTCTATGTCAGAACATACAAATACTCCACATTCTTTGTGATGGACACAAAGCATTCCTTTTAATGTGTGTCATAATTTATTTACTCTCCTTATATGAACATTTTGGTTGTTTCCAGTTTGTTGCTATTAAAATAATTTTGCAATGCATGTTTTTTGGTACATGTTTTTCATAGTTATGCAACAATTTTTGTATGATACATGCTTGGTATGTATAACAGGTATTATTTTATATGTTTAAAATAACTGTACCATCTATGCAATATCTGAAGCACAATAACAAAATGATTAAACATAAATCTATCACTCCACTTAAGAAGTAAGGCATGTTATCTTTTCCCTCGTTTATACTCTTAAGCAATAAGCACCACTGCCATTTTAATTTGTATCCTTTACCATTTTTCTATGTACATACAAGTATATCTACAAGTATGTAAACATGCACATCATATATAAAAATAGTTTCTATCCCTGTGTGCTCCTTCCATACCCCTGTCCCATTCTCCTGCTTCTTCTGCCTGCAATACACTTAGAATTTCCTGAATATTTGCATTTTGGTTTTTAAAAGGTTTTCTCTTATTCATGAATGCATAAGTAATGTACTTGATTTGCATACTTTTGACTTTTTTATAAACACTTTATTTTAGTTCCTCTTCTCACTTTATTGTGTTTTTTAATGAATAGAAATTCTTATTTTTTTAATTAAATCTTTATTGTTCAGATTATTACATTTGTTCCTCTTTTTTCCCCTCATAACTCCCCTCCTCCCAGTTCCCGCCCCACCCTCCGCCCTCACTCCCCACCCACTGT
>NW_005359840.1:5406126-5406444 GCF_000412655.1 Myotis brandtii
AGCTCTATATCCTCCATTTCTGTCATGTTTCTTTGTCTCCTCATTTTTTTATGCTTTATTGGTGCACCCCCTTGTGGTCTTTGTGCGCAGTCTTGTTGTAGTTAAGCCTTGATTGTTGTCGGTAATACTGGGGGTGATTTGTCCTCCAGGCTAATTGGCTATGCGAATCAGCTGTGTCTGCAGTGGAAGAACTCCTGTGCTGGATCTCTAGGGCGGTGCTAATCTAGCGTTTGCCTAAGGCTATCCGGCAAATGCCTCTGTGCAGGGCTTGGGCGGGGCGGGTCCCCGGGGATCTACAGGGTGGGCGGAGCGAGCAGT
>NW_005359840.1:5406735-5421353 GCF_000412655.1 Myotis brandtii
TTCCATTCAGCCAGCCTTCCTGTGGTTCTGGATGATGTCCGTTCCATCTTTTAGTTGTATTTTTGAAGTGGTTGTTCAAGGCAGCAAACTCCGGCGTTAACCTATGCAGCCATCTTGGTTTTTTTCAGACATTCTTATTTAATGTAATGAAATTTATTAGTCTTATATTTTATGGTTAGTGCTTTGTATGTCCAAATATCCTTTAGTTTTCCTGGTCGGCATGGCTCAGTGGTTGAGCTTTGACCTATGAACCAGGAGGTCATGGTTCAATTCCTGGTCAGGATACATGCCTGGGTTGTGGGCTCTACCCCCATGTGGGATATGCAGGAGGCAGCCAATCGATGATTCACTCTCATCATTGATGTTTCTATCTTTCTCTCCCACTTCCTTCCTCTCTGAAACCAATAAAATTTTTTAAAAAATCTTTTAGTTTGAGGCCATAAAGCTATTTTTCTCTGTTTCCAGATTTTATCTTTCATATTCAGCCCTTAATTAATCAGGTGTTAGTTTGGTAAGGGCACAATCACATTCTCTTTTAAAAATAACCAGTTGTCTCAGCACAACTTATAAAATAGTCTATCCTTTCCTCATTGATCTGCCATGGCACCTCAAGCATATATTGTTTCCACATATGCCAGAGGGTGGCCGAGTCTATATTTCAAAGATGGTTGCATGAATATAGCCCACTTAACATGGTCTTATTACACTGCACCATTGGTATTCTTCATAGGGAGGTGGAGTCTGTGTTTTCTCCCCTTGAATCTGGTCATGGCAATGACTACAGTGGAAGTAACCCTGGTTAATGTCTAGGGTAGAGCATAAAAGATGATGCAGCTTCTTCTGTCTAGCCTTAAGAGACCATGGAAGAATTTGGGCTATGCTGAAGCTACCATACAGAAAAAATCATAAGAAAATAAAGAGAAATAGCTAAGGACAAAGTAGTCCAGCCCCCAATTGTTTGAGTTTTCCCAGTCAAGGCACCAAAGCCTTTGAAAAGATCCTTGCCACCATATAACTACAACCTAATGAGACCTGAGCTAGAACCTCCCAGCTGAGCAGTCCCAAATTCTTTTGTCACAGAAAGTGTGATAGAAAATAAATGATTGTTGTTAATTCAAACCACTAAGTTTGGGGATGACTTGTTATGGAGCATTAAATAGAACACCAAGTCTTCTTCTGAAATCTCTATTTGTTCATTGGTCAATTTGCTTATTATATTTTTTAATTTGTGAACTGGAGATAAGGAATACTAGCCTCATAAGGTTGATACAAAGATTAAATGGGTTGAGTTTATCAGTGCCTTGCACATGGTAAGTGCCATATGTGTTAACTATTACTATTTCTAATAATAGTGACTAAGATTATTATATCTGAGCCAATAACATATTGTCATAATTTCCATATCATTATAATAATTAATGATATTCAGTAGTGTAGTTTTTTTTTTCTTTTTCTTCTTCTTCAGGTTTCTCTTGATTTATTCCTGGGTACTTGTTCTTCCATATAAATTTTGGAATTGCTTGTAAATTACCTCATAATAATATGTTAGGACTTTAATTGCAATGACTCTATTATATAATTTAGAAAAAGTGAATATCTTTATGATTGTAAACTTAGAAAAAATAGTATTTCAAGAACAGGGGTTAGAATCACTTTTCTGTAAAGGTCCAGATAGTAAATGTTTCAAAGTTTAAGGGTTATCCAGTCTTTATTGCAGCTACTAAACTCTGCCTTTGTAGAGCAAAAGCAACCATAGGCAGGACATAATCAAATGCACATGGTTGCCTGGATTTGGCCCACTGGCCACAATCTGCTGTCCCTCTATTCAAGGATAGAGCAAAATAAAGTCTCCTTAGCTACTTTGATTGTATATTAAATCCTGATATATAACATAGATCTTTTTCTGAGCTCTCTTTCTATTACATTTGTCTCTTCACTGCTTAACTTATCCATTAATTTTATCATGTATTTAAAGAATGACCTTTTTCATTTTATTGTTTTAATTAGAGGCCCAATGCACGAAATTCATGCAAGAGTAGGCCTTCCTTCCCCCAGCTGCTGGCACCGGCTTCCCTCTAACACCTGGGACCCGGGCTTCCCCTCGCAGCCCAGGCTTCATCCGGAAGGTCATCCAGAAGGACATCTGGAAGGATGTCTGGTCTAATTGGCATATTACGCTTTTATTATTATAGATTAGTTCTTTTTCAAACCTGTCTGCTCACATTTTGTAGTTTCTTGTTGACTACTCATTTAATACCTTCATTCTTTATTCATTGTGGTTTTCCATTTCACGGTAGTTTCATATATTCTATATTTGATAATTTAAAATTCTGGAATCCATATGGGCCTAAATATATTGGGCTTTTGTTGTTATTTATTCCTGCTGATTCTAACTCTTGATGGTTCATTTCATTGTATGTTTTGTGAACTTCATTTGTGAGCTTAGAGTTGTTTCTTTCTTTAGTGTTGTATATCCTGAATTCTTTCCTCCAAAGAAGAATTATATTTGCTTTTTCTGAGAGCCATGGGGTGTTACTTTCCTGGGACATTTTCATTTTTATCATCCATCCAGGGGCCTCCACTTCACCCAGGATTCTTGGATTCCAATATGTCTTTTTTTACCTACATTGTGGTTTTCAGCATTTCCCACTAGGACAATCTTGGGGATTTTCTTTATTCTATGACTCCCAAGCAATACAACAAATATTATACTTGCAGGATCTAGTTGTGGTTTTTTTCTGCATTAAAAACACTCCTTCAGATCATTTAATTAGCATATTGCCACAAAGAGTAGTGCTTGATAGATTCTTTAAAAATGAAAGTATAAGTGAAAATAAAAGACACGTGCCCTTATGTTTTGCTCCATATTGCCAATTGACCTCTGAAAAAATATTTAATCAATGTATGTTCTCACAGCAGTGAAAGTAACCACTGTCTCTTACCATTGTCAACAGTGGCTATTATCAATCGTTTCATTTTCTCTTTCAGATACAGATATGTGTGGCTTTCTCTCCCATAGGGGAGAAAAAAATTATGATGTATAGAAATGCATATGTAGTTTCATTCCTCATTTGAAGGTCACCAAGCTAGGATTCAGTAATCATTCGTGGTGAAGGAACCAGCTTCCTAGGTCTGCCCATGGTCTTCTGTGAATAACTGAAGACCCTTGAAGCCTTCTTATTTTTTTAGAGATGAAGGAAGAATGACAGTTATCATTTGGCCTGGACAAACAATTGTAGGACAAAGTAAAAACCATGTCCACTCTCCAGAATCAGTTACATTCTCTCTCTGGCACTATAACTTTCAGGAAATTTTATCTGTTAAACCTTAATTCCCATATTTGAGGGGAAATGGGGAAAATATATTCTGCTTCACACTCTGAATCCATAAGGTCTTTAAAAAGTTATGTAAATCAAGTGTATCATTAGAATGCAATTTCAATGTATGTTCAGATAGTCTGAGGATAAAAATTTATCAAAACACTTCTTTTATTTTTTTTTAATTTTTTTATTGCTTAAAGTAAAAGTTATGATCAAGTGTATCATTAGAATGCAATTTCAATGTATGTTCAGATAGTCTGAGGATAAAAATTTATCAAAACACTTCTTTTATTATTTTTTAATTTTTTTATTGCTTAAAGTATTACATAGGATATTACATATGTGTCCTTTTTTTCCCCGCCCTTGACAATCCCCTGGCCTCCCCTACCCCCCAGTGTCTTATGTCCATTGGTTATGCTTATATGCATGCATACAAGTCCTTCGGTTGATCTCTTACCCCCTTCCCTCCTGCCCCCCAACCCTCCCCGGCCTTCCCGCTGCAGTTTGACAATCTGTTTGAGGCAGCTCTGCCTCTGTATCTATTATTGTTCAAAAGTTTATAATGGTCTCTATTATCCATGAATGTGTGAGATCATGTGGTATTTTTCCTTCATTGACTGGCTTATTTCACTTAGCATAATGCTCTCCAGTTCCATCCATGCCATTGCAAATGGTAAGAGTTCCTTCTTTTTTACAGCAGCATAGTATTCCATCGTGTAGATGTACCACAGTTTTCTAATCCATTCATCTACTGATGGGCACTTAGGCTGTTTCCAGATCTTAGCTATGGTGAATTGTGCTGCTATGAACATAGGGGTGCATATATCCTTTCTGATTGGTGTTTCTGGTTTCTTGGGATATATTCCTAGAAGTGGGATCACAGGGTCAAATGGGAGTTCCATGTTTTGTTTTTTGAGGAAACTCCATACTGTCTTCCATAGTGGCTGCACCAGTCTGCATTCCCACCAGCAGTGCACAAGTGTTCCTTTTTCTCCACATCCTCTCCAGCACTTGTCGTTTGTTGATTTGTTGATGATAGCCAGTCTGACAGGTGTGAGATGGTACCTCATTGTTGTTTTGATTTGCATCTCTCGGATGATTAGTGACTTTGAGCATGTTTTCATATGTCTCTTGGCTTTCTGAATGTCCTCTTTTGAAAGGTGTCTATTTAGGTCCTTTGCCCATTTTTTGATTGGATTGTTTATCTTCCTTTTGTTAAGTTGTATGAGTTCCCTATAAATTTTGGAGATTAGGCCCTTATCAGATATGACATTGGCAAATATGTTTTCCCACGCAGTGGGTTTTCTCGTTGTTTTGTTGATGGTTTCTTTTGCTGTGCAGAAGCTTTTTATTTTGATGTAGTCCCATTTGTTCATTTTCTCTTTAGTTTCAACTGCCCTAGGAGCTGTATCAGTGAAGAAATTGCTTTGGCATATGTCTGAGATTTTGTTGCCTTTGGATTCTTCTAGAATTTTTATGGTTTCCTGTCGTACATTTAAGTCCTTTATCCATTTTGAGTTTATTCTTGTGTATGGTGTAAGTTGGTGGTCTAGTTTCATTTTCTTGCATATATCTGTCCAATTTTCCCAACACCACTTATTGAAGAGACTATCTTGGCTCCATTGTATGTTCTTGCCTCCTTTGTCAAATATTAATTGAGCATATTGGTTTGGGCCAATTTCTGGGTTCTCTATTCTATTCCATTGATCTATATGCCTGTTCTTGTGCCAGTACCAGGCAGTTTTGAGAACAGTGGCTTTGTAATACATCTTGATATCTGGTATTGAGATCCCACCTATTTTCTTCTTTCTCAGGATTGCTGCAGCTATTCGGGGTCTTTTTTTATTCCAGATGAATTTTTGGAGAGTTCGTTCTAGATCTGTGAAGTATGCCGTTGGTATTTTAATGGGAAGTGCGTTGAATTTATAGATTGCTTTGGGTAGTATGGACATTTTAATGATGTTGATTCTACCAATCCATGAACACGGTATGTTCTTCCATCTGTTTATGTCTTCCTCTATCTCTTTTTTCAACGTCCTGTAGTTTTCTGAGTAGAGGTCTTTTACCTCTTTAGTTAAGCTTATTCCTAGGTAGCTTAATTTTTTTGGTGCGATGGTAAATGGGATTGTTTTTATAATCTCTCTTTCTGAAAGTTCACTATTGGTGTATAGAAATGCCTCAGATTTCTTGGCATTAATTTTGTATCCTGCTACTTTGCCAAATTCATGTATTAAGTCTAGTAGCTTTTTGATGGAGTCTCTAGGGTTTTGTATGTATAATATCATGTCGTCTGCAAATAAGGACAGTTTTACTTCCTCTTTTCCAATTTGGATGCCTTTTATTTCTTCTTCTTGTCTAATTGCAATGGCTAATACTTCCAGTACTATGTTGAACAGGAGTGGTGAGAGTGGGCATCCCTGTCTTGTTCCTGTTCTTAGGGGAAATGGTGTTAGTTTTTGTCCATTGAGTATGATGTTGGCTGTGGGCCTGTCATATATGGCTTTTATTATGTTGAGGTATGATCCTTCTACTCCCACCTTGCTGAGAGTTTTTATCAAAAATGGGTGTTGGATTTTGTCAAATGCTTTTTCTGCATCAATTGATATGACCATGTGGTTTTTTTCTTTCAATTTGTTTATGTGATGTATCACGTTTATTGATTTGCGGATATTGTACCATCCTTGCATCCCTGGAATAAATCCTACTTGGTCATGGTGTATGATCTTTCTGATGTACTGCTGGATCCGATTTGCTAAGATTTTGTTGAGGATTTTGGCATCTATGTTCATGAGGGATATTGGCCTGTAATTCTCTTTCATTGTGTTGTCTTTACCTGGTTTTGGTATTAGGGTGATGCTGGCTTCATAGAATGAGCTTGGAAGTGTTCCTTCCTCTTGAATTTTTTGTAGTAGTCTGAGGAGGATAGGTTTTAGTTCTTCCTTGAAAGTTTGGTAAAACTCCCCTGAGAAGCCATCTGGTCCTGGGCTTTTGTTTGCTGGAAGCTTTTTGATGACTGCTTCAATTTCTTCCATAGTTATTGGCCTATTGAGATTTTTAGATTCTTCCTGATTGAGTGCTGGAATGTTGTATTTTTCTAGGAATTTGTCCATTTCCTCCAGGTTGTCTAGTTTGTTGGAGTAGAGCTGTCCATAGTATTTTTTAACAATCATTTGTATTTCTGTGGGGTCTGTTGTTATTTCGCCTCTATCGTTTCTGATTTGGTTTATTTGGGTCCTCTCTCTTTGCTTCTTGGTGAGCCTGGCTAGAGGTTTGTCAATCTTGTTTATCCTTTCAAAGAACCAGCTCTTGGTTTCATTGATTTTCTGTATTGTTTTTTTGGTCTCTATGTCATTTATTTCTGCTCTAATCTTTATTATCTCCTTCCTTCTGCTCACTCTGGGGTTTTCTTGTTGCTCTCTTTCTAATTCTTTGAGTTGAAGAGTTAGATGATTTACTACCATTTTTTCTTGTTTTTTGAGATAGGCCTGTAGAGCTATAAACTTCCCTCTCAGGACTGCTTTCATTGTGTCCCATAGGTTTTGGATTGTTGTGTTTTCATTGTCATTAATGTCCAGGATGTTTTTAATTTCTTCTTTGATGTCATTGGTAACCCAATCAATATTTAATAACATGCTATTCAGCTTCCAAGTGTTTGAGTATTTTGGGTTGTTTTTATTGTAGTTTATTTCTAATATTATGCCATCGTGGTCTGAGAAGAAGCTTTTTATGATTTCAATCTTCTTGAATTTGGGGAGACTTTGCTTGTGACCCAATATGTGGTCTATTTTTGAATATGTCCCATGAGCACCTGAGAGGAATGTATATTCCATGGCTTTGGGGTGAAGTGTTCTGAAGATGTCAATTAAGTCCATCTGATCTAGTGAGTCATTTAGGATTGCTGTTTCTTTGCTGATTGTTTGTCTAGCGGGCTTATCCAGTGGTGTCAGTGGTGTATTAAAGTCCCCTACTATGATTGTATTGTTGTCGATCTCTCCTTTGATATCTTCCAGGAGTTTTTTTATGAATTTGGGTGCTCCTGCATTGGGTGCATATATGTTTACCAGGGTTATATCTTCTTGTTGTATTGATCCCTTTAGTATTATGAAGTGGCCTTCCTTATCTCTGGTTATGGCCTTCACTTTGAGATGTATTTTGTCCGATATAAGTATTGCTACCCCAGCTTTCTTTTCCTTTCCATTTGCGTGAAAGATATTTTTCCATCCCTTCACTTTCAGTCTGTGTGAGTCCCTTCTAATGAGGTGGGTCTCTTGTAGACAGCAGATGTATGGGTCATGTTTTTTTATCCATTCAGCCACTCGATGTCTTTTGGTTGGAGCATTTAGTCCGTTTACATTTAAAGTTATTATTGAAAGGTACTTGTTTGTAGCCATTTCTTTTTTTGTGTGTGTGGCTGTTTTCTTTCTGAGCTTGTTATTTCTTCTTTTTACACCAGTCCCTTTAGCATTTCTTGCATGGCTGGCTTGGTGGTGATAAACTCCCTTAGCCTTTTTTTGTCTGTGAAGCTTCTTATTTCCCCTTCAATTTTGAATGAAAGCCTTGCTGGATAGAGTATTCTTGGATTCAGTCCTTTGCTTTGCATCACTTTGTAGATTTCTGTCCATTCTTTTCTGGCCTGATGTGTTTCTGTTGAGAAATCATTTGATAATCTAATGGGAGATCCCTTGTATGTAACTTTCCGTCTCTCTCTTGCAGCCTGTAAGATTCTCTCTTTGTCCTGAACATTTGCCATGGTAATTATGATGTGTCTTGGTGTGGGTCTTTTCGGATTCACCTTGTTTGGGACTCTCTGGGCTTGTGTGACTTTTTTCTTCCCCACCTCAGGGAAGTTTTCTGATATTATTTCTTCGAATAGGTTTTCTAATCCATGTTCATCTTTCTGTTGTTCTGGCACCCCTATTATTCGTATGTTGTTTCGTTTCATGTTGTCCCAAAGCTCCCTTAGGCTCTCCTCCTGTCTTTTAATTTTTTTCTCCAATTGCAGTACAGTTTGGGTGTGTTTTGCTTCCTTGTCTTCTAATTCACTAATTCGGTCCTCCGCTTCTCCTAGTCTACTGTTGATACTTTCAATGGAGTTTTTTATGGCAGCTATATCACTCTTCATTTCTTCTTGGGCCTTACTTAAGTTGTTGATTTTTTCATCTGTTTCTTCTAGCTTCTTGCATATGGTATTGAATTTTTCATCTGATTCTTCTAGCTTCTTGCATATGGTATTGAATTTTTCATCTGATTCTTCTAGCTTCTTGCATATGGTATTGAATTTTTCATCTGATTCTTCTAGCTTCTTGCATATGGTATTGAATTTTTCATCTGATTCTTCTAGCTTCTTGCATATGGTATTGAATTTTTCATCTGATTCTTCTAGCTTCTTGCATATGGTATTGAATTTTTCATCTGATTCTTCTAGCTTCTTGCATATAGTATTGATTTTTTCCTCCGACCGGTGCATGTACTCTAGGACCCTTATTCTGAATTCTTTTTCCGTCATGTTGCATGCCTCTGTCTCACTTAGCTGCTTTTCTGGCGAGTCCTCCTTCTCTTTCCTTTGGGGGTTTCTTTGTCTACCCATGTTTGATCTCACTGACATATCTAGTTGTTGAGTCGTTCAGTGGCTGCTCCCTGGGTGGCAGTGGCTCCTCGGGCTGTGGTTGCTCCTTGGGCGGTTGTGGTAGCAGTGGCTCCTCCGTTGATAGCAGGGCCTCTGGTGGGTGCTGTTCACAGCTGTGGTGGCTCTTCTGGCAGGTGGAGGGAGGCTTCACACACAGTAACTGTTCCCCAGACAGAGCGTGTGGAGATCAGGAGGCCGCTGTTGCTTGAATCTGCTGCGTTGATTTAAAGGCACAAAATACAACACAACAAGGCACAACGTACCAGGCACTGAACACGAATGTATTTACGATATCAATAACCCCAAATAAAGGTGGCCACCCGAGCTAAGAGAGTTAGGAGATAAGGAAGAAAGAAGAGAAAAAGGTAGAAGAGAAAAAAGAAAGAAAGAAAAAAGAAAAAAAAAGGAGTGCAAAAATAAAATTGGAAAAAGGGAGGGGAAAAAAGAAGAGGAAAAAGAAAAAAAAAAGTAAGAGAGAAAAGAGAGTGAAGTATAAGAGGGGAAGAGACTATTTATATGAGGGGAAAACTCCTATAGAACCGCCACTAATACCAACAATTTACAGCAGCAGATTCCTGGAGATGAATACAAACTACAAACAACCAATAATATCAAGCGACGCAAGGGAAAACAGAAGCACAGAAATAACCGGGGGGCGGGGGGAGAAAAATAAAAAGTGTTTTGGGGTTGGCCTCTGAGGCTATACGGCTTCTCTACTTAAAACTGGTTTCCAAAACACTTCTTTTATTGCCAGAATATTTTCAATTATATTAATTGGACTGTTTAATCTACCAACTGGCCCAATAAAGTAATTGTCCTTAATGGGTACAGAACTAACTTCCTACAAGAGAAAAAATTAGAAAAAATACGAATAAATTTGTATTATTATATTTCCCTAAGGACTGTAGGCCCCAGGTTCCAATAGAGAGAGAGTCTAAATGCACAGAGGTTCTGACATGGAATTTTTAAATTAAGTCAAACTTAACAAAAAGGCTGATGAATATCCCATCCTACCTGAAATTCCTTTCACCAAGTATACCTTCCACACACTTTCATGCTGAAGCATTATGCCAAGATAAAAAAAAAATGCTTTCCCAACAGCCAATCAAGAGTCATTTAGTATTGAAGAGGTGCCATGAACTGACATTCCTATTAGCATAAGAGTGTTTTAGAATGTTAGGGACACCACAATGTGACCATTAATACTGATTAAGCCCAATTATATTTCTTAACATGAAAAATCACTTTCTAAAATGATAGTATTCACATTTTTCCTCAAAATTGTACAATTCAAATAAGTAGCCATTGCTTTTAATTAATGACCAGAATTTAAACTAATACACATTCCCAGGGGCCATGCATTACATTTTATTAAATTATGATAGCAAATGACATATTTGTATCTTATTTTAATCTTTGTGTTTACCCAATTTCAAAATCAATTAAAACAATTAATTATAAATGGCCTTGGTCATTTCAGTTGGAAAATGCTATCTGAGCAAATTTAAAAGTGTATTTTTGTTACTTACTAATATTTAAAAAATAGGTTCTCCTAGAGGAAAAGACAACACATATGTTCATGCTAGTTAAAATCTACCTAAGTTTAAAAATAGAACTCAGCCATTTATCCATCTTTCTTTATTAGCAATGATCAAGAATCACCCATGCAACCCCCTAACCCAGGACTATATGATTTCGTGTCTCTGGTCATCTTGAGACAGAGTATGAAGGCAATGATTTGTAGTCTCAGATAAGATATAAAAATGGCAATCTTTTGACACAGGTAAGACAGTTTGAAGCTTCCTGAATATTGGGGCTTCATGTTATTTTGCAACATTAGAGGTGGCTTTAAATCAAAGGTGAAGAAGTCAGAACCAGAACAGCAGGTAGTAAATAAGAGAGATATGGTGACATGGCCTGCCCGTGCCTGCTGGAGCTCAGGAGAAGGCTGACCCCATGCCAAACAGAACTAACAAAACTTTTTTCTCTAGATAGGGCAAACACAAAATGATTTTTCCCTTACTTTTAAAAAATATAAACAAATAAAGAAGGTAGATTTTGCAGCAGAAAGAGAAGTGCTGTAACAATATACAAGGTAGCTTGGAAGGAAGCACAGATCAGATTAATACATGGGCAGCACATCTCTGGAGAACAAGGTTTAATTCCAGCTCTTGTCACAAATGAAATGAGTTTGACGGTCTGTAGTGAGCAGTATTGCATAACACACAAAACTGCTGCACTCCTTGGCAGAGAAAATCAAGAATGTTCCACACAGAACGAAGTTAATCCCATTTGATAGAAAATAACTCATAGTGCAATTCCTTTAAGTATCTGGGGAGGAAAATTCCTTACAGATGGTGAGCATTATTGATTACAAGATATAGGAAACAATTGTCCTCCATCTCATTACTCTATTTGGTCGGTTGATCAGAAAGGGGTTTCAAGCACCAGAAATATTAATCTTTCACATTTTTTATTAGCAGCAAATAATATCAGTGTATCATTAACCCATGTGTCTTTTCCAAAATAGATATCTGTGCACTAGGAGAAAATTGTCCAAGGGTGCATTTTGTCACCAACATAGGATTATGTGACTCACCTGAGCTTGAGGGGCCCCGAATTATTGATTTTAAGACCCACAAAGGAAATCTCAAATGTAATGTATATTTCTAAGGTGTGTTCCTGGTCTGGCTACCAATTTCACAGTTATAATTTCAACGAATTTCTCTGTGCTATCACTTCACAGCTACTTATCCTTTGAAAATAATGCAATAATAATGATTGTGTTTCTAATACATAGACTGAATACTGAATAAAGCATTCTTCATGGTATCTAATCACTCTAGCTCCAATTCCTCTTTTTTGGTGTGTTTTTAAAATATTTTTTATTGATTTCAGAGAGGAAGGAAGAGGGAAAGAGATAGAAACATCAATGATGAGACAGAATCACTGATCTGCTGCCTCCTGCACACCTGCCTCTGGGGACTGAGCCCGCAATCTGGGCATGTGCCCTGACCGACCGGGAATCCAACCAACGACTTCTTGGTGCATGAGTCGACACGCAACCACTGACCCACACCAGCCTGGATCCAATCCCTCTTTTTACACCATTTCAATAAGCAATGTGATTTTTAAGGAGTCACTGTGCTCCTGTTTCACTTTTATCATTTGAGTTTACATAGTAAACCACAATGATGAAATCCTGCAAAGACTTCAGGGATTAACCACATTTCCTGTTTTAATACAGGGATGTTGTAAGGACTTGTGATTCAACCTTGTATTAATACAAACGCCTCTCTTACCCGTCATTTCATCCCAGAAGACAGAACATATTTGTTTGTTCACTGAGCCATCATAGCTATGACATGTAGATCTGCAAAACATCAAAAAGTATGTTAAAATTATTTTCTCTTGCTGACTGTCTAACTTTTATAATGGCTCTGTATATCTCAAATTCTATTTTAAAAATCAAAAAGAAAGAAAGAAAGAAAGAAAGAAAGAAAGAAAGAAAGAAAGAAAGAAAGAAAGAAAGAAAAAGATGTGTAACACTGGATGTTGATTGGATTAACTAAAGTGGTTGATGTTATTAGTGAAAATATTGAATAAAAAATCAGCTCAATAAATAAAGCAGAAAACACTTTTTTAATGAGTGCAACAAAAGGCTATGAAAGAACACTTATTAAGCACTGCACTGTATTTAAGGAACATGCAAGATGATATACATCCATTGTCTCACGGAATTCTCATAGCAACACCAGGAGTAGATATTGGCACCACTATTTTGCAGATGAGAAAATGAGTTCATACAGGTTAAATAACTTACAAATATCAAATATATGTGACAGAACTAGAATTTCTAGACCTGACTGACCTGCAAAGCTATTATTTTCTCTATACTGTAGCATGTTCTATTAGTGTAAGAATTAGGGTACAGGTTAAACTGCTGTAACAAAGAGCTGCCAAAATACAGTGGCTTACATAAGAGATTTGTTTATTAATTTATTCAATACTAGAGGCCCGGTGCATGAAATTTGTGCACTGGGGGGGGGAGTTCCCTCAGCTTGGATTGCAAGAGGGCACAGGCCAGGCCGAGGGACCCCACCGGTGCATAATCAGGGCCACGGAGGGACATGTGAGGTCGGCCAGATGGGGAGGGACTGCATGTCTGGCCCATCTCGGTCAGTCCTCATCAGCCAGACCCCAGCAGCAAGCTAACCTACCAGTCGGAGCATCTGCCCCCTGGTGGTCAGTGCACATAATAGAGAGCAGTTGAGCAGCCTTAGCATATCATTAGCATATTATGCTTTGATTGGTTGAACAGTTGACCAGACGACTGAACACTTAGCATATTAGGCTTTTATTATATAAGATATTTACTTTTCTCCCACATAATGGTCTTAGAGATTTCTGCTTCACTTTCAACTATTTCATAGAGTTATTAATGGTTGTAAATTCCTTCCATCTCTCTGCTTGTTCATCCTTTAGGGGGTTGTCCTCCTCTGCATCATCAAAGCTAGGTTGCTTCTAGATTCATATTCCAGAACACACAAAGAGGCAGAGAGGCAAAATCTAGAGAAAGTAATGTGGCTTTCTTTTTCTTTATTAATTTAATTTATTGGGGTGACATTGGCTTGCAAAACTGTACAGGTTCAAGCGTGCAACTCAGCAAAACATCATCTGCACACTGAATTGTGTGCCCATTGCCCCAAGCAAAGTCTCTTTCCATCCTCATTCCCCCCACCTTTTCCCACTTCCATCTAGCCCCAATCCCTTTCCCTCTTGCCATCACCATACTGTTGTCTGTGTCTGTGTGTTATATATATGTTGTTTGTTGTTGTTTTTTTGCTAATCCCTTCACCTTCTTTCATTGTTTTTAAGAGAAGATGGCCCAAATGCTGCAGATATTCACTTTCATTCACATCCCATTGGCTCAACCTTGTTGCTTACCTAGTGGTAAGGGAAAGTGGAGAATGTAGTCAGTCTCCAGCTACATGGCCATGTGCCTAGAAAATAAAGAAATAATGGATTTTGATGAAAAACTCGTATACTGTCACCATTAAGGATTATACAGAAGGGTCAGGGGGACACAGTATGTGGTGAAGGGACTCCATAGGAGAATTGAGAAGCCATAATAGCCCCACCAGTGTGGCTTAGTGGTTGCATGTCAACCTATGAACCAAAAGGTCACTGATTCCATTCCCAGTCAGGGCCCATGCCTGGGTTGTGGGCTTGATCACCAATAGGGCGCCTGCAGGAGGCAGCCAATGAATGATGATTCTCTCTCATCATTGATGTTTCTAATTTTGTCTTGCTCTCTCTTCCCCTCTCTCTAAAATAAATTTTTTAAAAAGCCATAGTAAGTATAGAAAGCACTTGAATGAAGATGTGATGAGAGGATTTCACTTTGTCCCAGCTATGACTACTATGTGACAAATGGACATTTGAGTTTAGTCATATTTTAGCTAAATTACTTCTTGAAAGAAAAGTCAGTTATATAGAATACATATTATGTCATGTTACAAATACAGATTGTGTAGAAAATATTGTATAATATCTACACTAATAAAAGAGAAACATGGTAATTAGCGTACGACCGCTACCCTTCCCATTGGCTAATCAGCATATCCTTATGCAAATTAACTGTCAGCCAAGATGGCAGCCGGCAGCCATGC
>NW_005359840.1:5422145-5431951 GCF_000412655.1 Myotis brandtii
GGGCCACAACCTCCCTATCTGCCCTGCTCTGTGCCTGATAGGGGGGAGCTCCCCAATCCCCTGATTGCCCTGCGGCTCTGTGTTTGACAGGGGGGAGCTCCCCAACCCCCTGATCTGCCCTGCTCTGTGCCTGATAGGGGGGAGCTCCCCAATCTCCTGACTGCCCTGCGGCTCTGTGTGTGACAGGGGGGAGCTCCCCAACCCCCTGATCGGCCCTGCTCTGTGTGTGACATGGTAGAGCCATAACCTCTCCATCGGCCCTGCCCCGAGTGTGACAGTGGTGGCGCCCCAACCCCCTGATCGGCCCTGCTCTGTGTGTGACATGGTAGAGCCATAACCTCTCCATCGGCCCTGCCCCGAGTGTGACAGTGGTGGCGCCCCAACCCCCTGATCGGCCCTGCTCTGTGTGTGACATGGTAGAGCCATAACCTCTCCATCGGCCCTGCCCCGAGTGTGACAGTGGTGGCGCCCCAACCCCCTGATCGGCCCTGCTCTGTGGGTGATAGAGGGTGGCGCCCCAACCCCCCTCCACGGGCCTTGCTCTGTGTGTGACAGGGTAGAGCCATAACCTCTCCATCGGCCCTGCCCCGAGTGTGACAGTGGTGGCGCCCCAACCCCCTGATCGGCCCTGCTCTGTGGGTGATAGAGGGTGGCGCCCCAACCCCCCTCCACGGGCCTTGCTCTGTGTGTGACAGGGTAGAGCCATAACCTCCCCATTGGCCCTGCCCTGAGTGTGACAGGGTGCAGCGCCCCAACCCCCTGATCCGCCCTGCTCTGTGTGTGACAGGGGGCGGTGCCCCAACCCCCCAATCGGACCTACCCTGAGCGTTACTGAGGGTGGCATCGCAACCTCCCGATCCGCCCTGCTCTGTGCATGACAGGGCGGCGCCCCAATTCCACAACTGGCCCTGCTCTGAGCCTGACCAGGTGCTGCACCTAGGGATTGGGTGTGCCCTCTGCCACCCGGGAGCAGGCCTAAGCCAGCAGGTCGTTATCTCCCAAGGGGTCCCAGACTGCGAGAGGGCACAGGCCGGGCTGGGGGACCCCCTCCCCTCCCCGAGTGCACAAATTTTTGTGCATCGGGCCTCTAGTATGTACTATAATTAAGGATATTTATTACATTCTAGTTTTACTCTACTAACAATAGCCCTTAAAAATCATTTATTGTAAAAAGTAAAAAGGAATAGATAAAACAGGTTTGGCAAAATCTTGAGTATTGTTTGATTCTTTTTTAATCTTTATATATTTGGAAATATTCATAAGAAAATATTTTAAAACAAATTATTAAGAAAAAACAACCAAGAGGAAAAGTCAGCAATATTAAAGTGAATACAGACTGATAAGTGGAAGCAAAGAATAGAAGTGAAAGTCTAACTACTTTGTTTTCTAAAATGATTTTGTGTAGAAGTTTCAGATGGGATATGTTTACACTAATGACCTGGTAGTTAGACCATATCATAGCAACTTGAATTGCAATGCAGTTTTACTTACAGTGTATTTCAGGTGGAATGTCTTCTTATCTGTCTCTATTCTTCTTCACAAAACTTTACCCAATGCTCTAACTTAAACTGATTTCTCTGTCCTCTCAAATTTTTCTATAATAATAGACCACAACACTCATATCAGTGCTTCATCAGACATTGCCAGATATTGTTACTCAATATATTGTAGTCTTAGAAGCTTTATGTCAAAATATTCCTATAAAATTGTCAGATTTTAAAGACAATTCTTATTAGACAAAATTTACATTTACTCAGAGTTTGGGTTCTCTCATTATATTATATAACATTTTTGAAAGACCTGAATTTGTCACCCCTTCATACCTAATTGACTCTAGGTAAGAAACACTCTCTCCATGTTTTAATTTCCTCATTTGTAAAGTGGAGGTAATGATGCTTACTTTGTAAGATGTTGTAGGTATAAAATGGGACACCTTAAGGGAAAGCACTTAGCAGAGTGATTGGCACATGTTATGTACTTAGTAGAGTTCAGTTCTTTATTCTCCTTTATATAAACACTAGTGGCCCAGTGCATGAAATTCATGCACTCAGGGGGGTGGGGGGTTCAGCACAGATTGCAAGAGGGCTCAGACCCCACTGGTGCAAGATCAGGGCCAGGGAGGAATGTGGGAGGTTGGCCAGCTGGGGAGGGACTGTGGGAGGGCTACAGGGTGTGTCCGGCCCATCTTATTCAGTCCCGATTGGCCGTACCCCAGCAACAAGCTAACCTACTGGTCGGAGCGTCTGCCCCCTGGTGGTCAATGCACATCATAGTGACTGGTTGACTGGTTGACTGTCTGCCTCTTGGCTGTCGGTGCATGTCATAGAGAGTGGTTGAGCGGCCTTAGCATATCATTAGCATATTATGCTTTGATTGGTTGAATGGCCAACTGGAGGACGGGACACTTAGCATATTAGGCTTTTATTATATCTACTAGAGGCCCGGTGCATGAAATCCATGCACGGGGTGTGTGTGTCCCTCAGCCCAGCCTGCACCCTCTCCAATCTGGGACCCCTCAAGGGATGTCTGACTGCCTGTTTAGTCCCGATCCCTAGTCGCCCCCAACTGCCCTCCCCTGCAGGCCTGGTCCCTCCCAACTGCCCTCCTTTGCTGGCCTGATGGCCCACAACTGCTCTCCCCTGCTGGTCATCTTGTGGTGGCCATCTTGTGTCCACATGGGGGCGGCCATCTTGTGTGTTGGAGAGATGGTCAATTTGCATATTACCCTTTTATTAGATAGGGTAATAATAAAAGCCTAATATGCTAATTAGACCAGACAGCTGAAAGACCTACTGGACCTCCTTCTGGATGACTTTTTGAATGAAGCCGGGGCTGTGAGGGCCAAGCCCCTTGCACGAATTTTGTGCATCGGGCCTCTAGTAGGATGATAAAAGGAATAGGCATTAATTCCAATAGTTTAAATATTTCTCTTAACTTTATTGAGGTATATTTGAATATCATAAATTCACCCATTTCAAGTATACAATGTAATGATTTTTAGTAACTTTATCGAGTAGTACAATCATAAACATAAATTAGTTTTATAATATGTTCATCCACCCCAATAAGGTCAATATGCTTTATAACCCTTAAATATACTTTATTCCATTTGGCTATTGTGTAGAATAGGACTTGTGTACATCTAGTTCAACATTTAATGTCTTCTCAAACTGCATTGATCCTTACAGTGCAACTATTCCACTGGTCCCCTGGCGATTGTTTTGCTCCCTTTATTGCTATAATGCCCAATACATTTGAAGTTGAGCAACTTGGGCAGCGGAATGTCCAACAGTGATGATACTCAACTAATCAGTATGTAAGCAGAGCTGTTCATGCCACAACAACATGGAATACATGACCTTTTTCGGGCCTCTCCCTTACGCGAATGCATGTTATGTGTAGTTACTATTCCGTGTCTTTTTGCCTTCTCAGTGAGAATCAGGCATGAGGCAATAATATTGACTGTCCTATTTTCATGTTTGTTTTAGCCATAGTTCTCTAAGTTTCTTGCTGAGTAAACTTGTATCTATTTATTGCTGTTATTACTATTGATATTTATTGAGTGCTTTTTATATGCCAGGAATTGTGCTAAATACTTTTTATACATCATTTTGCTTCTTGATCTTCATGATAAACCTACTAAATAGTTACCATCTTTATTTTAAAGATGTGGAAGTGTGTTTCCCATTTTGGATGAGGAAACTGAGGTCTAAAGATGTAAAATAGTTTCCCAACATCACCTAACAAGTTTGCAATGGAGCCTGACTACAAAACCCTCTTAATCACATTTCCAAGAGTAAAGATCATAAACCACCTGCTCAGTGAATACCAACCATCATTATAACCTATATTTATTAACCCATAAATACCCTGTGTGGCAGGAATTGTTAGCCCCATTTAATTGAAGAGGAAACTGAGGGTCAGAGAGTTTAAATGACATGTTAGGGAAACTAAGTGGCACTTAGGGTAACAAATACAAGGCAGCTAATGTGGGCCTCCCTTAAACCAAGTAGACTCTCTTGAACTCCTTCTGCCTCTGAGTTCAAATACTGGTTCTGTTACTTCCTAGCTGTTTAATCAAGGAAGAATTGTTCAACCTTTTAGAACCTCAGTTTTCTTATCTGTAATATGAGGTTAATGATAATAACAACTTAATAGGTTATTGTGAAGATTAAATTAGTTAAGATATATAAAGTACCTAGAACCAGGGTCTGGTACATAATAAGTGCTTTATAAAAACCAGCTTATTAGTAATAGTAGCAATAGGATTTATTGTTACTATGCTGAATTGCCTCTAGGCCATGTATCATTTATCATATCAAGTGCACTGTTTTCCAGCCTCATCATCTTCTACATAGTCCTGTTTTCTTGCAACTACTTTTTATAGATGTTTTAAATCTGGTATTCCAGAAATACTTCAAACCATTCAAAACTATTTTTAAAGATGCAGGATTGAGTTTCTTCACAATATACATTTGTGATTAATTTGCTTTCCAATGTGATAAGAATGTATGAGAATACAATTTCACTCTTCTTTTTGTGATGAGGACAGAGTTTCCTACTCTACTCTAGAATCTCTATAGTCTTGTTTCTTACAAACAGTGGGGAAATAATGACCTTATCAAAGCTAATGAAGTGAGAGGTCCATAGCAGTATTATCAGCAGCGAGCCCAAATGGAAAAGGCCCAACCCTCCTGGCCAGGGCAAATATCAGCTGGACCCCTAGGGAGGCTTTTTACAAATTTCAACCACTACTCAGGGGGTTAGAATCATTTCTAAAATTTAAAAAGTGCTTTTCTGATAAGTAGACTTGCTAGCTAATATCTCTTGAAAGTGAAAAGACTAGCTGGAAAGTAAATATCAACCTAAAATATAGTCATATTTCTTATAACCAGTGATTTACATGTGAATCCACATAGGTGGTTATATATACTACCTGGTTTTAAAAAAAGCTAAGCTTTCATGAATCATTTATTCTGTGTGACAAATATATGATTGTGATTAAAACTTGCGTAGTTTGTCTCTTTGTTTGTTTGTGAAATGTTTCTCCAGTGCCTACTATAAGCCATGCACTCTACATTGGTTCTTTGGTATTGATAATGTGTAATAACATAAAGTCCAGAAAATGACCTTGCTTCTGCTGTGACCCTGGAGATTTCTTAGTTTCATTATAGATATATTTTGACTTAACTCTGAATACAGATGATCAAATTAACAGGATTCTGGAATGTCCTTATCCCAGGATATCCTAGGTCCTGCCATGATGATACATTTGAAATTAATTTCCTTTAAGAGAAAATTAATATCTTGTCTGTGATCAGTTTAATAGAGGCTAAATGATTAGTAAATATGTTTGTCATTTTTAATATTTACCTTAAACGTATATTTAGTATGGCAAAACCTATGTTGTTGGGGTCCAGCTCCAGCAGGTCCAGGGGTTCCCAAAGGTGTGGACGGAGTCAGCGAAGAAGGAATGACACGGAGAAAGTGTCCAGTTGATCAGCAGCCTAGCCAGGATCTCTAGCCAGGTTCTGTCTAGGATCTCCAGCCAAGTTCTGTCTAGGTTCTCCAGCCAGGTTCTGTCCAGGTTCTCTTGCCATGTTCTCTCACTAGGTTCTGTAGCCAGGTTCTGTCCAGGTTCTCTTGCCATGTTCTGTTGCTAGGTTCTCCAGCCAGATTCTGTCTAGGATCTCCAGCCAAGTTCTGTTTAGGATCTCCAGCCAAGTTCTGTCTCTAGGTTCTGTCACTAGGATCTCTCTTTATTGTCTTGTTACATCTGTATTTATACAAGTTGATTTTAATACTATCAATTTCTATTCCAAAGGTTAGGGCGTTTCTTATCTCCATTCCAGGCAGTAAAGATTATGTAGCTTAAGCGTGATTGTTAAAGTGATTAACTACCTGCCTGGCACTTAGTTAAGGGATTTTATTCCCTCCCTAACTTCAGGGAAAAATCCCTACCTGGGGAAATAACCTTCTCAGAGAGGTGACCTTGGTTAAAACACATAGCACCAAGAAGGGGAGCAAACATACTAAGAACAGTATGCCATATACGCCAGATCCCTTGAAATATATGCTGTGCAGATGTTTCTTCCCTGCAGCAACTATGTCAAGCAGCAAGGATGGACCTGCTCCTGGCACTATGTTCTGAAAATTGTTATAAATGTTTGGTTATCTGGTTCCAAGAACAGATACACAAAGAAGGGAAATTAATCCAATCTCTACTATATTATGATCCTATTTAATTATCCAAATTTAAATATGTCAGTAATGGCCCTGCCAGTGTTGCTCAGTGGCTCAGCATCTACCTATGCACCAGGAGGTCATAGTTTGATTTCCCAGCAGGGCGCATGCTGGGTTGCAGGCTCCATCCTCAGTAGGGGGTGTGCAGGAAACAGCCAATCAATGATTCTCTCTCATCACTGACGTTTCTATCTCTCTATCCCTCTCCCCTACTCTCCGAAATCAATAAAAATATATATTTAAAAAATAAATATTTCAGTAATGATAAAAGTAAATGTTAATAATGTTATATAGGTTCTAATATTCTCTTAAAATGGTTAAAACATGCATATGGATTTTTTCTTCAAGCAAAAAACTGATATAAAATAAAATCAAAGTTCACACCATGTATTTAATGACAATATTGAAGGATATGCACTCATATATTTAAATCTTGTTCTAACAATATTGAAAAGGTATTTATGATATATACTACCTGCATTATTAGAGTTATTTCAAGATGGGAACAATGAACCATAACTATTTTTTTTCAAGTGACTTTAAAAAGACCTTTATACTGTGTAATTAATTGGCCAACTAGGGAAATCTGCTGTAGAAATAAATGCAGTTCAAATAGTATTTCATAGTAGATGGCATTTGTTCAGAAACCTTTTTTCTGAAGACTATTAAAACATGCATGAGAAACTACCAATTACTTAGTCCAGAGAGAGTTCCTTACAGAAAAAGCTTGGGGAATTATCATACAATAATAATAAAAACACCAAATGTGTTCCATAGGGCATGAGATCATATACTCTTGGTGACTTTAGTCACCAGATTTTATATCTAATTAGGTCTATCACTCTGCTTCAAGATCAGTTTAAATAGTTGACTCCTTATTGAAAAATTAAAATTTATTGGCATGAAATGTGCACAGAACTGCTAGTCTTACAGTGACATTGGATCTTTTACTCACAAGCATCCTTTTCATCGATATGTAACATTTTGATATTCATCTTAAAGTGCAACAGCAGATGAGAAGGTATTAGTCTGCACATGTCTCTAAAGAGTATAACAATCTCAATTTATTGCAGAAGGAAATGCCTGGAACACATGATGCAAATACTATAAACATGTCTTCTCTTTTGAACTGAAATCTGCAGCTGAACTTGACTCAGTCTTCCTTACTCTTAACCAGGTCATTTCATAAGACATGAAAATTTACATAAAGTGCTTTTTATTTTCCCTCTCATCTATCAATTCATTCAAATGAATTCTATTTGGATAACTGAGATTTGACTGCTTTAGTTAGAGACTAATAATCAATACTAAAATCTGTGCCAAGGTATCATTTCACCATGCTTTTTCTTCAGCCAATTGCTGACTTAAAGTGGAACATTCCTAGTAATATTTGACTTGTTAGAGCCTCATTTTTAGGCCCTTAGTTGCCAATCATCTAGCACAAAATAACACGGGAATTAAGTAAAAGTTTGAGGAGGCATTGGGAGATTATTCAGCCTTTATCTTCCTTAAAGTTGAGTGATTAGTGACCATATGAATGGTTAGGGCTTTGGTAGTCATGGGTACTTTGGTAAAAATCCATAGCTCAGAATGAATAATTTTTTATTGAAGTCCAATATGTTTTGCATTGTATCCTAAGGATTATTATCATGGCTACTGGCCTCCATGTGGGTGTAAAGTAGTGCCCACTCAATATCCTTGGATGGTGCTGACATTGGTTGAATCAATATAGGTGCTGATGAATCTTTCTCAGACAAAAAAGAGAGAACAATAAAACAGTGGGAAAAAAATGAATTTACATTAAATATAAAGACATTGTTCCTGTCTGTTGCTTAAACAAGCATGGGGTTGGGGGGGAGAGATGAGTCAAGTATTTTGGCACTGGAGAGAAAATTCCCCTTAGATTTAGAATGGAACAACTGGACAAGATGGTAAAAATTATTAAGGACATTGCTACCAAATAGGTTAATATGAAAACTAAATTTTCTCTTTGTCTTTTAGTAAAGGTGTCCTAGTTGATCCTGGGTTGACATTGAAACACATTCAAGACAGCCTTATTTTCAAGACATAGTTTTTTGAATTTCTAATTCATATTTGAAAGGAATCCATAAACCAGGTTTATTTAAACACTCTAAAAACAATACTACTTGAAGTTGTACAAGGTGATATTCATATAAATAGATAAGCTATATTTATATAAAAATTGATAATTTTCAATTCTTATTAGTAGGGTTGTGACAAGTTTCTTCTTAAAAGGACAGCATTGATACCAGTAATGGGTTCAAACTAGTGAAAAAGATTGGTTTTTGGAAGAATTATTGACCACACTAAAGCCTAGTTAATATAACAACTGGCAATTACTGATTGGTCTTACACTGAGAAATTTGTGTAACCATTTTGGTGTCCAAAATAATAGCAAAAAACAAATTTAAAAATATTTTTGAGAGTCATTACTTGATAATTATTAAGTATGAAGGAACCATTATATAATGGAACCAAAATATGAATAGTAAAGGTAGGAAAATGGGGAAAGATGAGACAGAGCAAAAAAAGCTATCAGTTAAAAACAACTACAATAACAACTATTCCCTTAAATGTGCCCCAAGACAACTATCTTTCAGAATCTCGATTGAGGATTATGTTTTCTAATTTTTCATTCTTATTTTTAATCTCATGAGAAACTCATATTTTTTTTTGACGACTGCTGCATTTGCATCAGTGCTGTTAAAGTCATATTGGTTTCCATCTGCACAACTTAGTGACCTCCAGACTGAGAGTTGAATGTTATGTCTATGGGAGTCTGACAGATTCCAAGTGACAGATGAAATCATTGAGTTGAATTGGTAACTGCAAAATGGACACAATTAGATTGGTTGTGAAATTCCGAAGATGAAACTGCTAGATAGAGCTGAAGTTCCTTGCAGTGCCAAAGCAGTTAGTTTTTGAGAACTAACTTATATTTGGAACAATTTCTTATAAAGAGCTTTTGTAGCTAAAATTCTGAAAGCTCAAGTATCCTTTACCTGAGTCTTAAGGAAGGTAAAAAAAAGACCTAGGCAATTAATCTTTGCCATTTGTCGACATATGTTTTTACTTTCCCTGAACCCACTAACCTGGAGGGGATTATATATTTTCTTTAACTCTGATTCAAGAAGATGATTCAGAAAGAAATTGGATGATATTAGTAACACTTTAATTTTGCAATCTAACATAATCAAGTGCAAATACACAGCCAATTGCAATATTTGAATTGGATATCACATATATGTTAAGGGGAAAAAAACAACACTTTAAAAGCTCTACTAAAAAAATCAGGGGTGAGACTGGAGACCAAGATGGCGGCATAGGAAAACACCGGAAATTGCTGCCTCTGACAACAACTTCAAAAATACAACTAAAAGACAGAACGGTCACCATCCAGAACCACAGGAAGGCTGGCTGAGTGGAAATTCTACAACTAGAAGGAAAGAGAAGAGCACACAGACTCAGAGGAGCTACGAAAGTAAAGTGCAGAGGTACGGAGGCTCCGGCGCGCGCGGAAAGGGGCGGGCACCTGAGGACGC
>NW_005359840.1:5432836-5451461 GCF_000412655.1 Myotis brandtii
GCCGAGCTCAAAAGTTTCGCCATCACTGGCCTATAAGCTCAAAATTACAGAAAACAAACAAATAATGTTGACCTACACTTGATTAAATATTCAGTAAACAAAAAAGCAATTGAAAACAAAATAAAGCTAAAAGAACACATACAGAGGGGTATGTGTATACATTTAGGTCAATGGAACAGAATTACTAAAAGAAACTAATTGTCACATTGAAATCATAATAAATGGAGCAGATATTAACAGGGACAAAAACTAGAAAGATGAGATATGTGTATTCTTTAAAGTCTGTTAAGACCATCAATATGCAGATTACTCTCTATCAGACAGAACTTGTAACAGGGTTGAAAAGGAGGCGTGAGTAATCAATTAAATGCGTGAGATTACAAGTAGGAGGGAACATTTTTTTAAATCACTCCAGGACGCTCTGGGCATAATCACTGCCAGAAACACTATGTCCTGAATCCTAAGTAAATTTTCAAAGATAGAGCTAACTAAATGTAATGTGAAAATCCCCTCCAGTGAAAAGTAACAACTCAAAACAGATATATCTATGAAACACAAAACTTTCAGTTTTCATTTTTTGCAAAAGCTCTTTTTAGAATGTAGTAGTTAAATGCCACAAATTTCCTCTTAGTAGAGAATCTAAGCAGATCCTATAAGTACTGATAATATACCAACCCTGGATTATCACTAATAGTCATCTGAAAAAGAAGTAGCATTTAACATAAAATATTGCCAGAATAATTATTCCTCTTCACATTTTATAGTTTTCATTTGTTTTTATAAATATACTATTATGTCAACAAATGTAAAATCAGCATTATATGAAATGCTGAAAGGTATTCTTTAAGAAGAGGAAGAAGAAAAAGGAACTCTTACCATTTGCCACAGCATGGATGGAACTAGAGAGCATTATGCTAAGTGAAATAAGCCAGTCAGAGAAGGATAAATACCACATGATCTCACTCATTTGTGGAATATAATGAACATCATAAACTGATGAACAGGGACTGATCCAGAGACGGAGAGGCATTGATTGGACTGTTGGGCCTTGGAGGGAAGGTAGGGGAGGGTGGGGGTGAGGGGGAAAGATCAACCAAAGGACTTAAATGCAAGCATAAAGGTCTAACCAATGGACACGGACAACGGGGGGCGGTGAGGGCATGAGTGGGGGGGGTAGGGGGTAATGTGGGTATAAGGACACATATGTAATATCTTAATCAATAAAAAAAATATTAAAAAAAATCAGGGGAGATTAGAAATAATTTCTGAAAGTGAAGAACAATGTCATAAAAATGCTTAAATGATTATAGCAAACAAAGAGTTTTATTTTAGTTCACCCTATTATTGAAATGGAAATGATACACTGTTACTTGATAGTAAAGTTACTTTTCCCATTTTCATTCTTGATTTATAACTCTAATTTTACATTCAGTTGTTAACAATCTTACAAAGTCAGTGCAAATCTACAGAGATAATGAAAAATAAATGATGCTACAAAGTCTAGTCAAAATTAACACTAGACCATTAAGATGTCAAATTACAATGGGTTAGTTTCATCAGGTATACCATTTTGTAGTACAGTATTGGGCAACAACAGGGGAAATAAATTATTCAGACACTCTGCTCCTTTTAGGATTCTACTGAACAACTTGTGCAAGCAGCTTCTGTCTCCCGCTCTGCCAGAGCATGGAAAATAATTCAGGCTTTATTCTTGTAGACTCGGAATGGATTTCTGTGATGATTTTAATGTCTCTCTTTTAAAATTTCAGTATATTTTAATGACATAGTGAATCATCAGTGTTGTTGAAAGGTTTCATTACTCATTGTATGAAGTTGAAATGCTCCATTACTCATTATATCAGGTTCAAATGAGATATAACTGCTTTGTAGCATAATGCTTATTTATTAAAATGTATTTATCTTGTCGATGCATTAATATGTGTTTTTCATAAGAGATGTGATTTTTATAACAATTTCCCATAAAATTACAAGAGCTATCTGAAACCTTTTAGACAATTTAGCAGAATATTAATCTTACAAAATTGCTATGCTAATAGCATTCTTCTAAGTAAATACAGTGAAGCTTCATTATAGTATTCCTAAAATGATCTGTAACCCACTACCTCTAGTCATTAAAAAATGCATTCCTTAACATCAAAGTTACCTTAACAATTGTAACACTAGACATCTCAAAACTGTTTTTATCTGCTGGAAATTAATTTCAAAAACTTTCTATTGAGTCAGTTCTAAAAGAAGAGACATGTTCTATAATATAGCAATACAATCTATTGGTTGTCTATCTGGCTTATCCTAGCATGAGACTTAGATATAAGTATTAGTACAGTTTATCAGCAGGAATTTGCCTCCACTGTGAAAAAAAAAAGTTAATTTGGCATCTTGTTTCCTCAAAGACTTGGATGTAAATGAGAGTGAAAAAGTAAAAATTGACCCAGTTATTATGGAGTACATTAAAAAATCAAATTGTGTTGAGATGAGCCTGGAAATCTAAATTGATAAGGAGGCATATTTTGTATCAGTCAAATAAAAAACAGTAAGAAGGGTATATATTTCAAGTGTATGAAGCATCTATATATATAAAAGCCTAAGTGACCGGCTGACCAATCGACCGGTAACTATGATGTGCACTGACCACCAGGGGGCAGACACTCAATGCAGGAGCTAAAACCACAGGCATGAAAAAGTTTAACAGACTGATGAGTCTCAGAGGGAAGGGGGTGAGGGGGAGGGTGGGAAAATATTAACCAAAGATCTTATATGCATGTTAGAGGCCTGGTGCACAGATTCATGCACCGGTGGGGTCCCTCGGCCTGGCCTGCACCCTCTCACAATCCGGGACCCCTCGGGGGATGTCACAAAGCCAGTTTTGGCCCAATCCCCACAAGCCAGGCCAAGGGACTCCACCAGTGCATGAATCCGTGCACCAGGTCTCTAGTATGAAAATAAAATGAGAAAACTGCCTGTTTCTTATTTAAAGGACCTGGTGGGTAGATTGAGAACTCAGACAGAAATAGATAAGGGAATGGTTTAGGATACCTTTGAAAGGCTGGTGACATACATTCTTGATTACTTATGTCACTGGCAGATATTAATTTAGTTACTAATATTATTTTTTAAGGCTTAGTTGGGGAAAAGTGGAAAGGCTAAAGAAAAATGTGAAGATTGAAGGGAAGGAAACAAATAATTAATGAGTAACAGCAAAGCTATAAGCTAAGGATTATTATGTCCATTTTTCAGGTGAGGAAACTGAGGCTCAGAACATTTAAGTAATTTATTCAATGTCATACTGGTAGCATGAAGATTCTAACTTTTATATCTGGCTCTTTGGTCTACACAAAAGAAGCTGCCTGGATAAATGGAGGGAAGTTGTGAATAACTTTAAAAGAATCACAAGAAAATAAATACATGAATACTGAAAATCATCTCTTTACATGGCATCAGATGTATAATATCTATTGTTTTCTTGCCATTTTAATCAATTGTTCAGCAATACATATACATAAGAATGTTTTCTTTGAGAATACTGCAGTATGATTTATTACAAGTACACTGATACTTTGTCAAAATGCAAATGAGAAAAATGTGGTTTTAAAAGACATGAAGATAATGTTTAGGTATAAAGAAGAAATTATTTACTTTATAATATATTAAGCAGGATACAAAAGTGGGTCATAAATGGCAAAGTCCTCCATTTATAAAAGACTCTGTTTACCAAAACTTGCTTGCTACTTTTGACTCAGATCATAAGACGTCTTTGTTACCTTGTATCTCTTCAAAAATAAACAAAACAGAACAAAAAGCCCTGACCGGTTTGGCTCAGTGGATAGAGTGTCGGCCTGAGGACTGAAGGGTCCCAGGTTCAATTCCGGTTGAGGGCATGTACCTGATTGAGGGCACATCCCCAGTAGGGGGTGTGCAGGAGTCCGCTAATCAATGTTTCTCTCTCATCGATGTTTCTAACTCTCTATCCCTTTCCCTTCCTCTCTGTAAAAAATCAATAAAATATATTTAAAAAAAAACAAACCAGAACAAAAAGCTAGATACATCACTTTCTTTCTGAACATTGTCTTGATTGGATAGGAGGCTCAGAACTGCTGTAGCTACTTCAATATCATCCTGAGAATGCAGCCAATGCCCAGATGAGAGCAGTGCAAAGGGAATCACAGGGAAGTGGAGCCAAAGCTTCCGGATTACACCAGCCCTGAAGCCTGCTCTGTCTCTGGATTTCTAGTTATTTGAACAATTTACTTCTTTTATTGCTTAACAAGCATTTGCCCACACAAATGGAAACCTATACGTTTTGAGGAAAGTATTTTCATCATGTAACATTTTATAGATAGTAACTAGTTACTTGAATTAACTCTTAGCAGCAGGTAAAATGTAGACAATCTGCCAAAAATTAACCAAACACCATTTTACTAGAAAACCTATTCTAGATTTCATATTTTTCTAAAAGTACACGATTAAAAAGAAAACATTATTCTAGTATTAAATTTTGATTAGATGATAATAGGATGTCCAATGACAGCAAAATTATTTCCTTAAATCTTTATTGAGCTAAGGCCCATTAGGATGGTAAAATTCTGTAGTTTCACAGCTGATGCAATGATAACAAACTACTATCATCTACATCACCAGAATCGTAAACAGATCCTTCTGAGGATTTCTGGAAATATTAACCTAAGTATCATTTCATTTCACAAGGATTCTTAATTTACTCAAAAACAGAGTAACAATCATATTTTGGAAATTAAAGAAAGTATATTGTAAAACTATACCAAAGATATAGAGACTATTCCTATCCTGAATGTATTCCTGGTTTAACCAATCTCATCCACATGTATAAATTCAAATAACTATTGAAGTGATCCACATACCCAAAATGAAAACATAAGCATGATTTGTAATTTTGTGCCTTATTTTGGGGGGCATACCATCACTCCTTCTCCACTCTATATTTTAAAACAAAAATACTATTACCAAACTTTGGTAATAAACACTGGTGAGCAGAGAGGTCAAGGTATTTGTGTAAAGGCATACAGCTACTGACAGAGCTGGGATCCTAACTCACATTTTCTGATCCCTAAAGCACAGTTGCTATGCAAACTCCAAAAAATCCATTTTATTTTTGACAGGAAAGGAAAGAAGGAAGGAACAACAGAAAATAATGAGGGAACAAAAGAAGAAGAAATAAATGAAGAAAAGAAAGAAGTAAAAGAGGAGAGGAAGGTTCGTGGTTCCCACGTGGGAATATTGTGGAGGTAATAGTATTTAAGTAGGTCTACGTACAGAGCTATAGTTACTGATATATCTGCGATAGGTAAACCAATATAAGAAGATACAGTTCAAATGACTAAGGGAGGTGTGAGAGGACTTTAGTGCTAGGTCAGGACTTCCACCAGCACCTACCAAGCCACCACAAATATACATAGTCTGAGTAAAATAGCATACATGATATGCAGATTCATCTCATAGCCTTCAGTCCCTTCCCTGTCTCTAACTTCTGACAAGATTGCCACCTAAATTTCCTCTTATATAAAAATTCTAGGTCTGTGATGCCTGAGACAGTCTTTTTTCTCAAAGATGTTATATAGCTCAGTAGGGGAACATAAGAGAAATACACAAATGATGCATAGTGCAAACTAGAGAAAAATGTTCCATAACATAGCTAAGGCTTGAATGCAGTTGAAGTTCAAAGGTAAATAGGTAGGCAGGGATTAGGAAATACCCAGCTCAGAGATAGCTACTTGATTCAATGTTTCTCTGGTAAATGGTCTAGGGTTAATTATGCCCCAGACTAAAGTCACAAGAGAAAACTATTGTCTTATGTCTTCCGTAGCCATAGTAGTACAAAAAATGGATTGGCAGAAAACCTGCCAGTTATTGGTTGCACCTGATGTAGCCCTGTCTGGTTGGTCATATCTTTTGTGTCTGAATGATTATTCAGATACAGTATTTTTCTATGTAGTACCCAAAGATTATTTCTCCTGAGCTTCAGTATGGCCGACATCAATTTTATAGTGTTGATCCATCTTTTCTCCATGCTGTCTTTAAAAGTATCCTTTTAGAATTATAATTTTAGTACTTAGAAATGGCATAAATAGGCAGGAAAAAAATACGTCAGAGAAGATGTCAATTTGAACTAGAACTTGGAGGATGACTATTATTTTTACACTAGAGGCCCGGTGCACAAATTTCATGCACTGGAGGGAGGTGTCCCTCAGCCTGGCCTGCATCCTCTCACAGTCCGGGACTCCTCGGGGATGGTGTCCTGTGTCCTCTCTCAGTCTCGGACCCCTCGGGGGATGTCCGCCTGCTCACTGCTCCTTACAGCTTGGCTTGCTGCTCCTTAGCGCTGCTTTGAGCCCGGCTTCTGGCTGAGCGGCACTGCTCCTGTGGGAGCACACTGACCACCAGGGGCAAGCTCCTACGTTAAGTGTCTTCCCTCTGGTGGTGAGTGCGCATCATAGTAACCGGTCATTCTGGTCATTTCGCCATAACGGTTGCTTAAGCTTTTATTATATAGCTCCGTCATAACAGTTGCTTAGGCTTTTATTATATAGGTGGAAGCAGGGAGAGAAAGATAGGCCAGGAAGAAAGCACAGTATGATCAAAGGCAAGTCATGGGGTAGCATAGGTCATTTTCAAAAAGTCAGCAGTCTAATTTCATTGGAACATAGGTTGAATGCAAAGGAATCATAGCAGATGAAGTTTGGTACCATATAGACAACTTTAAATGCCAAAGTCAGTGATTAATACTTTGTTGGCTGGCAATAGGAAGGTGTTGAAAGTTTTTGAGCATGGTAGCATTTTGATTAGAGTTGCCTCAAGGAATATTTCTCTGACAGTGTGTGCGTAGCATGCAATGGAGTAAAGAGGGACGAATAGTGTGAGACCAATTAAGAGGCTATTAGAGTAGTCCAGGATTAAAAGTAATGAGAGTATTAACCAGAGTGTTGGCAATGGAAGTAGATAGGAGGGGGCAGATGCAAGAAATATTGAGAAAGCAGAATCAAGAGCACTTGGAAATTGATTGTGTGTGAAGGGCCATAGAGAGAAAGGAGTCTAAGGTGTCTGGAGTGCTCCAGCCCCAGTGACTGAGAGAGAGGTTGAACTATTAATAGAAAAAGGAAAGTCAGGACTATACTCTAAGAAGGATATATGTTGAATATCCAACTGGGATATCCAGTAGGAGATGTGAATCCCACATTAGGAAACATGGATCTAGAGTTCAGACTATAGTTCAGGGTCACATATTTAAGAGTTGACTGGAGCCCTAGCCGGTTTGGCTCAGTGGATAGAGCGTCAGCCTGAGGACTGAAGGGTCCCAGGTTCGATTCCGGTCAAGGGCACATGCCCGGGTTGTGGGCTCGATCCCCAGTGGGGGGCGTGCAGGAGGCAACCAATCAATGATTCTCTCTCATCATTGATGTTTCTATCTCTCTCTCCCTCTTCCTTCCTCTCTTAAATCAAGAAAAATATTTTTTTTTAAAATAGTTGACTGGATTAGCAGAAGTTCCTGGATTGGGTAAAATGCATGACAATGTTATATACAGTTATGCTCAGGGGGATTCCTTCTGAGAAATGTGTCGTTGGGTGATTTCATCCTTCTGTGAGCATCATAGAGTGCACTAACATAGATGTAGATGATATGACCTACTACACACTTAGGCCATGTGTTATAGCCTATTCCTCCCAAGCTACAAGCCTATACAGCATGTTATTGCACAAAACAACACGAGATTAAATCAAGATGCAATCAAGAGACTTAATATATACAATATGTGTGATCTCATTGCCGGCATAACAAAATATACTGTTTTACAGCAAACTTTATTTTTTATAAGTGGAAAGAGTACACTCTAAAATAATAAAAGCATGGTATAGTAAATACATAAACTAGTAACATAACCATTGATTATCACATTGATTATCACTATCATGTATTATGTATTGTACATAACTGTATATGGTGTATTCTTACACAACTGACAGGTTTATTTACCCCAGCACCACCACAAACACATGAGTAATGAATTGCACTATGAAGTTATGAAGGCTTAGACATCACTAGGCAATAGGAATTTTTCAGCTCCACTATAATCTTATGGGGCCACTGTCCTATATGTGATCTGTTGTTGAATGAAACATTGTTATATGGCACAAGACTGTACAATGAGAGAGAAGATATCAGTCTTCCAGACTTGTGCGAATGGAGGTGAAAGTAGGAAAGATGAACTGAGGCAGCTCAATGAATAGTACTGTGAGAAAAAAAAGAAACTGAAGGAGAAATTCTAGTTGTTACTAGATAGAGCAACAATGGTGTAGGGCCCTGTTAAAATGCCCCCAGAAGTCAAAGTACAGATTTCTCCAAGAGAAGAAAAAAACACTATTAAAGGTATAAATACCACACACAGACTGAGGCTTAGCAACCTAGAATGTCTTTGAAGGTATATAGATACTTTTATTGCAAACAGGTAATTTCTGTCATGTATTATATATTAGGCTCTAGATTCATGTAAAGAACTTCAACAGGTTAGCCTTAAACTGAACTTGAATAATAAATGGATCAAGGTTTTGACATATGTTCCTTTTACTTTAATTCAAAGCATCATTAAATCAAATATGGGATGCATTTTTACTGTCCTTTGATCTATGTCTTCTGGGGATTTAAAATAACATTTTCTAGTCCAGTCAAAGCTGCATTTAAATTGTATATTAAGGGTCTGACAACTTCATAAAAAACAAGGACATTCAGAGTTAATGCTGAAATCATTGACCTTAACTTACCCCATCAAAGCCTTTGAAAAAAAGTTTTTTTTTCTTTTTGTGTGGTTTTCGTATTTTTAGATGATATGCAAATGTGAAAAATTAAAGTGTGAACTTAGCTACCAAATGAAGGTGGCCACAAAGAAAGGGCTAATGGAAGAGAATGAATGAACTATGATTTGAAAATAGGAAAATTACTGTACTCCCTATACATACTGCCCTGTTTTTTCTTTGCATCTTTAAATTAATAGCAAGATTTTGTTTCTTCCTGAGGAAAATAATTTTGCATTTAGCTCCTGGTCCTCTATTTGTGAATGGGGAGACTAGACAACATTGTCAACCAGACAATAATTTTTTCCATTATCTTTTTTTCCCTCTGATTGGTGCCTTTTATCTTATTCCCTTGTCACCATGCCCTTCTCCTGAGACTGGACTTTATATCTCTGAGTTCACTTTCTAAACAATTTCCTCAAAACTTGGCTGTCTTGTTTTTTTCTTGTTTGCTTGCCTTTTCTCCTTTAAGAACGTTTTTCTCTTCCAAGGTAAAAACTAGCTAATCAGATGAACTTATGGGAACTATTGTATTATTGATTTTTGCTGTGTTCTTGAAAGTGGCTAGAACTTTCTTTAGCCTATGCCATCCTTCTTCACAAGTAACATGTCCATTTGGAGGGACTTTGGGCAATTCACTTTCACTCTCTGGACTTTAGTTCCTCCATTTGGGAAGTGAGGAAGTTGGTGAATTATTAGGTTAACATTCCTGTGGTTTCTAAATATTTCCTTTTAAAAAGCTGACTTTAAAGTGTCAATTTCAGAACAGGCAGGAAAACAGGATGATAAACTCCTGGAGGAAGAAGATCTTTTCCACCTTTGATATCATACTCTAGGTAGCTGCAGATTCTGCTCACCTGTAAGGCTGTCCCTGAAAGAAAATTATGCATTTACTTTTGCAGAAATTTGAAACAAAAGATCGATATTCTTTAAAAACTTTGCTTTTTATTTGTTGACTAAAATATTTTAAAAGTGAAAACCATTTGAGGTTGAAATCGCTTTTGAGTATGTATTTCCTTTCCTTCTCTCTCTTTTTTTTCCCCTCACCCCATTTCTATTATCTTTTCCTGATCATGCCCAGTTGTGGAGCATGAGCAAGTTGCACATTTATGACTGGTCAGCAAATTGAAGAATCATGCAATCTGTGGGTTTCTAATGAAGGCCAAAATTGGAACTAAAGAGTCTGAAAGTATTTTATTTAGTATTTCAACATGCATCATTTTCCTGTCACAACATATTTTTTTCAATTCCAACAGGCTGAATTTTTTTCAGAATAGTGCTATTATTCCAGCTACAGATTAACCTTTTCAAAAGCATATTCACTTAGCAAATATTTTTGCTTCTGCTCCTGATAGAGTTTTACAGTGATTGGCTTTGCATAGCTTCTCTAAATTGTTGCTAACAGCCATAGTCTACAGAGGTCCTCTACTAGTTCCTTCTACGGTAAATAAAGGTCCTTATCAGGTAACAGGCTTTTTAACACCTTCTTATTCTCAGTCATTTGGTCATTAAGATCAGAAGGTAAATAGAGTTGCCTTGTTATTTATAAAAGGATAAGTAACAAAGTAACACCCTTATTTAGATCACAGATCTGATTTCTTACCCTATTTAAGTTTTACCTGTAAATGCATTCTCAAGTGATTCTTTCTAGTAGAAAGAATTCTTTCTGATTTTTACCTAAAGAAACAACCAGATTTTTCCTGGTCCCATAGTGGCAGTCACTGGAAGTTTGCAAACATATGAGAACCAGTACTCAAACTTCCTGTAATGGTCATAGCCTTCTTAAATATGTTGATATAACTTCAGGAAGACTCAGTTTTCCAGCTTACAAAATTTTAGTACCTTTCATTAGTTTAATTCTTAATCAACAAGATGGAAGTAGCAAATGCAATGTCTCAGTTTAACTCAAAGGTTCATACTTTCACAAATTTTATATGAATATTTCATTATGTACGATACCCTGTTCAGTTGTCACTCATTACCATCTCTCTATATATGTCCAAAACTACTGAATGGATGACTGAGCACGGGAAGTCAGTCCTGCAGTCAGTTTTGGGTCGCCGTGCTGACTGCCACCACTGTGGGCATGGCAACCCAGCACTGACTGCTGAGGGGGCTGCGGATCAGGCCCAGAGAGAGGACTGGAGAGAGAAGCAGGGTCTGATCTGCAGCCTCCATGGCAGCAGTTGATCAGCCCTTGCCTCTCTCTGTCGCTCTGGGACTCGCAGCAGCCATGCCTCTCTTTCTCTCCCGGCCTCAACCAGAGCTGCAGAGGGGCTGCTGATCAGCCCCGCCTCTCTGATCAGGCCCGGAGATAGGCCCAGACATGCTGACTGGCATAGAAACCAACCAATCAGAACCAAATCTGGGTGAACTGTGAAGAGCCAATGGCTGCTTAGGAGGTGGAGCTTTTGACGCTGACTGACATAGAAACTGACCAATCAGAACCTAATTTGGTTGAACTACGAGGAGCCAATGGCTGCCTAGGTGGGGGGAACTTTTGACGCTGACTGGCATAGAAACCAACCAATCAGAACCGAATCTGGGTGAACTACAAAGGCAGAACCTAAGGTGGGGGCTGAGGAGAGGTTTTAAGGGCAATAGCTGTTTGGTGTAAGGTGTAAGAAAGCAGTTCAATTTTTTAATGACCAGTTTGGCAGTATAGTGCATATGGCTGGCTATCAGTCCAGATATAGAGATTATATATTTTTGTCTGCCAAGAGCATCTCCTCCTGCTGAAAAAAGCTCCTCCCCCCCATTTAAACAATTCTATCCTATATAATCTATCTATAGTAATAAAAGGGTAACATGCTAATTAGACTGGGTTGACCGGCCATCTTATGGATGTCCGACTCCCTTCCGGACAAAGCCATGGTGGTTGGGGGCTGAGGCAGAGGTAGTTAGGGGTGATCAGGCTGGCAGGTGAGGGAAGTTGGGGGTGAGATCAGGCCGGCAGGGGAGGGTAGTTGGGGGCAAGATCAGGCGGGCAGGGGAAGGCAGTTGGGGGCGATCAGGCAGGTGGAGGGGAGGGCAGTAAGGGGCAAGATGAGGCCAGCAGGGGAGGGCAGTTAGGAGCGATCAGACAGGCAGGCAGAGGTAGTTAGGGTCAATCAGGCCGGCGGGCAGAGGCAGTTAGGGGTGATCAGGCAGGCAGGTTAAGTGGTTAAGAGCCAGCTGTCCCAGATTGCGAGAGGGATGTCCGACTGCTGGTTTAGGCCCGATAACACAGGGATTGGGCCTAAATCGGCAGTCAGACATCTCCTGAGGGGTCCCAAATTGGAGAGGGTGCAGGCCAGGCTGAGGGACACCCTCCCCCCCACCCATGCATGAATTTCTTGCACTGGGCCACTAGTCCCTTTATAAGGAGACATGGTTATTATCATGAAAGATAAGAGAAATGGCTTTACATAGCAACCTTGACCCATAATTTGGAGCAGTTGGTTCTCATAAATCTTCATCTGATGAACCTATCTTCCTTTTTGGGGTCCTTGATGCTAACCATTCCACTCAATGAATATTTCAATGTTCCACTCTGAATCCATTTGCTCCCTCTGGCTTTTGATGTTGTGAGTATTTAGTAGAACTCTGTATGTCCTTTTCTACATCTAGCATAGTAGATTAGATAAGAAGCCAGATTACAAAAAAAAAATAAAAAAAAAAAACAACAACTGGAAAAGCCAACACAAGGTACAAATATCCCAATTACAAAATAAAATGTAAAATATTATAAGGTAAAAGAGAATGCAAATTATTGCCATGTAGTACTTTAATCTTAGTTCAAGAAGTGGAGGTACTATAGAACAATTTCTATACAGAAATTCAAATTATTGTGGTGGATATTTACTACAAGATATCTACTCCATTCGTTTATTCCTTTGTTTGGTATCCAGCACATCTTACTCAATTTTCTTCTAATTTCCTAATATTAGTCTTGTTCAATATATATTCTCCATATAAAATGAGTTTTTCTGTCAATAAAAACAATCTTTGTACCAACAGTTCAAAGGATAAATGGCATGAATGAGCATATTACAAAAGAAAAATATGGTGAAGATGGTTGAACCTTACTATTTAACCTGGCAAAGGAAGTAAAGCATGGTGAATTTCAATGTTTACAAGGGTGTAGAGAAACAGAAAGTCCCATACAATTAAAGTAGAAGTGTTAATTAGTGCAACTTTTCTCACAGGCAATTGGGCAAATTACTAGGTAGTTTAAAGCAGCAATTCCAGACCCAGACCTAGGAATTTATCCTAAGAAAAAGTAAAAAAAAAAAGGCAGTCCAAGATTAATCCATATGGGTGGTCATCACAAGTGTTTTCCATAATAATTTTTCTAAAAAATTGCAACAACTTAGAGGCTCAATAACAGGAATTGATTAAATTAATAATAACATATTTGTTCTAGAATAATTTGAGCTAAAATTAATTTTTGAATTACATTTAAAGGAAATGTTTATGATATATTGTTAAGTGAAAATGCAGGTTATAAATATAGATGTACCAAAAATAATTTCAAAAAAGATTATATATCTATAAATTTATCTCTCTTTGTAGAAAAGTATATATCTTAAAATATTAACAGTGGTTATTTTTGAGTGCTTTGATAGATAATTTTAATTTTCTTCTTTATACTTTTCTGTAGTTAATATCTACAAATCTGTTCCTTACTACAAATTTAAATGTAGCTTTAGAGATTTTGTTCAAATTTGATCTATTTTATCTATTGTGTAGTGGTTTTAACATATTAGGAAAATGTATATATTTAAATGTTGTAATATATAGCATTTAAGTATATTTAGATTTTATATATTTTATTAATTTTTTACAGAGAGGAAGGGAGAGGGATAGAGAGTTAGAAACATCGATGAGAGAGAAACATCGATCAGCTGCCTCCTGCACACCCCCTACTGGGGATGTACCTGCAACCAAGGTACATGCCCTTGACTGGAATCAAACCTGGGACCCTTCCATCCGCAGGCCGACGCTCTATCCACTGAGCCAAAGTGGGTCAAAGCAGTATATTTAGATTAAAAAAAAATTTTTTTTACAATAATAATATTCATTTTAGGAAACATTGAAAATATAACTAAATTTAAAGAATAAAAAATGTTAGTAATTTTACTACCCATGTTAACCATATATATTTAAATACATGGACTCTGTGCCTTTTGTGCATGTGCATATGTGTGTAATGCTCACAATTTTATATTTCAAAACAAGTTCACACCTATATGAAATTTTTACTGAATTATTTGTCATGAACATTTTTTTACATTATTAAATGTTCTTCAACATCATATTTAAAGATCGCTTAGTGTTTCTTCTGTATGGATGCACAGTATTTTTATATAATAAGTACTCTATTAATGTGTTGATATTTCTTAATGTGATAAGTAACACTTTAAAGTATTCTTGCAATAATAACTTGGTGCATATACATTATTTTCATAGTATAAGTCTACATATTAAGTAAAAAAGGATGCAAAGTTAAATAGCTCTTGATGGATATTGACACATTTTCTTCAAGAAACATATTTACTTAAGTTCGCACAAATCATGGATGACAATGCCCATTTTACCAAGAAGGAATATTATTTCTTAAAATGCTTTTTAATTTGGATAAAAGACATTTAGTTTTTATGTATAATTTCTTTGGGACAGCCCTGCCAATTTTTAAAAATATTTATTAGCCATTTAATTTTCTTTTATGCTGTAGTCTGCTTTCCTAACTTTTGTCCATTTTTGTACAGCCTATTCATTTTTATTGATGTCCACAGGTCTTTTTGCCTTGAGTAAGCTTAGTCTGGGGTTTAGTCTACATGCACTTTTCCAAGTTTGTAATTTGTTTTTCAGTTTTGTAAATGCTGTTACACTTAATTATTGCCATTGCATAATTTTGAGTTTCCTCATTTATATATGCTCTAATTTTTTTTCAATTAGTCATAGATAGGAAGCACAGAGAGTTATTATTTCACCTAAAATATTGGATTCTTATCTGTAATTTTTTCCATCTTTTATGCATACACTTTATTGTGGTGTTATTTTTAAGGCACTATCTCCAAACAAATGAAATGTCCAAAGCCTATCTATAACAGCATAGGTTTCTCTTAGAAGGCATTTGTAATTCTGTTAAGCCATTCCATATAAGCAAGGGATCAGCCAGATGCATAGCGTAGAGATAAGAAAACTAGAGAGCTGATAAGTAGACTCCTATTGCCCTTTGCTGTGGTTTCCTGAAACCTTATATCAAATTCATGGCTGGAGCTGAACCACATGCTGTGTCCCTTGTCAGACATTCTTTTACAAAAAGGATATCTAATAACTTTATGAAAGTGTGTGCAGAAGAATAATTGCAGGCCTTTGGGGACTTCTCCACCAAGACTTTCAGTACTGAGTGTCTCACTCTCAGATTATAAATCTGCCCCTGAACTTGCATTTTGGAGGGCTCAACTGAACTGAGAAGCAATGAGAAGGATTAGTAGATTGCTTTCTCTCCCTGTGCAGTAATGGGATATAAGCACTATCCACAGGCTCCTGAAGGCTAACTAGCTTAAAACATGTCAAAAATTGCACCTTTAGGATTTACATAGGCATATCCATTCATGGATCTTATGCACAAACATTACTTATGTACTTATAATACAACTCCTGCTGTCCTATAGCTTTAAAATTTACAAACTATGTTTAAACAAAGTGTAAAATCAAGAATTTTTAAGTTAGATAGAATCACCTAATTCAACTATTATAAGAAAAAACAGAGGCTCAGAGATCTGAAGTGACTTGCCTGATGCGACCTTATGAGTTAGTGACTCCACTAATCACCATTACTATCAGGCAAAGATGCCTAGGATGGAGATCTCAGTAGGTGTGGACAGCTTAGAGTAGACCATGGTGATGTGATTGGGTGGGGGGGGGTAACTTTCTTTTGTTGTATAATGCATGAAATTCCACCATTACAGGCCTCTAGGATGAGGAGTAGTTCAAGGTGTATCAGCTAAAACATTGTGTGGGACACCGTAGATTAAAATTCTGTATGGAATGAGAAATGGTCCAGAATGAATCCAGGGAAAATCTGTATTTACTTGGCAATACTGTGAAAGGCCAGGTTGAGGTACATAGGATTCTTTCACTGAAACACCTTAGAAAAGTTTAAATGTTGGGTTAAAGCGAAGCTTCTGTCCATCTTTCTATGAGTCAATGGCAAAGAGAGCATATTCAGATTTTAGTTCTTTTATTTCATCCTCATGGTACTGTGTGGCACGTTTAATTATACAACCATAAGATCCAGCATTAACGAAGTATTAATTTGAAGCACAGTTTTCATACTAACTCAGAGGGATGAGTCATCCATTGAAGGTACACAAACCTCTTCTTTATAGTATTCTGTTTTTTAAACCATTTGTAGAATGTTAAAAATGGAAAGGATTTTAGAGATCATTTAGACCACCCTCTTCATTGTCTTACAGGAGAGGAAATTGGAGCTCAGAGAAAGGAGGTGATTCACACAAAAGCTTTTACATGGATGGACTAGAACTCTGGTCTTCTGCATCTCAGGCCAGTGTGTGTGTGTCTAGCATCTTGCTTCTCACCAAGATGATCAAACCAGATAAAGGGACCTCCTTATGTCAGGATCTTTAGAAGACCCCAATGCCCAATATTTGTTTTGCTTTCTTTTAATCTCTAGAATTTTCTCTCTGTGTAGATGTTTTCCTCCCTCCCTCTCTCTCTTTTTTCCTTTCCTAGCCTTTCTCTTGTCCATAACAGTCACATCATTGGGAAGTGATGGCATAACAGGACAGTATTTGTAGAGCCAAACAAGTTGTTAGTTGCTCTCACAACCCAAGTTTTACTATTTATTACACGGGAAGCTCCAGTTGATGGCTCCAGTTGAGTGGGAATAAGACAGTGAGTATTTCTCTAATACTAGGTAAAACCATTTTGTAGAAATGAATTTATGATCATGGATTTTGGGGTTGGAAATCCTGTTACAGAAGTATATCTGCATTACACGGTGACACACACACACACACACACACACACACACAAATGTTTTTAGGGGAATCGCTATATAAATTATCTCCAGAGGTAGCAAATTAATATTTGTTCTTAACAAGAATTGAATTTTTTCCTGGGCCTGTTTACTTCCAGCAAACTACTTTCTAGAAGGGCCGATACCAATATTGCAGAGATATATGGTCATTGCATCTACATTCCTAATGTTTCAGATTATGAAATAGGTACCTGGGAATTCCCTAGGTAGTGAACAAATGAGTGGCAGAACAAATACTAGCAACCAGACCTATCAGTCCAGGATTTTTATTTTCTATTGTATGCTGGTGCTTCCATTCTCTACTATCATATCCTTTTGTTTACCCAGAGGGTGTCTTTCTCATAATCTTCGATTGGATTGAGAACTAGAGTTACTGGCAAGCCACATTCACTAACTTGTTCTCTCCCATAGTACAATACACAAAGCAGAATATTTAAATGAACCATTCTACCAAGCTCTTTAGAAACTCTGGTATCAAAAATACTACTTCAAGCTTGTTTTATTCAAAATGTAAGTGTTAAATTCAAAGGGAAATGTGCAAGATCACAGGATGGAGCTAAGACACCCCAAAGGGTTATACACTGACTCTTCTTGAGCTCACATTGAGAATAGTAGCAGTTATCCTGACTTGAGTAGAAATAGCACGTAATTAATGAAAGATGTTTTGCTTGGAACCTAGAACTAACTATGATCTCTATCTTATAAGTGATTTGTCGAATTTTAAAGCAAAAATGTGTTGCAAAAGCTGTCATGAAGGAGAAAGTCAAATGTGTAAGTTTAACAGTAGAATAAAAAGTTCATCTTCTATTTTATTGCCTTTTAACGCTTTTAAAAGCAATTTCAAGAGTCTTCTTTATATTTTTGAGCCTCATAATAAATGTGTGAGATAGGCAGCATGGGTATATTCCTTGTAGGCAATGCAGGTATCTTTTTTTTTTTCTTCTTTTCAACAGATAGTGCAACTAAAGCCCAGGGAACACTAAAGTGAATTGGTAGTAAGTACCTGCAGCAAGACTAGCTTCTAAGTCCTCTGATCTGTGATTCAGTATGCTTTCTAATATTATTCAAACTAGAGGCGCGGTGCACAAAAATTTGTGCACTCGGGGGGGTCCCTCAGCTCGGCCTGTGCCCCCTCACAGTCTGGGACGCCTCAGGGGATGACCACCTGCTGGCTTAGGCCCGCTCCCCAGGGGATTGGGCCTAATCTGGCAGTCAGACATCCCTCTGGCAGCCCAGGAGCCCTCGGGGGATGTCCACTTGCCAGTGGGGAGCAGGCCTAAGCTGCAGTCAGACATCCTTAGCTCTGCTGAGGAGGCGGGAGAGGCTCCCGCCACCACCGCTGTGATGGCAGCCATCAGCCTGGCTTGTGGCTGAGCAGAGCTCCCCCTGTGGGAGTGCACTGACCACCAGGGGGCAGCTCCTGCACTGAGCGTGTGCCCCCTGGTGGTCAGTGTGTGTCATAGTGACCAGTCATTCCCAGTCCTTCTGCTGTTAGGGTCAATTTGCATATTACCCTTTTATTATATAAGATAGAGGCCTGGTGCATGGGTGGGGGCCGGCTGGTTTGCCCTGAAGGGTGTCCCAGATCAGGGTGGGGGTCCTGCTGGGGTGCCTGGCCAGCCTGGGTGAGGGCCATTTTCAAACTGGCCACACCCCCTTCAGTGTGGGGGTCCCCGCTGGAGTGCCTGGCCAGCCTGGGTGAGTGGCTGATGGCTGTTTGCAAGCTGGCCACAGCCC
>NW_005359840.1:5451749-5460961 GCF_000412655.1 Myotis brandtii
GCCGCCATCTTGGTTGGGTTAATTTGCATATAGTCGCTCTGATAGGCTGGTGGGCGTGGCTTGGGGCATAGTGGAGGTGCGGTCAATTTGCATGTTTCTCTTTTATTAGATTAGATTTTTAATTAAAGTAAATAATCTCCATTAACAATTTTTTCATGTTTCAACTACAGAGATTCCTGTAGAAATGGCATATAAACTTTATAATTCAAAACATTGGACACTAACAGGTTTTGCTCAGTGGCTAGAACATTGGCCTGCTGACGGAAGGGTCCCAAGTTCTATTCTGGTCAAGGGCATGTACCTTGGTTGTGGCCACATCCCAAGTAGGGGGTATGCAGGAGGCAGCTGATCAATGTTTCTCTCTCATTAATGTTTCTAACTCTCTATCCCTCTCCCTTCCTCTCTGTAAAAAATCAATAAAATATATTTCAAAAACAACAACAACACATTGGGTATAGATGTCCTATTTAGAAGGTCACAACTTTTTACCGGAGAGCTATCATATGTTCCTGTCATTCTTTTTATGGTACTCAGAATGTAAAATAATATGGAATAATTGCTATAAGTTTTCCTATGTAAATTTAAACATATTCAGAGATTTGAGTCACTAGAGTGAGGTTAGTGTTGAAAATGAAAGGAGAGAGGAGAGAAAATGAGGGGGGAGAGAGAGAGAGAGAGAGACAGAGAAAATATGTTTTCATAACTTATGACAAAGCAGAAACTGTCAGGAATGACTTATCAGTCCTATCCAGGAATACCAAATAGAAGCACACAGCCCACAGATCCTCTACCTTCTTTTAGAATACCCACTTGAAATTCAGCAAGGGTTATAGAGAGATTATGTTGCTTATGTGTTAGTGTCCCTGATGATTAAAAAGAATAGGTGCTACTCTTAGGTTTTTAGAGGAACCAGTGAAAATTATACATTTCTGTCTGAGTACCAGGGAATTGAACTATAATGTGGGGGCAAGTGCCTGATGTGAAGGGGAAAGTGAGAAGCACATTTTGAGCTATTATTGTTAGAAAGGCATATGTAAATATGATGCAGATTGTAAGATTTAAAGACCAAGAGGTGCACTTTGGGCTTACTAAACAGGATTAATGACAAGGAAAGGGGGAAGTACACTTGTTTTGTGCTCTCATAACATAAGGGATTTCCCCTATTACCTCTTCATACTTTATCCTGCCTATTTGTCTGCCATTCCTAATAGACTGGAAAGTCTGTGAGGGCATAAAACATATCTGAATTGTTCTCTGCTTTTTCCTAATGCCTGTATGGTGGCCAGCATACAGTATGACTTCAAAATATCTGTTAATGAAAAGAAGAGAAGGGAAAAGGAGAAACTGAAAAGAAGGATTGAAGAAAGGAATGAGGGACATACCCAGCTAAGGAACAAACTCACCAGACACGGATCTTGTTATACTTAATTGCAATCATGCAATATATCTGCTTAAATGTTTACTCTTCCTGATTAGAATGTAGACCAAGACAGCATTAAAATATTATGATATTACGTTTCAATAGAGTATATATGTGTCTTTGAAAAAAAATTGTAAAATATATTCAGATATTTAGAGATTCAGTCTGGCTGGTGTGACTCAGTGGTTGAGCATCAACCCATGAACCAGGAGGTCTCTGCTTTGATTCCAGGTCAGGGAAGGTGCCTGGGTTGCAGCTCGATCCCCAGTAGGGGACGTGCAGGAGGCAGCCAACTAATGTTTCTCTCTCATCGATGTTTCTAGCTCTCTAACCCTCTCTCTTCCTCTCTCTCTCTCAAATCAGTAAAAAACATATTCAAAAAATATTTAGAGATTCATAGTGGGCACTATTACCTAAATGAATATCCTTGCAGTGACTTTAAACTTTGTTTCTCATAATAATACTTTAATACTTGTTCTAAAAATGTACCACCAGTTTTCTATAGACTTTCCATTTATATTCTAAATAAGCTTAACGTTTAAAAATATGAAACAAGTTCTGCTTTTGTGTGTGTGTGTGTGTGTGTGTCTGCCAATGGCTAAGGGGGGCTTTTTATGACCTTACGCTATTTTCCCTCCTGAGCTTCAGAAACCCTGAAACCTAAATGGAAATCATGTATTTATCTACTTCTCTTTGTCTCTATTTATAGTTCTATTGGGGAGGTGTTTTTTTTTTTTTTAATATCTATCAGATAATTTCACAACTTCTACTTTGGAACTGAGAAGCTGTTTATGCATATAAAATATTAGGCCAAAACTAAACTTTGAAATAAGTGGCTAATTGCTGAGAATTAGGAAGTCGGGAAATGTTGGTTTCCTACATCCTCAGTAAAAATAAAACATTGATTTGATTTCTATGGAACTAAGCTAAAGACCACAGAGTAATTCTCTATCATTCTTTTGTGATATTGAGATTATAATGTGCTCATTTCCAAAAGCCATTTCATATAACTTATGCTAAATTATCATACCAAATTTCAACATTTTACTGACTCTTTAAATTAGATTATTTCACTAGTCATTATTAAAGCTTGTTATTTCTTCATGAGATTTAATAATTATGTTTTTAAAATCATCAGCTGTAGCCCTGGCCGGTATGGTTCAGTTGGTTGAGCTGATGACCTCCCATGCACTGAGAGGACATCAGGGCACATACCGGGTTTCTGGCTCGAGGGGGCGTGCAGGAGGCAGTTGATTGATGTTTCTTTCTCACTCTAAAATCAATAAAAACATATTTTAAAAAATCTTCAGCTGTAAATATGGTTAGCTTCATGAGTGTACTCAGACTTTTAAGCATTTAAAAATGTATGTTATTGCACATAATATTTTAAAAGTTATGTTAACCTTTTCTTAGGTAATATCAAACTTATGTTAAAGTAAAGTGAATAAGACTTTGATCAACCAGTCCCCCAAAGCACTTCAATAGCCATCTGAACTCACCTACACGTCCACTCATTTCACTCCCATTTGCTCTGGGATCATCAAAAATTTAAATAATGAAAAGTGTATTCAACTACTATAAAATTACATCCTCCCCCCCCCCAAAAAAAGATTATGTAAAATCATGGTAACAAAATGCATACTATGACAAAATTACATGCATCTATCCCTTTATTTGGTTTAGTATTCTCACCAGTTATCCAGATACAATAGAATTATGTGGGGTTGGCAATACTCTAAAAGCTCAAAATGGAAAGTAAAATATATACCTAAGAGAAAAAAACAACCAACAGATATCTTATAATCCCATAAAAAAGACTATGAATTAATAATGCAACTCCAGCCCAGCCTGTGTGGCTCTATGGCTGGGCCTCGAACTATGAACCGGAAGGTTGAGGTTCGATTCAGGGTCAGGGCACATGCCTGTGTTGCAGGTTCTATCTCCAGTAAGGGGTGTGCAGGAGGCAGCTGATCAATGGTTCTCTCTCATCATTGATGTTTCTATCTCTCTCTCCCTCTTTCTTACTCTCTTTGAAATCAATAAAAACATAGAAAATAAATAAATAAAAATAATGCAACTCCATATGATAAAAGATATGGTGATTCTGGTATGCGTTAACAGAAGCTAAAAATGTTCTTTCTAAAATTATGTAAGTCTATCTATCTATCTATCATCTATTTATCACCTATCTATCTATCATCTATCTAAACTTCTAATCGCTTCCAACAAGTTTATGTGCTATATTATATTAGTACCCTTGTTTTATTGGTGAGCAAACTAAAACTCACCATGTAACTTGCTCAAGTCACACAGCTATAAAGTTTACTTGTCACTAGATTGTGATGCTTCTTGAATAGTCCACCAGCCCACCCAGTGTTCTCCTGTACAGGACCTACTCGTTCCCTGATATTCTCTACTTTGTTTCATGCTGTTCTCCTGTTTGAGAAGACATCCTGGTCTTTTTCCCTATGTCCACATTGTACCTATTTTTCAAAGATGAGTCCAAGGCTATTTTAACCTTGGAGAGTTTCTAATAATTTCCACCCCTTCTCAATGTCCCATAGTGTGGGAGACAGTGCTCTAAATATGGATACCCAAGGTCCCTGTCCCCTGGTTATTCAAGTAATCATTAATCCAAATAAATTTCTGAAAGGATTTTGCAGATGTAATTTAAATTCCAAGTCAGTTGATGTTAAGATATAAAAATTAATTATGTGGGCTTGACCCAGTCAGGTAAGCCCTGTAAAAGCAGACAATTTTCTGCAGCCGGTCACAAAGAAGAAATCAGAAATACAAAGCACAAGAGGGATTTGGTGTGGCATTGCTGGCTTGAAACTGGAAAGGACCAGACAGAAATGATGTTGACAATCTCTAGGAGCTGAGAACCGTTTCCAGCTGACACCCAGCAAGGAAACAGGGACCTCTGTCCTATAACCACAAGGAGCTGAATTCAGACAAAAACATAAATGAGACCGGAAGTAGATTCTTCCTCAGGTAAGAGTTTCCAAGCCAACTGAAATCTTAATTTTGGCTGTGTGAGATCAGGAGCAGAAAAGCCAGCTGAACCCACCTGATTTGCAGGATTGCAAGCTAATAAATTTGTGTTATTTTAAGCCATTGAAGTTGTGGCATTTTGTTATGCAACAATGCCACGGGCTGGTCTTTGATTCAAATCAAGACTTGACTATATTACTTTATTTAGGTAATGTATACAACAATATTTAAATATTGTTTTTTTGGATCTTTTCCTACATGACAGTCTTATTTCCCTAATATGTTTTTAAGCTTATTTATAGCAAAGACAATGTTTTATATTAAAAAATAACAATTAAAACTTTTTCCACTGAGCTAGACACATCATTGACATGCAATAAATAATTGAATTGATAAAGTAAAGATAATATAAACAGAATGTGCATCTCATTGACCTTGACTTTCATTCCTGAAATATTATGAGAGAAGCTGTTAGGATTGTTAGCTATTTGTCATGAAACTATTTTTATTTTTTAAAAAACCAGGGACTGTAATATGAAAAACCCTGTATCAATAGCTACTATCTCCATAATAAGGAATTCATGTGTTTTGCTAAAAATTAACATGTGCTAGTTTAATATAAATCTATAATTAAGGTGCACATGGATGCTGTAGATGTTATTGTGCTTGTTGCTATGGCAACCATATGTACTATGTTCAAAAAGGTTGTTTCCCCCCCTCCTTAAGTGAGAAGGAAAAAAAATCTTACTTAAAAACCTATTTAGAAAGGAACAATCTGGCATTTTTAAAAGCTGGTATTTCACTTCATCTTATCAAAAGTCATTCCCCTAAAAATGTCAAACCTAAAAGCACCAACTTTTTAATCAATCCATTTATTTATTTTTCAGGGATTGCTTTTTGGTTGTATTTTGTGGGTTCTGGGACTCCAGTTTTATTCCCTTATCTCATCCTCCACATTCATCCACATTACTCATCAAAAAGTACAACAGCCATTTCCATATTGTGGACTTGTTGTTACACAGTCATATCTAAGAATTAACTTTCTATATTCCAATGACTATATTTACTAATTTCAATGGAACAAATAAATTGCCATTTGTACATTTGGCATTCCGTTAGATTGCTGTAGTTACCTTATTTTATTGGAAATAATGTGTTTTAGTCTTATTATCAAACACCTAAATAAGGAGTTTATTGGAGAAAAGGCAACAAGCTTTGTACAAGGAGAAATCAAGCATGACTGATCCATTGTGATTCTTCCAGTGGGAAATATGCATGCAGATAACGGGAGTGCAATGTATGATCTACTTAGGTTCAAACATTAAAAAAAAATGACAAGGTGAAACAAACAATAAGCAAAAGTATAGTTCTGCAGAAAATCATCAAATCACAAAGGAAGACAGCAGGCAAAGCCAAAAGGAACAAAGAAATTACACAACATCCAAAACACAATGAACAAAATGGCAATAAGTCTGAAAACATAAAAGAATAAGGAAACAAACAAGCAATCTTCATCACAGAATAGAGAATTGGCTTCAATTTAGGAAACAAATAGGCATTTTTAAAATAGAAACTTATAAACAGTAGGGTTTCCTGGGGACCTGGGTAGTTAATATTTTACAAACAGTCCTAAGGTAGGATGGTAAAGTCTTCAAGTCAGCAGATGTTCTCAGGCTCTTTTGGGCAGTTAAATGCTCAAAGGACATAGGAATATCTAGCAAGGCCTTGTGACTGTGCAAAGTGCAAATGTGGCTTATTAGAAGGGAGTGTCCTCAGCAAAATATCTAGTTTACCCAAAGGAAACCAAGAAAAAATCTGGGAGTCAACAGAAGCTATTTCCCAAAGACATCTGCCCAATGTGCTGCTGGGGTTTTTAAAAAAATAAAGTACAAAGAAAGAAAAAGAAAAGAGAAATAATTGACATAACTCATTAGTTGAGAAATGAGATAAAAATCTGAACAGATTCTCCCTTTGACTGGAAATTATGGTTGCAGTATCAAACACTTCTGATCAGTGAACAAAAGACAGGAAGCAAAAGATTAAAAGGTACAGACCAAAGCAGTGGGCAGATTGTTTTCAAAATAAAGACTGATAAGGGGTAATGACTAAGGTGAAGGCGAAATTTACATTTTTTTCCTATTTTAATTTGCTGAAGCTGTGCATATAGAATGAAACAGATGAAACTTGAGAAAAGTTTAGCAAAAAGCAAAAAAAAAAAAAAAAGAAAAAACCACTGAAGACCTACATCCTACAGTGAAGAATAGATTTATGGAAACTCTGATTGCCAGAGGGTTTTTACTTCATTTCTCAAGTGATGGACTTTTACTTCTAACTGCTTGTTTGACATCTCTACTAGATTCTTGCACAGACACATTAAAGTCAACATCTATAAAACTAAATCCTTTATGTCCTGCTCCCTACATGTGTTTTTCTCCTCTTATGTGCCCTTCTCACTAAATAAGGTCCCAGGTTCCTTTTCAACGCCTTCCTCTCTTAGGCAGCTCTTTGCATCATTGCAAAATGATACAGCCACATTTTGGTTGTTTTTAAAATATATTTTTATTGATTTCAGAGAGGAAGAGATAGAAACATCAACAATAAGAGAGAATCGTTGATTGGCTGCCTCCTTCACACCCCACACTGGGGATGGAGCCCACAACACAGGCATATGCCCTGACTGGGAATCAAACTGTGACCTCCTGGTTCATAGGTCAACACTCAACAACTGAGTTATCAAATTTTTTTAAATCCTTCCTGTTTGATCTCTGAAATATGCCCCAAGTCTGGATCTACTTCTCCATTCCCACTGCCCCTACCTTGGTTAAGCCCCTGTTCATAGTTTGCCGGGGATATGTTAGTGTTACAGAAGACCAGAGAAGAACCAAGCAACACTTAGAGAGATGGAGTTACACTTTATTATTATTATTATTATTATCATTATGCACAGGCAGAGAGAAAACTGTATTTCAAATTCTGGGCCCCAACATGGAGGAAGTTTCCCTATTTATATATTTTTACCTTCTTTGTCTTCCAAATATGGAGTTCTGTTCCGGTCCCCTTTGCAAGTTCTTAGAGCCCTATGTGCTGGGGCTTTGAGACCTCAACCAAAGGCCTGGTCTGGCACCAGCACTGATAACTTCATCTGGGGAAGGTTTATGGCCTCTCTGGAATGGGAGTAGTCTTATTTTTCTTATTATTTAATCAAGCAAGCATTTACAGGAGCCACAATAGCAGGGTTAAAATTTCAAACAGCAGTTTTTATATAAGATGGATGCTTCATTAGGAGCTTACTAAACTGTTCTGTTCTGTTTCTACTCTTTCATCTCTCCTTTACACTCTGCACCTAGTTTCAAGACTTGACTTTAAAATTCATGTTTGGTCATGTGATTCTCTTACATAAGTTTTCAAAAGCCATCCATTGCACATAGGATAACTTCTAAACTCCTTAATCTGCCATATAAGTCCCAATACAGTCTGATCCTAACTGCTACCTCTCTTGTTTAACCAATGCTTTCCACCCCAGGCTACCTAAGCTCCAGGGACAACAGACTAGTTCAATTCCCAGCATACTCCATAAACTCTCATGTTAAAACTTCTATTACATCATTATACCCTTTCTCATTGATAAGTGATTTTTGGACTGGAACACGGTATTGCCCTGGGCAGGATGGTTCCCTGGATTCTTTGTCTGTCAGAATCAAAGAATGAATCCACGGACAGAAGGTGGTATAGCAAAGGTGGAGATTTATTGAAGAACAAGTATAGACTACCATGTGGGGAAGGGGAAAGAATCTCACAGCACAAACTCCCACGTGGAGAGGGAAAGAGTCCCACAGAACCACAGAAGGAACTCCCATGGAGAGTCCTGCCTACTTCCTGTTTCCATGGATTATAAAGGCTGCAGTTCCTGTGTCCTGATATCCTTTCTGATTGGTCAATATTACCTTTTCAACTGGTTACTATAGTAACTCTGGAGGCCCTCTTCCCTCATTGTCCTCCTATTTCCTCTGGGCTTTCTTCCTCCTTCTTTATTTTGTAAATATAGACCTTTTGGCTACTCCCAGTTCCCTTGTCTTATGTAAATGTAACTGTTTCCTCTCCCTTGTCTTATGGAAATGTACCTTCTCCCAGACTCCCTTGTCGTATGGAAATATAACTGCACCTGGCTTCCTTATGTTATGGAAATGTACCTTCTCCCAGTTCTTTTGTCTTATGGAAATATAACTTCTCCCAATCTTCAGCTTTGTGTTTTTTCCATGGACACCCAATTCTAAAAATTCCCTACACCTGCCTATATCCCCCTAAAATTCCTATTTCATCATTATAGTTAATTGTCTCCTCGCACACTCATGAGCACCTTGACAGCAAAGATCTTTTGTTATATAGTTACAAAAGCAAAAAAGAGTAACTCCATAAACATTTAATGAATGAATGATTGAATAAACAAATGAGCAGGGATCATGTAATATGAATAACTCATATAGCTGTTTATATAAGTTCATAGGTGACAGAACCATAAAGACACCAAAGATATCTTATTCATTACTTAAAAAAAATATTGCTAGTCCAATGCCTGGCACAATGTGTACCCTTACTATGTGAAAAAGCAGTGAGAGAATTTGTATCAGTTTGGGATAGTTTATAGCAATAATTTAAAGATGCAACTTTTCTTTTTTGAAGTTTCTAGATTCAAACTGTTGTAATGTACCCCGCGAATCACAGAAGGACGCCTCAAGAAGTCTAATTAAAGAGTCACATTTATTGCAATCCGGGACTATGAGGGGCCATTCCCAAATCT
>NW_005359840.1:5461257-5464591 GCF_000412655.1 Myotis brandtii
GGACCACTGAGTCAACTGGAACGCACCACCTGTGGCCACTAAAACAATTTAGGGCAATTGTGCTGTCCTGGTTCCAGGTACAGAAGAATGTGCTCTCTAAGACCAGTATGACCCCAACCCATGGGATATTCATATTACCATCAATAAGGCATTTCATTGAATGGGATGACTTATACAATTCAGAAAATCAAAATAACCTGTCCATTGTTAAACAAAGCAAATAGGTACCATACTTCAATACAATTCTTTTTTTTACGTAGAAAAATTACAAAAGCTATTTTTGATGCTTGCTTGGGTGAATTTCCTGATTTGAAACACCATACAGATTCTAGTCATTTTCTATACCGCTCACACAGATTGCCATTAGACATAAAACTAAAAGTTGACAAACTTTCTTGAAGGACATACAAATGGAAAGTGATCTGTCGGGTGTAATAAAAGGAATCACAGAGGGCACTTCAAGTTGGAAAGTAAATTTCCCAAACCTGAAAACATTTGCAAACATTCACAGATGTAGTGACAGCACAACTACAAAAATAAGCTGAGTTTTGGGAGAAAAAAGAAGACATTTGTTACTTAGAGTAACTGCTGAAGTTTCATCTAGAGAAACTGCAAATAACTCTTCCTTATCGAAAAGTAACTAGGCAGGGATTACAAACGCCGACATTTTGGATTTGTGTATTCTATAAATAAGGAATATGCTTATCGCCCAGTTCTGTTCCTAGTGCAAACTGCCCCACCTGCCAATAAACTTCACTTTCTATATTTACACTGTTTTCTACCCCCACCCCAGTGCATTATAGAGGCAGGAGCCTCCATCCAGCATGTTTTTATAGAATCGATACCAAATTTTTGGATTGGAACCCAGATTCTTCGTTCGCCAGAAACGATGAATCCACGGACAGAAAGTGGCATAGCAAAGGTATTTCTTTCTTTATTTATCTATTTTAAATATATTTTATTGATTTTTTTACAGAGAGGAAGGGAGAGGAATAGAGTTAGAAACATCGATGAGAGAGAAACATGGATCAGCTGCCTTCTGCACACCCCCTACTGGGGATGTGCCCCCAACCAAGGTACATGCCCTTGACCAGAATTGAACCTGGGACCCTTGAGTCCGCAGGCCGATGCTCTATCCACTGAGCCAAATCGGTTAGGGCAAAGGTGTATATTTATTGAAGAACAAGTACAGACTCCCACGTAGGGAGAGGCAAGAGTCCAACAGAATGGACTCCCAGGTAGGGAGGGGGAAAGGATCCCACTGAGTTCCTCTTTCCATGGTTTATAAAGGCTGCAGATCCTGGTGCCTGATATCCCCTCTGATTGGTCAATATTCCCCTTCGAATTGGTTACTATAGTGACTCCTGAGGCCCTCCTCCCTCATAGTCCTTCCATTCCTCTGGGCTTTCTTCTCTTTATTTTGTAAATATAGACCTTTCTTGGCTACTTCCAGTTCCCTTGTCTTATGTAAATATACCTGTTGCTGCTCCCTTGTCTTATGGAGATGTAACTGTACCTGGCTTCCTTGTTTTATGGAAATTTATCTTCTCCCAGTTTGCAGCTCCGTGCTTTTCCATAGACCCCAATTCTAAAAAAAAATCCCTAAGCCTGCCTATGTTCCCCCCAAATTCCTGCTTCAGAATCAGAGTCCACTTAGGAGAGGTTTCCTTTTTTCTTTTTGTTTCTTTTTTAAAAACTTGTTTCTTTTTCATTGCTGAAATAACATCTCTTCATCAGCAAGGGATATTGACACTTCAGGAATACAGTATTTTCCATATAGTATTCCATCTAATATTGCCTTGCTGCTGCTGTTTTATTACATGAACTCAGCCCACATTCCCTGAAGTGGAGGTGGCAAAAGCCACACATTTGTCAGCAGAGTCCTGACATTTGATTTCTCAGACATCCCTCAAGCTTGCAAGACAACATGCTGTGAAACGTGAGAAGCTCAGTACATGGAACACAGAGTTCAAGAGCTGACTGCTGAATCTCATCGAAGTGCCGGGTTCCAAAGACTTCTCATATCTGAGCTTTGCTAAAGGCTCACATCTATACTTCACCTGTCCTTTGCAATGTATGGACAGTAGCTGTTGGGGTTACACCATTTTCCTTCTCCAAGAAAAGTATCCATTGCTCAGGAGTAATCGTTAGCATTTTAAAATAAAATATACTTTACTTTGATCGTCAGAAGGAGAAGTATATTGTAGAGTGCGATTTACTGGTGCTAACTCTGGATCTGCAGGTTTGTTGCTTCAGTGATTTAGTGGATTTTATGGATAGTTTGTTACATCTCTAATTTGAACATACATCTGCAGCATGTGCTTAATGTTAAGCCGTTTTCAGCGAGGCATGAAGGTTTGGGCACTACAAAACAGAGAAGTGAAGGGACTGTGTGGCTCCAGGGAATGGTCATGAGGTAACTGAGCTAGTTGGAAAGTCAAACCCAAATGGCCCACCACAAAGGTCACTGTGAGAAAGGATAGCTGGGTAGAAATCTGATAAAATGCTAGTGGCCAAAGCAAACCTGCAAACAACCTAACAAAATACCCTTCATCAAGAGAAGAGCAATGAACTTAGTTCTAATACATTAATTACATGTCAGCAGGTGAAATGTCATTCCTAGTTTCAGCCTCTGTAGTGTTGGCAATATGTGGCCGTGTCTGGGCGATGTCACTCTAGCTGGGATTCTAGAGCAATCAATGCCTTTTTCAAGTGGGGTGATCTGCTGAGGGTGGGAGGTCTCTATTGGGACAGATGTCATTTAAGAATTCTACGGACTCCACAATAGGGAAAAAAAATAAAGTTCCTTAAAATATATTTATATATTAGGAGAGATATCGTATGAGTAAACTAAAAAAAAAAAAGGAGATGAATATACTGAAAATGCAAAAGCAAGATAAAAGCAGACATTTGTGAATGCAAACTAATAAATCTCCGAGTTTGGGGATATCTTTTTTGTCGGATCACTTGTTTTGCTCATCTCTTCACCCCAGGGTTTCGAATGTTCCATTACAACAGCAGAGTAGTTTCTTTCTTTTCTTTTGGAATTATTATAATATTTGAAAATAGACTGCCATACAGCACTCTGATAGGCTTTCTGTTACCAAGGCTGTGCAGGGACCTAATTCCTGCTTCTCCCTCTCTTCTTTGTATCATTTCCCTCATCTAATTCCCCATTCCAGACCATCATAGACATCAATTAATCACAAAACATGTCTTATCCAAATGTGAATTTTTCCAAATAATTGTTGGTTATGCCATCTAAAAAGCTATTGTACAATTATAAAACCTGACTGTTTTGCCACCCAGATTATTAGAAATAAATAATTAAATG
>NW_005359840.1:5464729-5469786 GCF_000412655.1 Myotis brandtii
TGCCCTTGACTGGAATCAAACCTGGGACTCTTCAGTCTGCAGGCCGACACTCTATCCACTGAGCCAAACCAGCCAAGGCTAAATGTACCTTTTGAACACAGAAACACCTGTGCCCGATTAGCTATGACTTATACTAGGGTGAGATACTTGCCTGTGGGGAGTTTAAACTATTTGTTTTCTGATATTTTCAATAAACTGCTTCGCACTTCTAATTATTTCTGAAGAATAAAATGAATTTTTGAAATCCCTCCAGCTTTTAAAACTAAACCTGCTTTATGAAGCTATTTGTTCAAAATATCTTTTTCAGCTCATGCAGCCTTAAAATATTCCAATTCCAAACCACAGAAGATTCAAATAGAATTGTCAAATCTCACTTATTCTTTCTTACCAACCCCTAATCTGCTACTCTGTATGCTCTGCAAGTACAGCTTTGGAAGCCAATAAATTAATATTTGAGATGTTTAGCAGTCTGCTCAGTTGCAGCCCTTTTATATCTTTGAGGACACAATATACAGTAAGATTTTATATGAGGAATAAACAGTCTTTGCAGTAGATGATTTCAAAGCTTGAGTGCTTTAGCCCTTTACTGAATGCAGTACATTTTAGGTAGATTGTAATCCCATTCATACTTTAGCTTTTAGGAAGCCTAACAACTTTTAGCAACTACAAATCATCACACAAATGCAATTGAATCATAGTTTGCACCATAAAAGTCCTATCATTTTTAGTAAAAAATAAAATGTATATTTCTCTATGTAGGTTAATCATAAATATGTATCAGCCAACTATTCTTTCACCTAATGTAACAGCCAACATTTTACTGTATTAATTCATTTGGTACTTATGACAATCATGACTTACTGCAGACTGATTGAAACATCATAGAGTCCACTCCAAAAGATTCATTGGCTTCCTTAAAAGCTTTTATAACATCGCCCTACCAGGTGTATTAAAAATAAAAAGTCGATTTAGTGTAACTGTAAATCAGTCATTTAATCAGATTTGAGAATCACACAGAGAGTTAGTAATATCAAATGCTTTTTCTCAACATTAAAAAGAAAAAGGTTTCTAATTAGGTTTGTGATGGAATGAACTGCTAGAGAGAATCAGAGCACGGGACTTACTGGGCCAAACGCGTTTAAATGCTTCTTAAGCTTCTTCACTTTTCCTGCTGTGTCACTCTTCTGCACTAATGGAGCAGATGAGACCTTTAACCAGACACTGGAAAACAATTTCATAAGATACATTTTCTTCATCTCTAAACCAATTTCATAATTAATTTAGAAATAAATGTGTTACAAACTCAACAGCAGTATGCTTTTGTGAAGTTCAATAAGAGAAGATATTCTATCTTATACATTCCTTTATATGCCATAGATTCTGCTGTTGTAGTTTCCATAATCTCAAATTAAACACTTTTGGTTGATATATATAAGCATATATTCAATGGAGTACATTTTACATAAATGATGATAGAAACAGTAGGAATTATGTTCTTCTTGCTAAAGAAATGCTGGTTTTAGTTAGTATTTTTCAGTCAATGAATGACACTCCAATGACTGTTGGGGAAATAAGTTATCGGTGTATATGCACAATAATAGTCATATTTAAGAGGGCCTTGATGCAAGGTTCTCGTGGAAATGGTTCATGAGGAGTTATTCCCTTCTGTTGTATTCATTTACTTTTGTAAGTGTAATAAATTTATCCCCAGTCCATCTTCACTAATTTTAGTTTGACTCCCACTTGGAAACCTTTCTGCAGATGCTGCAAGATCCAATAATAATAGTCCAATATATAATGCTCTTTACATAAGTGTTATTACTCTTTTATGGGCCATCTTTGCAAAGCATTCTGTAATGAAAGCTTTATAGTTTCAATTACATATTTATATTTTACCAGCATTTTCCACTTTTGCAAATTGTGTAACTAGTCAGCTCAACTACCCCACTTTGTCCAGGACATAATACTTCATCGGACCCTAATCCTAAACTTTGTGGGACACATGAATTTGGCTATTTATTTTGGGTTATTCTTGAAAGGAGCATTCTGCTCTGGTTTTTGTTTTTTTTTTATATAATCACAAACCTAAACTCCCCTAACCTTCACTATGACCTCTCATTGCATTTCATGATTGATTTGCTATTTAAAGCTACTGGATTTGGGGATCATCACATTATAAATGGGGACAATTCAAGTCTGTGCACAGTAGAAGTACTGGACTTTTCAGATTTGAAGAGGGATTGTGGGGAAGATTTTGCCACTTAGACCTTCTTAAATCAAACCGATCATGTGCAATCTCATACTCTTTTGGTTCATAATTTTGGGGGGTACGTTGAGATTATTTCTACAGGTATGATATATAATTCAGATCAAATGCCCAGTTAAATATTTGATACATTATAGTGTCTGAACAGTGGAATGGACATACAAATATACAGCCTAAATGTAGTCCATTTAGTTTGAGGCTGAATTTTATGGCAGTTTCGTAATTTGAGATGTCAAAGTTAGTAATAGAAAAAAGCAAAGGCAGTTTTGAGATGCCAATTAATGGCGAATAACCATTAAGATTTATATGACATATTGTTTACAATTATTTCCTTTATTTCTATCCAAAATTGTGCATATGTGGGCAGATAGATCCCTTCGGTGAAACAATGATGGATGAGTGAGAAAACAGTCATCCTGTCTTAATTGAGGAAAGGTTTCTAGGAAGCAGGGCAATGTCTGACAGCTCAAGTGGTGACCAGATGACAGGGTAACTTGACCTTGTTGGCATGTCATGTGAAGTAGAAGAAGAATTTAAGTATTAACCTCTAGAAACGTATGAATTATACTAGAGGCCTAGTGCACGAATTTGTGCACCAGTGGGGTCCCTCGCAGCCTGGCCTGTGGGATCTGGCTGAAACCAGCTCTCCAACATCCCCCAAAGGGTCCCGGATTGTGAGAGGGTGCAGGCCAGGCCAAGGAACCCCACAGGTGCATGATCAGGGCTAGGGAGGGATGCGGGAGGCTGGCCAGCCAGGGAGGGACCAGAAGAGGGCTCCAGGGAATGTCTGGCCCATCTTGCTCAGTCCCTATCAGCCTGGGCCCCAGCAGCAAGCTAATCTACCAGTCGGAGCATCTGCCCCCTGGTGGTCAGTGCACATCATAGCAACTGGTCGACCGGTAGACTGTCTGCCCCCTTGTGGTCAGTGCATGTCATAGCTAGGGGTTGAGTGGTCTTAGCATATCATTAGCATATTAGCCTTTGATTGGTTGAATGGCTGACCAGTCGATTGGACACTTAGCATATTAGGCTTTTATTATATAGGATATCCAGAGGTCCCAAATTACTACTTGTCCAAACTGAAGATTATATTGACCTGCTGAAATGGACAGTATTCACACCAAGTGCTCCTATCTACTTTTTGAATGGTTGTACCTTCCTTTCTTCCTCCCTCCCTTCCATTCTTCTTTCCTTTCTTCATTATTTTATCTCTTTCTCCTCTTCCTCCCTTCCCTCATCCCTTTCTTCTCCTGGTCCTCCTCCTCTTTCTCTTCCTTCTTCTCATTCTCTTTCTTCTACTTGTTTTCTTCTCCTTCTCCTTCCTATTTTTCCCTTCCTACTCCTCCCACATCCTCTTTTTTCATCTTTCTAATAGTCAATGTCCTTTATGATTGAATATGTGGAATTTTGGCTATTCTCAAAAACAAAGTAGAACAAATACCTTAGAAAGTGTGAAAAACTGGAAAAATAATTAATACAATTAAAGAATTTATAACAGATAAATCCAATACAGTGAGAAATGGTTTATCCTCTTTTTCAGTGCCATCTTAGATCCTATAAGAGAGATGGTGGTGAAAAAACTCTTTGAGTAAGCTTCATATCCCTACATTCTAGTATTCACACCTATGCATAATTCCTGCCTTTGAGTATGGGCAGGACCTGTGGCTTCCAAACAAAATATGACAAAGGTATAGAATGTATATAATTATATGCATATGATTATGTGATTGTATACAATTGTAGAGTTTATTCTTTACTGGCTTTGAGGAATCAAATAGACATGCTGGAGAACAAAACATGGCAAAGGATTATGGATGAAATCATGTAGTTAAGGATGGCTTTTAATTATAGCCTGCCAGGGCTTGCACTCAACCGCCAGCAAGACAATGAGACCCTAAGTCTTACAACCACGAAGAATGGAATCCTGCCAGCAAACTAAACTTGGAAGTGGATCCTTCCCTGCTCAATTCTCATGAGTCTAAAGCCCCAGCTGACACTTTGGATGCAGTCTTGTGAGACCTCCAGGCAGAGAACACTGTGCCTGGACTGATGGCTTACAGAAGTGGTGAGGTCCGAAATGTGTGTTGTTTTAAGCTGCTAAATTTAAGGCAATATTATTACATAATGATAGATAACCAATGCAGACCCTTTCACTAGGCTCCCCATACAAAGACATATGTAACTACACATACCCAAATAACCATGTTGAAAAACAAATGTGTGCTCTGTCACTCAGCTTTGGTGCTCTATCTACACTAATAAAAGAGAAACATGGTAATTAGCGTATGACCGCTACCCTTCCCATTGGCTAATCAGCATATCCTTATGCAAATTAACTGTCAGCCAAGATGGCGGCTGGCAGCCAGGCAGCTTAAAGCAAACATGAGGCTTGCTTGCTCCAGTGACTGCAGACTCCAACGTTCCCCGCCTGCCGCTGCCGGCCTCTGAACTTGCAGTTTGAAACATTGTAACAAATATAGAAGCTAAACAAAACCCCAGAAACCAGCTTTCAGCTGGCTGGGATCTCAGAGCTGGAGTTATACATTGTTTTGATTATAGAACCCAAACAAACTAGATACTTGCTTTCAGCAGCGGAAGCCTCAGAGCTACAGCCAGAGAAACCCCAGACAGCTTTCAGCTGGCTGGGATCTCAGAGCTGGAGTTATACATTGTTTTGATTATAGAACCCAAACAAACTAGATACTTGCTGCTTGCAGGCCTCAGAGCTAGAGCCAGAGCTAAAGCTGTACCAGAATTAAAAAAAAAAAAAAAAAAAAAAAAAGGGGGGGGT
>NW_005359840.1:5469798-5470089 GCF_000412655.1 Myotis brandtii
CCAGCTGCAAGCCATCATCCCCTCATCCAGGCTGGCCAGGCACCCCAGTGGGGACCCCCACCTTGATCCAGGACACCCTTCAGGGCAAACAACCCGGCCCCCAGGCCTCTATCCTATATAGTAAAAGGGTAATATGCCTCCCAGCACCGGGATCAGCGTGACAGGGGGCAGCGCCCAAACCCCCTGATCGCCCTGCAGCTCTGTATGTGACAGGGGGCGGGGCCACAACCTCCCCATCCGCCCTGCTCTGTGCCTGATAGGGGGGAGCTCCCCAATCCCCTGATCGCCCTG
>NW_005359840.1:5471932-5482252 GCF_000412655.1 Myotis brandtii
CCCAACCCCCTGATTGGCCCTGCTCTGTGCATGACAGGGGGCGGCGCCCCAACTCCCCAATCAGCCCTGCTCTGAGCCCGACCAGGGGCTGCACCTAGGGATTGGGCCTGCCCTCTGCCACCCAGGAGCAGGCCTAAGCCAGCAAGTCGTTATCTCCCGAGGGGTCCCAGACTGCGAGAGGGCACAGGCCGTGCTGAGGGACCCCCCCTTCCCCCCCGAGTGCACAAATTTTTGTGCACCGGGCCTCTAGTCCTATATAATAAAGAGCTAATATGCTAATTAGATTGAACATCCAAACAATCATCCGGACAACATTCCGGATGACATTTCCTGATGAAGCAGGGCTACTAGGGCTGGCCGAGGCTCTGTGGGGCTGCGAGGGCTGACCCAGGCTGTGAGGGCCAGCTGAGGCAGCTGGGGCTGCAAGGGCTGAGCCCCGTGCATGGATTTTGTGCATCGCGCCTCCAGTTCTGGCATAATAAGACATCAATTTTCACTTCTGCTCACATGAGTAACTGTTCAGACTCTAGGGAATCACTCCATATCTTTTTCTTTATGTACCCCAAATAAAAAGCAATTGTACCTGAATGCCATAAGGACTTTTTGGGTTGTGCCAAAATCAGAGAAGAGTACTATTTCAGGGTATGGGGAAGATTTGAATAGAAGTACTTAAGAGACAAAATAATTAAGTTCCCCAGTTCTTATTCCTCAATAAAATAGATATTGCATAATGAAGTATTATTTTCTACTAGTCCCCAGGAATGACAAATATCTATTTTTTACTTCTCATGATATTTAATTCATGGTTACAAAGGTACTTACAAATTAGTATGGTATTCACAAAAGATGCACATAACAGCTGAGGACTATATTGTAATATTATTTTATATTGATCTTAAATTTTTATGTAGCTGGTCTGTACATATGTGTTATGTTGGTAACTATATGAACCTTGATCACTTAGAATTGGAAATATTTTTTTCAAATCTATTTTTTAATTAGAATTTTTTAAATTATGTAAAATTTTTGCATTACATTTAAATTTAAACCTTTAGCTTTTATAACTTATAATTGTCACTGTCTTTTTATTTTAATTTATTATTTTGAGTTATTTGGAGGAAATATTTTTGGAAGATACATGTGGAAATAATTTTAATTTTTCAAAATTTTATATTTACTATAATATCTTAATAAATTATATTTAAATTTTATTCACTGAATAAAAGTCATTTTTAAATTTTGTGATTCTTTAGATAAGTGATCAGTGAGCCATAGCTTACAGACAAATCCAGCTTGTTTTTGAATGACCTGTGAACTAAGCATGATTTTGCATTTCTGAGTGTTGAAAAAAATCAATATTAGAATATTTTGTGACATGTGACTTATATAAAATTTAAATTTCAGTGTCCATAAATAAAGTTTTATTGGAACATAGTCATGGCCATTCCTTTATGTATTGTTTATGTCTAAATTTCAGCTACAGCAGCAGAGTTGAGTAGGTGTGAAAGAGACTGAATGGTCTGCAAAGCTGAAAATTTATACTATCTGATTCTTTGCCTTAATAGTTTGATGACCTGTGCTTTAGGTTATTACTACACTAGAGCACATATTATGTAAAAAATCTACATTATAACAAATACTTATTTTGTCAAAATGAAGGCAATGATGTGACATTAATAGAATAAATATATAGTGATTTTTTAAATTATAAATGTGTTTTATTATTCATCTGCATATTGCTGTTTCATGATCAGAGCATCCAGATATGCTCAATAATAACATTTAGTGATTTTTTTTACATTTATTTTTATTATTGTTTAGTTTTGGAGAAAGGGAGGGAGAGGGAGATAGATAGAGAGAAGCATGGATGTGAGAGCGAAACATGATCAGCTGCCTCCTGCACACCCCCTACTGGGGATTGAGCCACATCCCGGGCATGTGCCAGGACCAGGAATGGAACCAGCAACCTTTTGGTGCACAGAATGATGCCCAACCCACTGAACAACACTGGTCAGGGCTAACATTTAGTGATTTTTGATAGTTTTACAACTTATAGTTATATAAAAATCATAGTTTTTGTATATATTTCAATTTTGTTGTTATGAAGATATATACATAAATGTGAAAGGATAGAATATATTTTATTTAATAGTTTATTGACAAACAACTTAAAAATATTTAGGCAAATGTATGTGTCTTCTAGTTGTGCTATGGATTTGGGCTTCATAAATGCATTTTTTTCCTTTTATTAAATATATTGGAGTGACACTGGTTAACAAAATTATACAGGTTTCAAGATGCACAATTCCACAGCATATCATCACACCAAATCAAGTCTATGTCCGTCACCATTTATCCCCCCCATACCCTTTGCCACTTTTCCCCATCCCCTCCTTCCTGGAGCATGCATTTTTAAAAAGAATATTCTTCAAAGTTCCGAATTATTCCTCCAAGTGGGTACAAACATGAATACATACACATATATACACACTGTGTGTGTGTCTGTCCATGTTTAATGAGTCAGGTTTAGTTTTAAAATAACTAGTTTACATATTTTGCTCTTTTTTAGAAATCAACAGATGTTCAGCCATTCAATTTTATTCATTTATTCATTCATATAGAAATTGGCAGATCTGAATAAATAAAAATACTTATAATTATTAAAGTGGGTAGGGAAAGGTTGAAGAAACTGAGAATTTTAATTAGAACTGCATTGAATAGATATGTAAGACATAATTCCTAAGAAAGTAGTACATTGGACTAGTGGTCTCCAAAATTAAGGTTCTAATTAAGTCATAGTTATGACTATTCCTTGATTGACTCAAATAAGGACTCATACATTGATATGTTTCAGGTGGCAGCACCTGTAGTTGGTTGAGCTTTAGCAAAGTAGCCCTGGGGAGACAAAACAGTTGAGTAAATACTTAACTTAAAATGAGTCTAGAAAACAAACAAACAAAACAGATTCCCCCCATCATTTCATCACTCAAAAAAATGCATGAGGTGATTAGTAAATGCATGAGTTTGGAATCAACACATTTTAAATTTAAAAGAAGCAATTTCAGATAAGCAGGGTTATAAAGTTATACTGTGAGTACTAGAGAAATGTTTGTATTGGAAAGAGACTACTTAACGGATTTTCTATTTTTAATCAGTGTTCACAATGCCATTTTCTTACTTAAATATGTTTTACTCTGCAGATATGATCAGCATATGTCTACTTTTTATACTCTCCTTTTGCAAAAATAGACTTTGAGCACAAGAAACTCTCAGTTCAGTCACCACACTTCTGAGTACTACTTTTTATTAATAAACTTTATTTTTAGGTCAGTTTTAGGTTTACAGAAAAAAAATGAATGGAAAATACAGTAACTTTTCATATATTTTCTTACCACTCACTCTACCCCCCACCCAGTTTCCCCTATCATTAACACTTTGCAGTAGTGAAGTACATCTGTTGCAATTGATGAGCCAATATTAATATATTATTATTATTGACTAAAGTCCATAGATTACATTAAGGTTCACTCTGGGTATTGTACATTCCATAGGTTTTGACAAATATATAATGACATGTATCTAAAATTACAGTATCATACAGAATATTTTCACTGTCATATTCATCCTTCCCTCCCCCCTAATCTCTGGAATTCATTAATCTTTTTACTGTCTTCATAGTTTTTCCTTTCCAGAATGTCATATAATTAGAATAATACAGAATTTAGCCTTCTCAGATCAGCTTTTTTCACTTAGCACTATGCATTTAAAATTCTTTTATGTCTTTTTATGGCATGATAGCTCATATATTTTTATTGCAGAATAATATTTTATTATATGCGTGTGCTAAAGTGTGTTTATTCATTCACTTGTTGAGGGAAATTTTAGTTACTTCTCAATTTTGTGAATCATGAATAAATTTGCTTTCAACATTATGTGTTTTTGTGGATATAAGTTTCAATTCATTTGGGTAAATATCAAGGAGCACAATAGCTATACTTTCGTGGTATGAATATGTTTAGTTTTGTAAGAAGCTGCCAAACTGTCTTCCAAAGTGGCCATACCGTTTTGTATTTTCACCTGCAATGAGTGAGAGTTCCTGTGGGTCCACATCCTTGTCAGCATTTGTTGTCAGTGCTCTGAATTTTAGACATTCTAATAGGTGTGTAGTAGTATTTTGTTATTTTTATTTGCAATTTCTTGATGACATATGATGGTGAGCATCTTCCCATATTCTTATTTGTCTTCTTTGGTGAGATGTCTGTTTAGACTTTTTACATATATTCTAATTGGGTTGTTTGTTTTCTTATTGTAGAGTTTAAACTATTCTTTGTATTGTTTGGATGCCAGTCCTTTATCATGTATGTATTTTGCAGATTTTTTTGCCTTGTCTGTGGTTTGTTTTGCTTTTCTTCACCTTGACTTTCACAAAGGAGAAGCTTTTAATTTTAATGAAGTCCATCTTATCAGTAGTGTTTTCAAGGATCATGCTTTTGGTGTTGCATCTAAAAAGCCATCACCAAACCCAAGACCACCTAGATTTTATCTTATTGTCTCATCTAGAAATTTTAGAATTTTGAGTTTTAAATTTTAGGACTATAATCTGAGTTTATTTTTGTAAAAGATCTGTGTCTAGATTCTTTTTTTTTTCTACATGTGGATGTCCAGTTGTTCCCGCACTGTTTGTTGAAGACTTTTATTTCTCCACTTGCCTTTGTTCTTTTGTCAAAGATCATTGGCAGTATTTGTGCAGACCTGCACACAAATTTAATCCAACAGCTGCTGCATTTATATATGTATAATATTTTTTGAATTGTGAATATCCTCTTCTTGATAAGAATTTTAAGCCACTTGTTGGGTGTTTCCTTCCCACGTCCCGCGTGGGTCAGGGTTCAGGAACTGGAAGCAGAGCCGCACACAAATGAATATGAAAAGACAAGAGATAATTTGGAAATATTGGGGGACCAGGCGAGTAAGTCCAACTCAAGGGGAAGGACTTCCACCCGTGCTCAGGCCTCACCAAGCTTTTATTGATCTGGGATGCACCCCTAGCATAGCCCTTAAGCAGTCGACCCCATTAACAGGCAGACTAGCCCATCAGCAAGGATTTACATAATAATAAATGGGAGAGTAGTTTCAGCTACCACTGTCTGGACAAACAGAGGTGGCGCCTAACTCTGACCTTTGCTAGGGCTTCAAAGGCACACAGCTTTCGGGGGTTCTCTGTCTAAGCTTATCAGATAGTGAAGGCAATAAACAGTTTCCCACACCACTTGTCTATCTCTTCTTCATGTGAGTGTGAAGTATATGAAAAGGCATGCAGTGTGGGAAAGTCAATTTCCAGTGTAACACATATTCAACAAGGTTAGAAGTAATATTTTACCCTTATAGCTAAAGATGAGTCAACTATCAAGCTATATGGCAATATACAATTGCTACCCTTATTCCCACAGAAAAATTTAAGGCATTTGGAAAATTTGCCCTTTCAAAATAAAGGGATTGTTAAAAGTGGTGTGAAAATCATTCTAATTATATGTGAGACCAACTATTGAAATGTTAATGCTATTAAATGTCTTTTTCAGAATATAGATATCTAACTTAAATCAATAAAATGTAATTATTGAGGTTAGAAAGTTCACTTCTATGTCTGACCATAATCACCTTCAGAAAACTATCTTCTGAGAATAAATAAGAGCAGAGAGAGAAATGATAAAAGGGAGTGCAAACTTGACAAAAATCTGTTGACTTTATAGCAGATAATAGTGACAGGCATGTCAGTGATTTTCTTGAGTTCTTTTTATCATAAATTTTGAGTATATTTCATTTTAAATAAGGTTGGGTTTTTTCTCATGAACATATAACAGTTTTATTGCCATGGTTGCAAAATGTTGTCTTTAAAACTCAATAAGACTTCATGAAAATCCACTACTCCCTTTTCTCACATCACTCAAAGGCCCTCTAGTTAGAGCATAACAAGGAACAATAGGTTTACATTTACCAGAAACTATGTGCATAAACTCTTTACACCCTTTCCCCTTTCTTTGCAATTCTTACAGTTTACCTGTGTAAGTTGAGTATTGGTGAACCTAGAAATGTAATCATGTCCTTCTGCTTTTATGTCAAAAAGTACACTGAATACTAGAGCATAGCTTGTCAGACTAGCTTGCCACACACAAGGAAGGGGAGTGATACTTTTCGTTAAAGGTTTCAAAGTAAGTTAACTTATTTGTTTTGGCTCATCCCACCCCCTTTTCTGTAGGTGACAGTATCACGTGTCTTTGTCTCATTTCATAATATACATCTATTCTCTATCATTTATAGAGACAAAATATTTGGGTGCTATTGGGAAGAAATGCTGGCTTCATCACAGCTTAGGTGGAGCACTAGGTAAATGCTCTGTGCCTTATCTTCAAATGGAGTGTATAATAATAATGGACTGACTAATGAAGGAAACAAAAAAGGAAATAGTTCATGTGAGTTTCCATTGCGTGTAATTCTGCACTCCTGACCTGAAGAAAAACTGAAGAGCTCATTTCAAGGGGTTAAGATTGCAGGGAAGATAAAAGCAACACCACACATGCTCTAGGTTAGTACCTTGTCCAAATTATACATAATTCTTTTGTTTTTGAACTGGAAGGCACATTAAAGTTTGCTAATGCCCTAATTGCACTTACATTACCATAGTGAGTATCACTGCTGTTTTGGACTCCAGAAACTGGGACCGATTTTGCTGCTTTTCTGTCTGAGCTCATTCAGTCTTTTAGTCTAATCAAGAGTCACTGTGAACAGAGGCTGTGTGGTCTCTCCAGAGTGGAGCTGTGCCTTAGCTCTAGGTTTAGCCAGCAGTGTACCTTACCAAAGCCCAATGACTTATGGAGTTCTTGAGTCAGGCTTGCAAGTTTGAAAGCAGACATTTTTCGTTTTCCTTTATTCTTAATATTGTAGGATATGTAAAATTAAAGTGTTCAGAGCTTTAACAAGTAAAGGTTACATGCTGTGTGTATGCAGAAGGAGAGGCTGGCATTTAGCCTAGGACTAAAATAAGAAAGTTGCAAGGGACCTTCGGGATCTTCTGGCCTTGAAATTGATCTCCAATTGTTCTGAGTTCATACTGTCTTCTAAAACTAAACTTAATCTTTTGAACTTTTTAAGGGCTAGAGAGTTTTTATTTTAATCTATAAAATAAATGTGACTGGGTTAAGTGCAATTTGCAGTATTACATGATTGGTCAAGATATTTTCCTTGTGTGAATACATGTCTCAACAATAGTGTCAATGAAACTGCACAATCAGTCAACATACATTTTTGTTTACTTTTCAAATAATATTTTGGACATGAGTCAGAATAAAGTAAGACCAACTTATTCATCTACATTCCTTACTGAAATATATTAACTAAAATTCTATAGTGCACATGTCATGTTTCACATATTCTATAGCTAGTACCAAGATTAGATTTAAGTAATTCAGCTGCACAGGTAAAAACTACTTCTTTTTGGAAGATTAACCTATAATCTATACCTTATAAAACTATATTTCTATTATGTACTCTAAAATGTGTCACTATTGAATTATATCTGACAATTTCTATACGTCAATCTTAATTAGCATTAAATGGTGAGGAGAAGAGACTGTATTACAAGGTTTGACAATATTCAAGCTTCATTATTTTGCTTCAAAAGCTAGAAATTATGAGTTGTAAATCAATGAGTTAACAAGTTTAAAAAGAATAATATTTATTTCAAAATATATCAGTGTACTACCTTACGTGTTTCCAGAAAGTAGCATGATCTAGAATAATGAACAATAATATTGGAGCAGATGAACTAAGATTTTTTCTGAGTCTACTAGTTCTGTGACTCAAGTAATATGCTTAATCTCTCTGAATCTCATCTTCTTTATTGGGAAAATGAGAATTTAATAATACCTGCTTCTCAGGATTGCTATTAGGATTTAATTAAATGCATGTAAAATAAGTAGTATAGAACATGGCAAAAAGTAGACTTTCAATAGATGTTCTTTCTCTCCCTCTGTTGTATTTTTCATTTATTGGAAACATAAACATTTCAAGTGTATTTTAAATCATTAACTTGAACATGTATAATACCAACATTCTTCAGAGCATGCCTGAAAACCATTGCTCTAACCTAAATTTCTCACAAAGCTTGAAAAATTATAAAATAGCATACTTTAAATCCATGGGTAGTTGCTTGTTAGAGCATGATTAGTGTCATGCATCATTCAATTTTCTGAAAATATGAGACAGCAGGTTTTATTTTATAACCTTTTCTGCATAAGGTTCTCAATTTCATAATGGGCACTAAGCATAGATAGAAGTATTGGTTTTTTCCTAAGTAAACAAAGTAACCTATTTTATTTGAACTGAAGTTTCTGCTTTCTGTTTGGGAACAGAGAACACATTATAATTACCAGTAGAATTGCTATCACCTGACAGAATTTGTAAATGGCCAAAAATTGTTATGCTAAATAACTGAAAATGCTACAAAATAACCCAGTAAAGGAATGTAAAGATTAAATGCCATCAAGGATTAGAAACAGCAGAAACCCTAGCCTTAATAGGTAGGCCCAAAGTAGAATTCATACAGGTTTTAGAGTGCCATGAAATGAATAGCATCATGTCATTTTATAACCTGAGGTCAACTAAAGACTCACCTCCAATAAAATCCTATGTGGATAGGTCTCCCTAATCTCTCTGGGGTCAAATAATTCAAAAGATAATTGATATTGGTAATTGCTATATGCCAATGATAAGGAGAGCTAAGAGCTAAGAATTGGGACCCTAGAAAAGCATATCACTGTGGTGAAGGTCAAGGCCTGGGACTCCAAAGTTAGAAAGCTATAGGGTGTCAATGCTATGGAAAGATAGTTGTAAAATAGCACTAAGAAATCATATAGTGAAAGTCTTTTTTTTTTAAATATATATTTTATTGATTTTTACAGAGAGGAAGGGAGAGAGATAGAGAGTGAGAAACATCGATGAGAGAGAAACATCGATCAGCTGCCTCCTGCACATCTCCCACTGGGGATGTGCCCGCAACCCAGGTACATGTCCTTGACCAGAATCGAACCTGGGACCCTTCAGTCCACAGGCCGACACTCTATCCACTGAGCCAAACCGGTTTCGGCTATAGTGAAAGTCTTTAAATAACATTTTATTACTTACAAAGTTTTTCACATGCATTATCTCATTGGATGTTCGCTAGAATTCTATAAAGCTGACATAGTTGCTAGAAAGATATAATGACTTCCCCAAAGTTCTACTTGCAGAATCTTGGACTCCATTTTCCATACCCTTTTCAGTATCAACACATTACTTCTGATGAATAAGCATAAAGTTCTCCAGATAATCCTTCAAGGTGAAAGGAATCAAGATGCTTAGAGAGAGAGCATAACAATGAAGAAGGAGAATGAGATTGTGAAATAACACTTTTTAAGTTATCATTCAATAAGTTCTCCTGAGAGTTATGGTGAATATGATTTCCAGAACTGTTCTGCTGCTGAATACAGTTGAAAGCAATAGAGGAACATGAATTAATGAGATCCAAAAGATATTTATAGAACCAAGGTTAGGGACAATAAGAAGAGTTAGAAGAAGAGACCATTGTTCAGCGGGGATGAAGAGATTCTGAACTTTGCATACCTCTCATTAACATATCCTTGACCTTTAATTTAATGTTTGAATGTTGCATTATAGGCAGCTTGCCTAAAGTATTTTTCATGAGAGAATAATTTCTGAATAAAGGTCTTTGTGAAGCAATTTAACACACCCAACTTTTTTTTCCTCACAAGGCAATATTAAGAGGTCAATATGTCAACTGTAGTAGTAGATCACTCCTGATTTTTATAATGTTTTCAATACTTTTTAAAATAGTTATTTAAACTGAAAATTCTAACACTTCTTCTAAGAAAAGATTTACCATTTTCTTCAATAAGAGGTAGCAACAGCGTTCTCTTAAAATGTTCCCATATAATTGTTTCATGTTACTTATCTGTAATTTTATCTTAAATGAACAAACCCCGATATACATAAAGAAACAAGATGGGAATTTATTTTTATTTAGGTATTATAATTGATATACAACATTATATTAGTTTCAGGTATATAATATTTATCACCATATATAGTTAAATAATCTTTTTCTTGTGATGAGAACTTTTAAGATCTACTCTCCTAGCAACTTTCAAATATGCAATACAGTATTGTTAAGTACTAGGGGCCCAGTGCAAAAATTTGTGCACCTTTAAAGGAACTGTGGGCAGTGAGGCTGCGGTGGGCATAGGGATGGGTCTCAGCCCATCCTTT
>NW_005359840.1:5482282-5486898 GCF_000412655.1 Myotis brandtii
GATGGCGCTGAGCAATTGGGGCTGGCACCAGCAGTGGGTGCAAGCGGGGCTGGCACTGTCAGCAGGTGTGAGCGGGGCCGGCGTCAGCAGCAGGTGCGAGAGCCCGGTGGAACTGCGGTGCAAGGGAGCAAAGCATTTTCAGTAACCACCAGAGGCTCACCCTCATGACAGCAACTGGTGCCCAGCCTTGGTCTGGTGCCCCTGCTCACCTGTTCCACCATCCCACCATGGCCAACACCTGCCATATTCCATGCAAGCCCCCTGGTGGTCAGCGCATGTCATAGTGACCGGTTGTTCAGATGTTCTGTCATTTGGTCTATTTGAATATTAGGGTTTTATATATATAGATAGTCTCCATGCTATATAATATATTTCCATGTTGTTTATTTTGTAACTAGAAGTGTCTATCTTTTGACTTCCTTCACCAATTTTGCCCACTCACTCCCCCTAACCCCATGGTCAGCAAACTGCGGCTCGCGAGCCACATGCGGCTCTTTGGCCCCTTGAGTGTGGCTCTTCCTAAGCCTTAGGAGTACCCTAATTAAGTTAATAACAATGTACCTACCTATATAGTTTAAGTTTAAAAAATTTGGCTCTCAAAAGAAATTTCAATCGTTGTACTGTTGATATTTGGCTCTGTTGACTAATGAGTTTGCCAACCACTGTCCTAACCCCTGCCCCTGGTCTCTGGCAATCAGCACCAATCTTTTTTCACTTAGCACAATGTCCTCAAATTCCATTCACATTGTCATAAGTGGCAAGTATATATATGGCACATTTTCCTTATTCATCTGTCATCGATGTACACTTAGGTTATATCTGTATCTTGGCTATTATAAATAATGATTTAATGAATATGGGAGTGCATATTTTCTTTTTGAGTTAATTTTTGTGTAAATAGCTAGAAGTACAATTGATGGATAATATTGTAGTTCTATTTTTAATTTTTCGAAAAAAATTAAACCTCCATTCTGTCAATTGGTTGCACCAATTTACATTTCCACCATCAGAGTGTAAGGGTTCCCTTTTCTCCACGTTATTTCTTGTCTTTTTGATAATAGTCATTGTAACAGGTGTGAGGTATTGCCTCTTTTTTATTTTTCATTTCCTTAATGATTAGTGATATTGAGCATTTACCTATTGGCCTTCTATATGTCTTATTTAGAAAAATGCTCTGGTTCAAATCTTTGGAGCATTTTAATTCATTCATTCATTTATTATGTTTTTACTGATTTTAGAGAGAGAAGAATGGAGAGAGGGATAGAGAGATAGAAACATCAATGAAAGAGAAAAATGTATTGGCTGTTTCCTGCATGCCCTGTACTGGGGATAGAGCCCGCAATCCAGGCATATGCCCTGACCAGGAATTGAACCAGCAACCTTTTTGGAGCATGGAAGGATGCTCAACCAACTGAGCCACACCACCAGGGCTGGGCCATTTTGTAATTGAATTGTTTGTTGTTGTTGTTGTTTGTTATTGAATTGTGTTTTTATATTTTGCATATCAACCCCTTATTAGATGTATGATTTGAAAATATTTTGTTGATGGTTTCCTTTGCTGTGCAGAAGCTTTTTAGACTAATGCAGTGCTATTTGGTTATCTTTCCATTTGTTGCTTTGCTTTTGGTGGGAAATTCAAAAATCATTGTCAAGACTAATGTAAAGGAGCTCACCACCTATGTGTTCTTCTAGAAAGTTATGGCTTCAGATCTTAGATTCAAATATTTAATCCATTTTGAATTTACTTTCATCTATGGTGTAAAATAATGGTCAAGTTCTATTTTTTTGCATTTGGCTATCCAGTTTTTTCAACACCATTTATTGAAGAGAATGTTTTTTCCCCATTGTATTTTCTTGCCTCTTTGTGATCAAGTAATTGACCATATATGTGTGGGTTTATTTTGGGGCTCTCTATTCTGTTCTATTGATTTATGTGCCTGTTTTTATGACAATACCATATTGTTTTGATTGTGATAGCTTTGTAATAGAGTTCACACTCAGGGAGCATAATGCCTTTAGCTTTGTATTTCTTTCCTCGTGATTGCTTTGGCTATTTGGATCTTTTGTGGTTCCATACAAATTTTAGGATTATTTATTCTATTTTTATAAAAAATAATGCCATTGGAATTTTGATATGGAGTGCATTAAATTTGTAGATTTCTTGGTATGGGCATTTTAATAATATTAATTCTTCTGATCCATGAATATGGAATATTTTTCCATTTATTTGCATCTTATTCAAATTATCAATGTCTTACATTTTCTATCTACAGATGTATTGTCTCCTTGTTTAAATTTATTTCCAGGTATTTTATTCTTTCAGATGCAATTGGAAATAGTACTATTTTCTTAATTTCTCTTTCTGATAGTTCATTATTAGTATATAAGAATACAACAGATTTGTATAAATAGACTATGCATTCTGCGATATTACTGAATTTATTTATTAGCTCTAACAGTTTTTTGGTGGTCTTTTGGGTTTTCTATATATAGTATCATGTAATCTGCAAATGATACTTTTACATCTTCCTTTCCAACTTGGAAGCCTTCTATTACCTTTTCCTGCCCAATTGCTCTGGCTAAAATTCCCAATACTTTGTTGAATAAAAGTGATGAGAGTATGCTTCCTTGTCTTATTCCTGATTTTAGAGGAAAATCTTTTAGCTTCTCAAAATTGAGTATGATGTTAGTGTAAAAAATTATTGCTATTTTAAAGAGAAAAATGCCCTTGTCCTGGCTGGGTATCTTAGTTGCATAGAACGTTGTCTCAATATGCCAAGGTTGTGGGTTCGATCCCGAGTCAGGGTACATACAAAAATTGACCAATGAATGCATGAATAAGTGAAACAAGTTGATGTTTCTCTCCCTTCATCTCTCTATCTAAAATCAATTTTAAAAAAAAGAAAAGTGGTCTTTAAAATAGAAATGTTGAAAGCAAAAAAACCTAGAAGAAAATATCTTTGAATATTCATAGTCATTCTTTTTTGATAATGAATTATGCTTTTTTAAATGTCTTCTGCTTTTTCATGTTTTTAAATTTATATTGTATGAGTATGATTACATTGTAACAGAAAAACCATAACAATACCTTAATGTTAAAGCAAAAAATGATCTTAAAATTCTAATAGTATTGAAAAGAACTCTGGGAAACGCATAGCTACCTAGACTCCTGGAAAGTCCTAGGAAAGGTTTCAAACCTATTTTACTGAGCAGTTTCTCCATGATTGTGATGTTCTTTCTCTTATCTAACCCATTTTTGTTTGTTTGCTGTCATTAAACAACTCTCTCTCTCTCTCTCATTTTTCAGTTTTTTTTTAATTTAAATTCTCTTCCTCACATAGCTCTCTAATGATAGATAATATTTTATTGGAAAGACTGGTGTTTCATGTTAAATAGCATACCTTTCTTTGTAGCAAGCACTATGTTAGAAATGATCATTTGTGTGAGAGGTTTTTAAAAATATAAAGAAAATAATTGTATATTTTTATTAATTTACACTTTCCAAATTCCACTTACTTACAACATGTATGTGAAAGATAACATGAGTTCCTGTACAATGTCCCTTTGGGAAAAAATCAAATGAGCGATTCAAAGAAGGCCGGGGATTTTCTGAAACTTACAAGTAGAATATGGGAAGAGTTAAGTGTGGAAAAGGTAAACCGAATAGCCCTAAACTGAATATAATTGGTTTGTAATCTACACCACTGTCCTAGAGATAAGCAGAAAGACTCCCAGTGTTTTTCATGCATTTTTGGACAAGATAGTAGGACAGAGAATGATACAGATGTTGTTTTCCAAAATGATACAGATGTAACTTCAACTCTAGTGTAGAGTCTAGAAATGTCTTTAGGTGGCCAGCAGAGAATCAAGTGTAAACTCTCCATTAGGGTTGTGGCAGCAGGCAAGAGTCAGGGGCATGGAGGGGCAAGAGTTGTAGGCCTTGTTAAGAAGCTGTAAAAAAATACCAGTAGCTCAATCGATGGCTTTTGGGTTAGAGAGCTATTTTGTCAGATCACTGTTTGTGAAAGTATCTCTAGCAGTTCTATGAATATAGATTGGAAGCAGAGAACAATCCAAGAAAGATATAATGAGAACTTGAACTAGGGCAGATGGACAGAGGGTAGTTGTACAAATGTGATCGCAGCAGTAAAATAAACAGAGCTTGAAAGTGTGAAATGTTTAGATAGAATTTGAGTAAAGGGATAAGAAAGAGTCTAAGACAGGGATGGGCAAACTTTTTGACTCGAAGGCCACAATGGGTTCTTAAACTGGACCGGAGGGCTGGAACAAAAGCATGGATGGAGTGTTTGTGTGAACTAATATAAATTCAAAGTAAACATCATTACATAAAAGGGTACGGTCTTTTGTTTTTTAGCTTTATTCATTTCAAACAGGCCGGATCCGGCCCGCGGGCCATAGTTTGCCCACGGCTGGTCTAAGACATCCTGGATGATCTCTGTTCATGGCTATCCTATCTAATAATAGAGAAACATGGTAATTAGCCGTACCTCCACTACCCTTCCCATTGGCTAATCAGGGCGATATGCAAATTAACTGCCAACCAAGATGGCGGCCGGCAGCCAGGCAGCTTGAAGTGAACAGGAGGCTTGCTTGCT
>NW_005359840.1:5490374-5491882 GCF_000412655.1 Myotis brandtii
AGCCCGACCAGGAACTGTGGGGCAGGCACCTAGAGATTGGGCCTGCCCTCTGCCACCCGGGAGTGGGCCTAAGCCAGCAGGTCATTATCTCCTGAGGGGTCCCAGACTGTGAGAGGGCACAAGTCAGGGTGAGGGACACGCCCCCCAGCCAGTGCACAAATTTTTGTGCACCGGGCCTCTAGTAAGCAGTTATAAGCAGTAGATATGGGAAAACACAAATTAATTGGCTTTGTATATGCAGACTGGGTAAAAAGTAGGTTTATACTTATTTGTATGGAAAATAATACAATAATTCTATATAATAAAAGGCTAATATGCAATTTGTCCCTCAAGAGTTCGACCAAATGGGAGTTCAACCGCCTGCTATGATGTGTGCTGACCACAAAGGGGCAGCACGGAATGAAGGAAGGTACCTGCCAGCAGCTGGCAGCCGGCAGCTGAGGGAAGGAAGGCCCCAATCATCCCTGATCTCTGCCCAAGCCTAGGGACCCCATGAATGAATTTCACGCACCAGGCCTCTAGTTAATAAATAATAATGTAAGAATAAATTCTGTGTTTCATGTACTCACAAGTATAAACCCACTTTTTCCACATCCTGTACTTATTTTGAAGTAAACTGAAAATGGTATTACTGGTATTAAACATAATTGACATAAAATAGCACTATATGTACAGGTAAACACATAGATTTTTCCAAAGGGGAAAAAAAATGACTAAAAATTCAAATTACCTAATTTGTAAATTACCTAATTTTTAAAAGTAGATTTATTCAGTTTCTATTTAGAAATATCTGGCATACCTATATTTTATGAAATGGAGAAATGCTTCTAGGATATGATTCTGCTGTAAATCTTACCCTACAGGTATTAAAAACGTTGATGTTTTTCACAAAGACAAGTGTTATAGTCAGGTAAGAACCAATAATTGTATCTAGAGAAAAGCAACACATTTGAGGTGGTGAAAATAATGAAATAGCAGAAAATGAATCAAAATCTAATGACCAAGTGAGCAAAACACAATCAGCAAGGCAAATGATTGAGGTGAAATTAATCTACTTATCAGTTCATATTTTTCTATATTCAAGTTTGGCTCAGTCCATTTAATTGTTTATTACCTAGCTACTTCAAATTACACAACTGAATACACTCACACTGGTGATCTCAGAAAAATAGCCCCAGACTCTCATTACTTACTCTTTCCATGGATACTTTAAGACACGATTAGTATTTTTACTTCTTTCCACTACTTTCTATGCTTCACTCTTAAACTTGGTCAGTCACTTTATTAATAAAGAATCTTTCCTGAGAGAAACCAAGATGGCGGCATAGGTAAACACCTGAAATTGCTGCCTTGCACAACCACTTCAAAAATACAACTAAAAGACAAAACGGACATTATCCAGAACCACAGGAAGGCTGGCTGAGTGGAAATTCTACAACTAGAAGGAAAGAGAAAAGCACACTGAGACTCAGAGGAGGTGCAGAAGTAAAGTGCAGAGGTACGGAGGC
>NW_005359840.1:5493465-5499348 GCF_000412655.1 Myotis brandtii
AACAACTCTATTATTCTGAACAATAAAGATTTAATTAAAATTAAAAAAAAGAATCTTTCCTGAAGTCATACCTAAAATACTCTACGTTTTCAGGCACTGGGCACTAGTAAACTATCTTGTTAAATCTGCCAACAATATTTAACATCCACCCATTTACATAAATTAGTTATGAATTTTTTAAGATTTGGACTTTTCATATATGTCAAAAGATTATTCTTTTCATTTTTGGATTTTTGATTTTCAATAATATATCTACCAGTAGGTGAACACAATACTATACAGTAGGTGAAAATATTGTCAATGTGTATGCTTTGGTGGATGGAAATGGGTATGAAGACTTTATATGTGTGGTCAGAATGTTATCTCCTCTAGCAGAAGAGATTAAGACTTGGATCCAATATCAGACCAATTATAGGCTTGAGTAAATCATCGTCACTAGGAAGAAAGAGTCCAAATAGTAAACCTAAGACAGTTGGTTGTAAAAAACAGGTGCAACATTGGTTGAAACGATAAATGCATAGAGTGCAAAAAGTTACTGATAGTCCATGTTATTAAAATCCTAGCAGCATGTTCTCTATACTGTTTTCATGTCCCCAAGAGACAAATTTATATAAAGAAGGTAGCATATTAGTGGTGGAACCCGTATTCTCCAATGATTCTATCAAATAAACATGCTATCATGGCTTTGCATTTTTAATGACCTGTACATTATAAAATGTACACCCAAAGTTAAAATGATCAAACTCATAGAGGTATATTACTTTTTATTACTATGACTGGATTTAAGTGATATGGCATACTAATAAGAAAACAACGTATGCCCACCTGGGGCCAGGTGTCTATATTTTCATAAAAACAAAGATAGTTTAAAAAAAAAGAACTTACTATGTTAAAATATATTTGATCTTGCCTGTAATTATTGTGCTGTGTTAATGTACAGTATTAATGTGACAGACAATGTTAGAAAAAAATCAGTCTTGATTGGTAATCTTTGTGATGAGTCAGGTAGACAGGGAGAAAGTATTACTGCACCCATCACCAGTTACTAGGAAGAATTTACAATGCATATCCAGCTTGGTTTTCTCATTTAATTATTCTTAAGGTGCATGCCAGCATTTGTTTTCACAATGATTCAATTAATCAATGTTAATTAACCAATATTTTTGGCCAATTTATTAGTAACATAAAATGAAACTGTCTTACTTAGTAACTAGAGGCCCAGTAAATGAAATTCATGCATGGAGGGGGGAGTTCCCTCAGCCCAGCCTGCACCCTCTCTAATTGGGGATCCCTTGGGGATGTCCAACTTATGGTTTAGGCCTGATCCCTGTGGGATCGAGCATAAACTAGCAGTTGGACATCCCTCTCACAATCTAGGACTGCTGGCTCCTAACTGCTCACCTGCCTGCCTGATCTCCCCTAACTGCCCTCCCCTGCCAGCCTGGTTACCCACAACTGCCCTCCCCTGCTGGCCTGATCTTGCCTCCAACTGCTTTGCCCTCCTAGCCTGGTTGCCCCCAACTGCCCTCCCCTGCAGTCCTGATCTTGCCCCCAACAGCCCTCCCCTGCTGGCCTGATCTTGCCTCCAACTGCTTTGCCCTCCTAGCCTGGTTGCCCCCAACTGCCCTCCCCTGCAGTCCTGATCTTGCCCCCAACAGCCCTCCCCTGCTGGCCTGATCTTGCCTCCAACTGCTTTGCCCTCCTAGCCTGGTTGCCCCCAACTGCCCTCCCCTGCAGTCCTGATCTTGCCCCCAACAGCCCTCCCCTGCTGGCCTGATCTTGCCTCCAACTGCTTTGCCCTCCTAGCCTGGTTGCCCCCAACTGCCCTCCCCTGCAGTCCTGATCTTGCCCCCAACAGCCCTCCCCTGCTGGCCTGATCTTGCCTCCAACTGCTTTGCCCTCCTAGCCTGGTTGCCCCCAACTGCCCTCCCCTGCAGTCCTGATCTTGCCCCCAACAGCCCTCCCCTGCTGGCCTGATCTTGCCTCCAACTGCTTTGCCCTCCTAGCCTGGTTGCCCCCAACTGCCCTCCCCTGCAGTCCTGATCTTGCCCCCAACAGCCCTCCCCTGCTGGCCTGATCTTGCCCCCAACTGCCCTCCCCTGCAGGCCTGATCTTGCCCCCAACTGCCCTCCTCTGCTGGCCAATTTTGGTTCTGATGGTTGGTTTCTATGCCAGTCAGCGTCAAAAGCTCCGCCTCCTAGGCAGCCATTGGCTCCTCGCAGTTCACCCAGATTTGGTTCTGATTGGTCCATGTCTATGCCAGTCAGCGTCAGAAGCTCCACCTTCTAGGCAGCCATTGGTTCTTCACAGCACCTACATTTGGTTCTGATTGGTCGGTTCCTATACCAATCAAAGTTAAAAGCTCCACCTCTTAGACAGCCATTGGTTCTTCACACTACCCACATTTGGTTCTGATTGGTCGGTTCCTATACCAATCAAAGTTAAAAGCTCCACCTCTTAGACAGCCATTGGTTCTTCACAACACCCACATTTGGTTCCAATTGGTCAGTTCCTATGCCAGTCAGCATCAAAAGCTCCACCTCTTAGACAGCCATTGGTTCTTCACAGCACCCACATGTGGTTCTGATTGGTAGTTTCCTATGCCAGTCAGCATCTCCAGGCCTATCTCTGGGCCTGATCAGAGAGGTGGGGCTGAACAGCAGCCCCCTCCAAGACTGGGAGAGAAAGAAAAGCCCGGCTGCTGGCAAAGTCCGGAAAGAAAGAGGGAGAGAAAGAGAGAGGCAAGTCCTGATCAACAGCTGCCACTGAGACAGAGACAGGATCAGACCCTGTCTCTCTCTCTCTGGGTCTCAGCCCCTTGGGCAGTCAGTGCTAGGTCGCCACAGCAACCCAGCGCTCACTGTAGGACTTCCGGGTTGGTCAGCCTTTGGTTGTTACAACCCTGGTCTTTTATATATTAGGATACCAAGGTTCAGAAAATAAAGTTTACCAGTTCTTCAAGTCATTAATGGCCATCAAAAAGTTTAATTGATACACTTAAAGTTTAATTTATTTTCAAGTAATAATGAGAAGTACCATACATTTTTAAAGAGTTAGTGTGACACAGAGACAAATAGAAAAGTGCTCATTATATAGAAATGTGGGGTTAGACATACCATTATATTCAACATAGGCCTGATTTTGCCTCAATATTAGAGTCATTCCAGGACCCCATGAATTACTACTTGTATAGGAGACTCTGAGAAATAATATAGCATGAACAAAGGCATTCAATCCTTCTTCCTACACACACCTGACTTAAATTACCAAAGGAAAATAGCTTAATTGTAGGAGTCAATATGGAATGAGTAGTTGAGCAGAGGATTGTGTAGAAGGGCCATTTTGGCCAAGGTCCCATATTTATACAAGGCCTTGTGAAATTTGGATTTTTCATATTGTCTTCAGATATTGTTATACATATAGTATATTGTGTTTCAAATACATTGATTTTTTTAATGTAAACATTTAAAATTGCTTTTCAATGCTTATGAAAACTTGTAAAATAACATGAAAACTAGAGAGGACTCTGTATAAAGTCAAGAACTTACAGAAAGGTGCCATTCTTAACCCACAAACTTACAAGATTTTTGCAATATGTAGAACAAAGAAATAAGACTGGTCAAAGACATTGAGCAATCATTTCATAATTGCTCTACCTGAGATAGGAGAATTCCTTAAATACCATTGAAGCAGGTACTTGTCACTTGTGTGGCTCCCTGATATTTAAATGTTCTACCTGTTTGAGGAAATTTTCATTATGTGTCTTGTTGATTGAAGGGCTATAGAAGCTATAGAGAAAGATCTTTTCTTCTCTTAGTCCCTGGCAGCCAAGGAGTATACGGGAACATGATGTAGGTGCATTTAGATACACCCACCTGAAACTGAAGATGAGGAATTATTACAAAGAAGCAGAAAGAGTTTAGAAACTGTTCAAAGAAAAAGTGCTGGCAGCAAGTGTTTGCTAAAGCAATGGTTTGGGTGGTGGTGGTGAGATAACCTAGCAGTTATTCTGCCATTATTGCAGTTGCTTAACTTCCCTTGACTCCTGCTTATTTTTGAGCTTCTTTCTTCCATCTTTTCATCAATTCTATAAGCTATCTGATATATTTTCAACACATACCTTTTAACTTAAGTTAACCAATCTTCATTCCTGTTCTTACAACCAAGAACATGACTGCTTCAGTGAATGACTTTTTAGTAGTGAGGGTTAGGCAAACAAGAAGGTCAAGGAAGATTGGGTGTTATTCTGCTGTCAATCATTATCATTAAAAGTCAGCACTTGAAATCAACTGCACCAGGAATCCTAAGGGCAAAGACAACTACATAAACAAAGCCTGCAAATGCCAGGGCATCTTTCAGCAAAGGGATAGAAAGGGTACCAAACAGTCACACATGGAATTGGCATAGATAACATGCTAAAAAGAATCTCAGAGGGAAGGGAGGACGGAGGTTGGAAGAGATTAACTAAAGAACTTATATGCATAGATGCATTACCCATGGGCACAGACAATAGTGCAGTGAAGGCCTGGGGAAAGTGGGGTGGAAGCAAGGAGGTGAAGGGGAGGAAATATGTAATACTTTCAACAATAAAGATAAATTTCAAAAAATTAAAAAAGTAAATACAGGTGGAATATTGGCTTTGGGTACAATAGCACAAAGATGTTACATTACGATGTGGCAAACAAAATTAATTGGCAACCATCAGAATACTCCAAATATGGGGGTTCTTTAAATAAGTTCTATTACATTTTTAAGGTAAAATACTAACCTGCCATTAGAAATCATGTTAAAGTTTGCTGAATATAGAAAATATTTGTGATAAATTTGAAGGCCAAAAGCAGACTATGAAGCAGTATTATACAATATGATTCCAGATAACATACTTGGGCAGGCAGACAGTCCTGGGTTTGTATCCTTGATTGACCTTTTATTGTATGAAGGTTTACAACTGAATTAATTTACATGAGCTTCACTTTCCATATCTATAAATAGATATAAGCATAGTGTCTACCTCCAAAGGTTGCTGTGATAAACATATGAAAACACTTAGTATAATCTTTATTTTTTATGTCTACATATCTAAAAAATTTAACTGTTACAATTTTTATCTTATATTGTTGGTATTTAGAATAACTTTTGTTCTTTTACTTTGTGTTTTATGTTTTCCTTATGAACATACTAGAGGCCCAGTGCACGAAATTTGTGCATGGGTGTGGTCCCTAGGCCGGACCGGAAATCGAAGTGTGAGCATCTGGTGTGGAAGGGCAGGTCCCAGCTGACCTCTGGGTCCTGGGCAGCACTTGGGCCCCCGGGCCTCTGCACACCACCCTCCACCCGAGTCATGGTGCCTGAGTCCCCAGGCGGAGATGCAGTGAGCACAACCAAACGTCGCAGGCCGGTGCGCAGTGTGGGCTTCTGGGCCACCCAGCAGTGCCGCATATGGAAACCAGGTGGGCAGTACACTCTCTCCCAGCTGGCCTTGCAGACTGGCTCCTGAGCAAACCCACTGGGAGCCCAACCAACCCCTGAGGTCCCAGCAGCTGCGGCCTGGCTCACCTGGAAGAGGCCATGTAGGTGCGGGGTGGGCTTCTCACGGGCACTCAGCACCTGAACACAGGGACTTTCCAGGTGTGCGAGCCCTGGCATCCCGAGGGAGGGTAGCTGGGGGAGTGAGAGTGAGCTCTGCAGACACCCCGCATTCTCACCGCACCTCTGTTCCCATAACCCCTGCCCCTAGGTTGCTGGGGTCCAACCCCAGCAGGTCCAGGGGTCCCCAAAGGTGTGGACGGAGTCGGCGAAGAAGGAAGGACTTAGAGGCTGCGTTCAGGTGATCATCATGGCGAGGTTCTCCCTCCAGGATCTCCAGCCAAGTTCTGGTCAGGA
>NW_005359840.1:5500235-5500703 GCF_000412655.1 Myotis brandtii
ACTGTAGGTGCGTGCCCGCACGTGGTATTTTGTGGAAGAGCCACACTCAAGGGGCCAAAGAGCCGCATGTGGCTCACAAGCCGCAGTTTGCCGACCACTGGCCTATAGAAATCGGCTTCTGACAATTCAGTCGGGGGAACTGGTTAGAAACCTTGCATGACCATAGCCTCATGTGAAATTGTAGCAACCTGGAGTATACAAACTTGACAAGTAGGTTAAAAGACATGGTCCAAAGGTAAGTAAGAGGACCAGGGTCACAAGGGGGCCAGGTGCTGGGGTCCAACCCCAGCAGGTCCAGGGGTCCCCAAAGGTGTGGATGGAGTCAGATGATGAAGGAATGACATGGAGACAGCATTCAGTTGACCAGCATGGTTGGGTTCTCTCGCCTGGTTCTATCCAAGATCTCCAGCCAGGTTCTGTGTAGGTTCTCCAGCCAGGTTCTGTGTAGGTTCTCCAGCCAGGTTCTGT
>NW_005359840.1:5501464-5505333 GCF_000412655.1 Myotis brandtii
GCCAGGTCCCTTGAAACATATGCTGTGCAGATGTTTCTTCCCTGCAGCGACTGTGTCAAGCAGCAAGGATGGACCGGCTTCCGGCAGCCAGGGAAGACAGAAACCAGATGAGGTGGAAAGGGCGCTTTTAATAGTATCCCAGGTAATGTAAGGATCTGTTCCTTGATTGTACCTATGTAGCTGTAAGGCCTGTTCATATATCTTTTGAATATTGGTTTCAATTGTGATGCCGCCAATGTGAGGTATCTTTGATCACTCCCCTGCCTCCTAGAAGTTTACATTTGTAAACTTGCCCAGTGTATCTCATCAGGAGGAGATGGTGATGTCAGTGTCAGATGAAAGGAGGAGGACTCTGCTGATAAACTGCCCCTGGCACTGTAATAAAGACCCGCTTTGAGGTTCGGAGGTTTGTTCCTGTAAAATGGGCGCAGTGCTTGCCTTGCACCCTGAGCTTTTCCTTTTTGATCGCCCTTCTGAGGGGCAGGTCAGGGATCTTTTAGTGCTCATCTGCTGGCCTCTCTTGGGAGGACAACTTATGTTGCTGTACGTTATAAGCAGCCAAGCCTTTTGTATGACAGGATGTAGAGAGGGTTAACTATTAGACAACAGGCCCAGAATGGAGTCACATATGCTAAGCCCCAAGTCACCAAACCAAGACTTAATGACAGTTTTGGCTCTCCCAGAAATGGAATCTTAATCCAGTCAATCAGCCAATAGACACTTCCATCCCTTAGAGGGAAGTCTGTGAAAGTCTTTCATTTGGGACAGTTCTGTGGAGCTCCTCTCTGCTAGATTGGATGCAATTCGAATCAGTTTTTGCTCAAATCAACTCTTGACATTTGTAAACTTGCCCAGTGTATCTCATCAGGAGGAGATGGTGATGTCAGTGTCAGATGAAAGGAGGAGGACTCTGCTGATAAACTGCCCCTGGCACTGTAAGCTTTTATTAAAAGGCACTGAGGCCAGAAACCCCTGCTTTCTGCTCTATGGGTGCACCTAGGCTCTGCGGTTTTTTTCTAGAGCTTTTCCTTTCTGATCGCCCTTCTGGTGGGCAGGTCAGGGATCTTTCAGTGCTCATCGTTGGCCTCTATTGGGAGGACAACTTATGTTGCTGTACGTTATAAGCAGCCAAGCCTTTTGTCTGACAGGATGTAGGGAGGGTTAACTATTAGACAACAGGCCCAGAATGGAGTCACATATGCTAAGCCCCAAGTCACCAAACCAAGACTTAATGACAGTTTTGGCTCTCCCAGAAATGGAATCTTAATCCAGTCAATCAGCCAATAGACACTTCCATCCCTTAGAGGGAAGTCTGTGAAAGTCTTTCATTTGGGACAGTTCTGTGGAGCTCCTCTCTGCTAGATTGGATGCAATTCGAATCAGTTTTTGCTCAAATCAACTCTTGACATTTGTAAACTTGCCCAGTGTATCTCATCAGGAGGAGATGGTGATGTCAGTGTCAGATGAAAGGAGGAGGACTCTGCTGATAAACTGCCCCTGGCACTGTAATAAAGACCCGCTTTGAGGTTCGGTGGTTTGTTCCTGTAAAATGGGCGCAGTGCTTGCCTTGCACCCTGGTTGGTGAACTACTGTTCATAACAAAAAGAAGATAAACAATCCAATCAAAAATGGGTAATGGACCTAAATAGACACTTTTCAAAAGTGGACATACAGAAAGCCACGAGACATATGAAAACATCCTCAGAGTCACTAATCATCAGAGAGATGCAAATCAAAACAACAATGAGGTACCATCTCACACCTGTCAGAATGGCTATCATCAACAAACGACAAGTGCTGGAGAGGAAGCAGAGAAAAAGGAACCCTCGTGCACTGCTGGTTGGAATGCAAACTTGGTGCAGCCACTGTGGAAAACAGTATGGCATTTCCTCAAAAAATTAAAAATGGAACTCCCATTTTACCCAGTGATCCCACTTCTAGGAATATATCCCAAGAAATCAGAAACACCAATCAGAAAGGATATATGCACCCCTATGTTCATAGCAGCACAATTACAATAGCTAAGATTTGGAAACAGCCTAAGTGCCCATCAGCAGGTGAGTGGATTAGAACTCTAGAGAATTATGAGAGTTGTCTCATGGTAGGCAAATTCTCCCCATGAAGTAGCCAGTCCTACAGTGCCCGCCAACAGTAGTCCCAGTGCTCTTTTAGTGTGGGATGGCTGAGTTACATTAACAACAAGTGTTCCTAGTGAAGTCAGCTGGGCTAAGATGAATTCACCAATGGTTAGGCGGTTTGAAATGCAATGGAAGGCGATTCTGAGATCTGCTGTTGGGACTTTCCAGGAGTGGGATTGCGCATTTTGGCTTCGGGATGTCTGAATACAAAAATTTTCCTGAGGTGGGGGTACAGAATTGGGTGTAGTTGGGAGTGTTGAATGCTGAGGATATGAATGTCTGCAAACAGGTATTGACAGAGACAATAGTTCTGAAAATTAAATATTCTGCCTCAAACCAGGTGCAAGGGATCCCATCAGTCCAGTTCCAAGTCAAAGATTCTGGAGGTTGAGAGTAACCTACTCTTCACCAAGGGTCGGCCACCTTGTTTTCCCATGTTAAGCAATTATTTCTCCCTTAATATCCTTTTGGGGTGAAATAGACAGCATGTATTACCGCCTGGAGTGCAAACACTATTCCAGGGGTCTTGGACAGGGGAGGGGACTGGCTTACCAGGATTGGGTCTGAATAAGCAGAGCCAATGCAGGCAGAGTTGTGGCAGCAATATTGGCAGGCAGTGGTATCATTGGTGCACATCAGGAAAGCATCACTGTGCTCCAGGTAAAAAGTTTAAGGACGGTGGTGCAGAACCCTTCAACTGGCCTTTCAATCAATCTAATGATTTACTGGTGAAGGCGGCATGGGCTTAAGATGAGATAGGAGTGTGATATTCAGGAGTGTATTGGTAAAGCTAACTGAGTAAAGTTTAGCAGTTTAGGGTCCGGAGTGTGAGGGTTAGAGTGATAGATCCAACAGTTAAAAAGGTGACTTCCTGAAGTTATTATCTTTGATAATTTCATGAAGGCATTTCTTTCCCAAAGTCGCTGACCTGGATAGCCCTAAGCCAAAAGGAGCAGGGAAAGGGTGGGGTGGTCCATAGCCCAGTCTCATGTCCAGGTCTGGTTTTATTTAGGGTCTGATTCATCATCTCAACCTTTCCTGAGGACTGAGGGTGCAGGATGAATGAATTTTGCATCTGATTCCAAGAATGGAGGACAAGGCCTGTGTGATCTTAGCTTTAAAGGAGGTTTTATTATCACTCTGTGGGCATCCAGGGAGGCTGAACCTTGGGATAATTTGTTTTGGAAGATTCTTACATACTTCTAAGCATACTGGTACTCTGAGAAGGTGGAAAAGCTTCTATCCAGCTAGTGAAAGTATCCACAAACTAGAATATCTTTATATCCTTTTAGGGCATCTGAGTGAAATCAATTTGCCCTTCCTCCCCTGAAAAGGTGCCATAGTGTTGCACAGGAGAGGCTAGGGGAGGCAGTAGCAGGTGAATCTGATAATTGTTTCTCATACAAAGTTTGCAGGTCCCAGATACTTCCTTAATTTTTTTAAGTCCCTTCCCAGTTAAAACTCACTGGCTGAGAATACAGGGGGCCTCTTTCCCATACTGGGTGGCCTCATGTAGGTTCCTGACAACCCTCCATTGAATCCCTTCCAGTACTGAAAGGCACCTTTCATTGTCAAAATTGCATCCTTGTTCATTAAGGGCGTAGCGCCACCATGTTACCCAGGCTTCCTCAGTTGGAGAGTATGGGGGTTTTGATAATAAAGAGTGTGGCCCCATGAGTAGAGCTAGGCCCTCAAGATCTATTCCTCAAGAAGCCCCTCCCCTCCCCCCCC
>NW_005359840.1:5505369-5510852 GCF_000412655.1 Myotis brandtii
GCCACTCTGTCAGCTACATCATTCCCATGACTAATGGTTGAGTATCCCTTCTCATGCCCCCAGTAATGTATTACAGTGATTTGTGCCAGGAGTTCAACTTCCTCTAAGAAAGAAAGAATTATGTCCTTATGTCTGATAGGGGAATTCTTAGCTGTTAGCATTCCCCTCTGCTTCTAAACAGCCACATGGGCATGGAGGACTAGGAATCCACCCTTAGAGTCAGTCTATATATTGACTTTTTTCTTTTGCTAGCTGGGGGACTGTATGAGGACCCTTAGCTCTGCTTCCTGAGTTGATGTGCTGGGGTGGGAAGAAGCGCTTATGCTTCAGTGACCTCCTGGACACTGACGATGACATAACCAGCCTTCCCAACACCCTCCTCTATAAAGCTATTCCTGTCTGTGAGCTGTTCTAAAGCAGGGGAATCCTGGAGATCAACACTATTGGAGAAGACCTGTTCTATAGTTTCAGTGTAGCTATGGTCTAATTTTTCTGAGTCTCCAGACAGGAACAGACAGGGTAGCAGGATTTAAATTTTGACAGACCTTCAGTGTGAGGTCAGGAGTGTCCAGTAATATAGCCTGGTATTAGGCCAATCTACACCCAGTCAGCCAGGGGTGCCCCTTGGAGTCCAATACTGAGTGAGCTTGATGTGAGGTGAGAACTTCAAGAGGCTGAGGGAGGGTCAGTTTGAATTCTTCCTTGACTAGCTGGGTGGTACATGTTATTGCCTGGAGGCAGCTTGGCCACCCTTGAGTCACTAGATTCAGCTGTTTGGAAAAGTATGCAACTGTCCCAGAAGAGGTTCCTACTTTGGGAGTCAATACCCCAAGGCCAGCCCAGCCCTTCCATGGAAAAAGAAAAAGGCTTTCTTATATCAGGGAGGCCTGGGGCTGGGGCTTATCCCAGTTTAGTCTGAAGTTCCAGGAAGGCCCCCTGGCAGACATTGTCTCAGTGTAGAAGCACCCTCTTTTCCCTTTAGGGCTTCATAGAAGGGCTTGACAATGATTCCAAAACTAGGGAGCCAGAGGCGGTAGATAACTAAAAATCTCCAAAGTTCCTTTTTGGTCTTTTGGGTGAGTAAAGCTAAAATCATCTGCTTGTGGCTCTGGGCTAACTTCTGGGCTCCAGGAGTCAAGATGAATCCAAGATACTAAACTTCCTTTTGGGAGATCTGTGCCTTGTCAGGGGGGACCTTGTAACCTTATCCTGCTAGAAAGTTCAAAGTTCTAATGGTATCCTCCTGGTAGATAGAAAGGTCTTTACTTGAAATTAACAGGTCATCAACAGACTGTATGAGGGTACTGCCCTAGAATTGGAGATCCCTGAGATCTTTCTCCAGAGTCTGTCCAAATAGGTAGGAACTAACCCAGAGCCCTTCGGGAAAGACAGTCCAGGTGCATAGGGTGCTCTTTTGAGTTTCTGGGTCTTTCTATTCAAAGGCCAAAAGGTAGTAGAACAGTGGTTCTCAACCTGTGGGTCGCGACCCCTTTGGGGGTCGAACGACCCTTTCACAGGGGTCGCCTAAGACCATCGGAAAACACATATATAATTACATATTGTTTTTGTGATTAATCACTATGCTTTAATTATGTTCAATTTGTAACAATGAAATTGGGGGTCACCACAACATGAGGAACTGTATTAAAGGGTCTCGGCATTAGGAAGGTTGAGAACCACTGTAGTAGAGTCTGGGTGCAGGGGGACATAAAAAAATGTATCCTTGAGGACTAATACAATATAATATTGGGTATTGCTGAGGATCTGCTAAAGGAGGGTATATGGGTTTGGGACTGTTACAGAAGACCGGAGAAAAACCAAGCCATGCTTAGAGAAAAGGAGTTACATTTTATTATTAAATTCTGTGCAAGCCTAGAGAAAAATGTGTCTTTCAAATTCTAGGCCCCCAACATGGAGGAAACTATCTTTATTTATACTTTTTCCAGTCCTTTGTCTCCCAAATTTGGAATGAGACTTCCGGGCCTTCTGAGAAAGGCCTATGTGCTGGGAAGGGGCCACGAGACCATATCTCAAGGCCTGGCCTGGTGTCTGGAGTGGGAGTAGTCTTTTTTCCTTATTATTTAAGACAGAAGCCAGAATAGCAGGGTTAAAATTTCAAACAGCAGTTTTTATATAAGATGGATGCTTCAGGACAATTGGGTGTATGGAAATAACTGCATCATTGACTGCCCTAAGGTCCTGTACAAAGTGGTATTCGGTATTCCCAATTAGGTTTTTTAATAGGTAGGATGGGGGTGTTATAGGATGACTGAAACTGAGTAATTAGGCCCTAAGAAATGTCTCTAGGAAGGGCTGTATCCCTATGAGTACCTCAGGTGATAGAGGGTATTGGCATTGGTGGGAGTAGGGAGCTCCTGGTCTCAGGTGAATTTCTATGGGGTGGCCATAATGGCCTGGCCAGGTGACAAGGTGTCCAAGACTACATGATTTACCTGTGTTCATAGGAGCTCAGGGAGATGGGAAGGCTCCTATCTCTGGGGATGGCCAGTGCCAGGAAGTGATCTACCTTAAGTTGATTATTCTCTAAAATTTAGAGTCTAAATAAATAATGCCCCCCAATTTAGTTAACAGATCCCTGGCAATTAAAGGGATTGGGTACTCAGGCACATACGGGAAGGAATGAGTTCAAACAGTAGACTAGGTATCGCATATAAGAGAGCAGGTAAATTGCCTTACCTTAGGCTTGCCATCTATCCCCGGGACCAGGCAGTCAGCATTGGGAGGCAGAGTCAGGATACAGTAGGAAGATCCAGTCAATCAAAAACTCAGTTTTTCTACCTGCCATGTCAAAGATGAGGCTCTGCAAGGTCAAAGGTGATGTTTCTTCCTGAAGCTGAAGCCCAGTGAGCGCTTGGGCCTCCTCAGTGGGAGAAGGTGTCCCCCTTTTGAGAAACGATGGCCAGAACTGCAGAGGACCTTTGAGAGCCTGCTCTGTCCCAGATTCCCAGGGCAGAATGAGCATTCACTTTTCCAGTGTCCCTCTCTTTTACAGTCGATGCATTGGTTTGGCCCAAACCCCAAGGCAGGCACCTATGGATGGGGCCTTCGTAGTCCAAGAGTCCTGGAACATCTGGGGTCAATCTGAGATGGTGCCTGAATCATAGCATCCAAAATCTGGGCCTTCCTTTTAGTTCCCTTATTCTTTCTGGCCTTTTCCGCCTAATCTTGATTCTTAAAGGCTCCACTACCAAAAATGTCTGACGGGTCTGGGGGCCTGTCTTCAGCTTTTGGATTCCTCTCTGGATACACAGGGAGGCCTGAGTGATGAGATGCATAACCAAGAGAATGTGCCCCTCACAGGAGTCTGGGTCCAGATCAAAAAATTTTCTAAAGGCCTTAGATAACCGGCTCAGAAAGAGAGCTGGATTTTCCTCTGGCCCCTGAGTGACCTCTCAGATCTTGTCATAGATGACAAACACAATCTGACAATGCCTCATTCTTTCAATTATGCAGTTAATAAAATGCTCCATTTGGGCATTATCTTTTCTGTCCATGTAATCCCATTCGGGGTCCTGAACTGGCACTCCTTGTCCCCCTGCTCTATAAATATCATGTGCCAGACTGTCAGCTGCCCTCTCATCTGTTCATTCTCAGGCCTTGCCCAGGATGCAAGCCTTTTTGTCCAGGAAACAGCAATGTGTTAAAAGCACTATGACATCCTGCCAAGTTAGGGAGAAGACAAGGCTGAACTTGACAAATTCGTCCCAGAAATTTTCAGGATTCTCAGAGAACTGGTCAAATTTTTCCCTACACTGACTGATATTGGACATAGAGAAGGGGAGGTGAACCTGAGTGATCCCTCTGTTCTTGTCTGCTACCTCCCACAAGGGAAAGAGGTCAGAAGTGTCCCTCCCCTTAGGGGAGAGGGAAGAGTAAAGGAGGCCTGAATAGTTCCCATGCTGGGAAGGCTCAAGGGGTTGATTTAGAGGCAGAGGTGGGGCAGAGGGTTCTGGTGGACCTGTTTGGCCATCGTAGACCTATAGGGTGGAGGGCCACTAGGTGAAGTGGGAGGCTGAAGGGCTTTGTCAGGCCTGTGGAGACAGGGCAGCTAGGGTTCGGCCAGATCAAATGCTAAGAAGCTTTGTCTTTCTGGGATCTAGGGAGACTACCTCACAGCAGCTGTAACACAGACACAACAAGAGTTAGGAAGCTTTGGGTCCTGATGAAGTTTCATAAATGCCTGAATTTATGGAATCTCAGTCCATTTCCCAGACATTTTGCAAAAGAGATCTAATTGGACAGTGCACCCATTTTTCAGGCCAGGCTTTCTGGCCCTCCAGGATTTATTGGGGTAGGTAGCATTGCATAAGAAAAATAATATTTTCTTCCTCAAATCATCTAATTGGAATTAAAATGCACCCTAGAGGTGATTTTCCTGGCATTGCTGCTATGTTCCCTATTCCAGTCTAATTTCTGTGCCCTGGAGACATGCCAACTGAGGGGATGAAGAAAATACCTGGCAAGTAGAAAAGAGGGGGAAGCAATACAGGGAAGTAGGGGTCTAAGGGACCTGTAGTAGACACAAAGAACATGACAGAAGTGTCAAGTGAGACAAGAAAGAGAGACTTCCCTGTCTAAAGTCAGAAACTGGGAAGCCGGGAAAAATAGGAAAAGGGGACCAAGCGAGTCCTGGAAGGATGAGAAGTTCTGAAGCAACAAGATGACCTGCAGCATTGATGGGAAAGCTCCAAGAGGGGCTGGAACAAACAGAGAAAATAGGAAGGGGTGCCAACTAATGGGGATGGAGTGAAAAGGCCTGAATGGTTTTGGCTTGAGATCAGAGGGATAGAGATGCAGAGGTCCCGTCCTCTCTCAGAGCAGAAGCAGGACTTTAGTGGGGGCACCCGTAATTGCCCACAAGGCACCTCACTGACAGAAACCAGACCTGCAAGATTAGAAAAAAGGGAATGGATTACCAGGACCTCGTGGAAAAACAAAAACAAAAACAGAAAAGAAGACTCAATAGACATTAAAACTAGGAAGATAATAGTCATACTCACAACAATCACATTTACCAGCTGAGCAAAGGCCAAAGGAGGTGGATGCCCATCTGAAGGACATGCCCATCTATTTTAAGAGAAGCTCAGCCTTTCTTAGAGCTACCTGTCTGTTCTTTAAGCCAGTGTGATGAAAAGGGGAAATATATTTAATTATACGTAATTAAAATCCTTCCTAAGATAGTGGAAGAAATTTCAGAATAAAAAGGGGTCAAGAATGCAAGCTCTGGAATCAGAAGACCATTGTGCAAATTTTCATTCTGCCACTTACTAATTGTATGACCTTGATTAAAAATACTTAATTGTACTAAGCCTTTATTTTCTCCTCTGTTAATTGTCGATGAGATATACACACAGGACATGCCACTTTCCTTCTCTGAGCTAAGTTTTATTATTTGTATTTATAATTAAAAATACACTTGCCCTAGCTGGTTTGGCTCAGTGGATAGAGTGTCAACCTGCGGA
>NW_005359840.1:5510933-5515873 GCF_000412655.1 Myotis brandtii
GCAGCCGATCAATGATTCTCTCTCATCATTGATGTTTCCATCTCCTCTCTCTCTCCTTCCTCTCTGAAATCAATACAAATATATTAAAATAAATAAAGAAAAAAAACTTTAAAAAATACACTATTTGTGTGTCTTCTACCGGGTGCTTGTTAAGTGGATCAAATGAGATACACAACGTGAATATTCTTTGGAAAATATGAACTAGTTTATAAATATGTTTTATTTGCATGATTACTGACTCATGTTCACATTCAAAATCAAATATTATGGCATTTTTTCTTTTTTAATATATTTTATTGATTTTTGACAGAGAGGAAGGGAGAGGGATAGAGAGTTAAAAACATCAATGAGAGAGAAACATTGATCAGCTGCCTCCTGCACACCCCCTATTGGGGATGTGCCCCCAACCAAGGTACATGCCCTTGACGGAATCGAACCTGGGACTCTTCAATCCGCAGGCCGATGCTCTATCCACTGGGCCAAACCGGTTAAGGTGGCATTTTTTTCTTACTAATATGACACAGTTGCATTGAGTGGAGTGCTTGAATAATATGGTTCATCTCAGTTAGTTGGAACTGTGAGGTATCACTTTCCCCATTGAGTGGGGGATCAGGTCCTCACGATATCTCAAGAAAAATATTTTCTGAGACTTGCATGGAGGATATGTGATTTTTATTTGCATGGGATTATATGCGTTTCTAAAGTCCCATTTCCCTAATGCAGTTCTGGAAGATGTGCATCTGGGGATTCAGTAGAGCTAGAAGCAAAGCCAATGTCCAGAGTTTCCATTCCATTCCATTCCATTCCATTCCATTCCATTCCATTCCATGGTGGAGCTGGGTCCAGTGTATCATCAGACTAGTGGCAGTACATTAGTCCATTGTGTGGGGTGCACATGGCTCTGAGCCATGTGGGCAAATGCATTGGAGCCAAGAGAGTATGCCTCCTGCAACAAGAATCCCAAGAGTCCCCAAAACACAGGAGAGCAAACTTCTTTGTTCAGGGGAGTAAATATCTCAAATCTTCCTGTACTTGCAGTGGCCATGCCTACCTCTGGCCAATGACCTGTTCCCAGGTGTGACTGACAGACAAGTACCTTCCCTGTGTCACTCAGACTTTACTGGGCATGCATCTATTCTCCCCCTGTCTAGTCCTTTCCCCCAGAGATCTGAGGGGAATACACCCGTGACTCCCTGGGGTGTGTTAAACTAAAGCTTCCAGGCAAAGCTGCACAAACGACAGGCCTACAATATTTGGCCATCCCTTTGCTCCTTTCTAATATTCATAACTAGGTTTATTACATGGTATCAGAACCCTATTTTATCTAAATGCATTTGTCTTATTTAAAAGTCCCCGATGGTGATTTAGTCATCATAGAAAATGAAATTGTTCAACATGACTTATGAAAGAGATGAAAGATATGTGTTTGGTATATGAATGATAGAGTGAAGACATTTGGCTTTCTATTATTTTGCCATTGACCAATACTAGCTTGATTTAAGGTATTTTAGAGCCTGGTGTATTGAGCTAAAAAAAAACCTATTAAGCAATTAACTCATGTTCCTAAGTAGCAGTGACAGATAGAATAATTCTGGTGATTTGATGACCCTAAACTATTCAAATTAGGAGTGGTTGTCTCCAATTCATTTAATACATGTTCAGTTCTCCATTTCATTTTGTCTGAAGAGACATTTATTGTTGTAAGATGAATTATTTTCTCAAATTGCATCTAGAAAGCCATTTTTAAGGTTGTCAGACAGTTGGAAGAAAGTCTTCAGCATAATTTTTTGTTTATAATGAATAAGTAAGCTGGAAAAAAAAGTCCTATTGTGTGATTATCTAGGAATACAACCTGGACAATACAAACAGCCTATTTTCAGTTAGTCAAGAGGCACCACAAAACCACAAGGACATTCTTCGCATGAGCCTAGGTCTCCAATCATCAGGGATTATGTGAAAATGGTATCATTCTGTTGTTTCAACAAAATGTCTTTGTCAACTGAATAATTTTATAAAAGGTAGTTTATACTGAACAGTTATTGAAGCAAGATTTAATTATTTTACAAATAAGAAAAACAAAACATTGTGGTTAAGGAACAGATCACAGAGGTGAGTTTGACTGTAGAAGTATCTAGAACTTAACACAGCTTCAAATTCAATTTATTATGATTGGAGTGAATATTTTCCAATCCTATTTTTAGACCTTAGTACATGTATGAATGTATGGGGATAAAAGGCTACAATTTACTTCAGTGAAGTTTCTGGCAATGAGGGTCTCTATGCTGTGGATATCTGATGATGAATATTGTTGCCTATGAATGTTTAATTATAACTGTTAGGATCACCGAAGGAGTAACGCAGGAGGCCAAAAGGGGTAAAGAGTTATAAATTTATTGTTACATCTGCTAGGTGAGGGGCTGAGGTCAAAACGGCATCAGCAAGGCAAAGTAGGGGGAGTGGGATATTTATGTCTCTTGTAAAGGGTACAAGAGTAACCAGTGGGACCAGGTGCAGGTGGGGGCCAGGTGTAGGTGGTCCACTGGAAACTGGGTGAGGTGGTTTACTGGAAGCCATTAATCATGAAACCTACAATGAGAATAACAGGAAAATCGCGGGAGGGGCAAGAGCCCCCAGCAGGGCATAATGGAGCACAAGAATGCACCTAAGAATAATCTTTTTAACTTTTGATAAGTTTGGAGAGCTTTTCCATAACGTAAAAAATTGAGTACTTTTGTGGTAGACAGTTAGACAGATGGGCCAGGTACAGAAGGTCACCAGGGTGAAAAGTCCTGGATGTCTAGCAAAGGACAATTGTAGGGTGGGACCTCGCCCCTAAGGTGACCTTTCTTCCCTTAGCGTATCACTGGTCATGTGGTCTGGACCCCCTGATCTTTCTTCCCTGGAGTTATCATCTGGGCCTCAGTTGTATTTCAGCTCCAGGCCCAGAAAAGCAGCAAAACCAGACAAATAACCCCATGGCTGACCTCAGGACCAGCTGCATTGGATAATGACCCCTACCCTGGAGCAAACCAATCAATCAGTGGAGACCCTGACCCAGAAAGGACACGCCTGGAAAGCTGCTGAATAGTCTATTGAGATCTTCCCCTGGGACCTCCCCTAAAATCTACACCCTTAAAACCCTTAGGACAGAGGACCCAGTGTGCTCTCCCTCCCAGGAGCAAGCCTGTGCCTTCCCCTTCCCCCCTTCTTCCGCTTTCCCCCAGGTGTGTCACCTGTACCTTCCTCACTTCTAAGCTCCAAGGGCCCTTCCTCTGCTTCTATTTCTTATTTCCTTAGCCCATTTCTTCTATGAATTATTTCTTCCACCTCTGTGATTTTCTAAATAAATGTTCTCTTATAGTTGGAGTCTTGGCTCTGAATTCTTTCCTAGCCAGAACTCAAATACTGTGGTTGCTGAACCCAGGTCCAGTCTGCCTAGCACCTGGTGCCATTCTCACTGCCCACAATACTTTTGAGTCTGAGTATGGAGTTCATTTTAAAATGTGTATTTCTCCTGTAGTTTGTAACTGAATGCTTTCAAATACTTTCAGACTTGCAGAATTCAGTCCAGGACACCTACCGCATTTGTCCTGGAGGTCTCCTCCTTAATCTTGATTGCACTATTCAGTTGTTTATGTTCCTCAAAGGAACTAGTTGGCTTTTATCTCTAAGTTGCAGACTGAAGCTGAAAGCAGTGACTTTAGAAACAAGCATTTTGGCAAAAAAGCAACTGCCTGGGGGTAAAGAAACTCAGGATATTTAACACACAGAGTGTTTTGACAATGGCTCAAATTGTCATGGCACACTGATTAGGAAACATTGCCAAGATCATAGTCTTCCAATAAATTCTTGGCAAAACTGGCTTGTCAAACTCTCAATAGTAGGAATAGGTAAATTGCCTCAGGGCTTTTTCTTTGAAGGGATGAATAATAATTATCATTTAAATATCTCTTCCTCAGATTTTACAGTTTTGTAACCAAGGATGATAAATAGCAATAATTAGCATCTCAATGGTGCTCACATGTTCAAAACACTTACCAGACAAGAAGTAGAACCTGGGGATTCAGGATGTGCAGTGTCATTGCTACCACTAGACTACAAGGATCTGTTTCTTGTGATCTGTCCAATAGCTTTTTGTGAATATTTAGCAGCCTGCTCACTTCCCAGGACAAATTGCCATTAATAGCATCGATTAGTGTTGTAACTGGTTTTCTTAGGTTGACAGCCAAAATTAACTCCACAATGCCTACTATCCTATTTCACCAACAGTCTTTTCACCAACTAGATTAAGAAGGAGACCTCCAGTACAAACGCAGATGATTAGAAAGCATAATTATTTCCTTTCTAGTTTATATGGTGCTACATAACTCTGATTGTTTTTATTAGTTATCATTTAAAATATCACTTCTAAGTTATTTTCCAATATTACAGGCATGGGGGAGGACAAAGTTCTCCTTCTCCCTCTTAGTTCTTCTGCCTGGTCTAATACATTGACTAGAGACAGGTTAACATGAGAAAATAACCAAACATATTGCATATGTACCTATGGAGATTCCATGAGAATATGGGACCTAAAGACAAGTCAGGCAGTTGATGCTTACCTGCCATCTTGAGCAAGGAGAGAAAGATGGAGTTGTGGTTTGGGATTTCAAAGAGCAGGAAGGCAATTCACATGGAGATAAAAAATGCAAACGTTTGATAAACAAATGTTTTTTGGGGGCCATCTTTAACAAGGGACACAGAGAGGGCTTTGATGAAATGGGTCTTGTTAGGTTCCTCCCTGTCTACCACACTCTATATGAAACAATAGTTATCTATAATGATAGCTCTCTTCCTGGAGCAGCCCCTCTATCTAAATTCTTTAATATATATACACTAGAGGCCTGGTGCACAAAAATTTGTGCACTGGGGGGGGGGAGGGGGGGCCCCCAGCCCGGCCT
>NW_005359840.1:5517170-5521969 GCF_000412655.1 Myotis brandtii
GCCATCTTGGCTGACAGTTAATTTGCATAAGGATATGCTGATTAGCCAATGGGAAGGGTAGCGGTCGTATGCCAATTACCATGTGTCTCTTTTATTAGTGTAGATATATATTTTTTTTATTGACTTTTTACAGAGAGGAAGGGAGAGGGATAGAGAGTTAGAAACATCATCGATGAGAGAGAAACATTGATCAGCTGCCTCCTGCACACCCCATACTAAGGATGTGCCTGCAACCAAGGTACATGCCCTTGACCGGAATCGAACCTGGGACCCTTTAGTCTGCAGGCTGACGCTCTATCCACTGAGCCAAACTGGTTAGGGCTATCTAAATTCTTTTAGGCAGCTAAGGGCAAGGTCAAAGGTTTTTCCTTTGTCTTTAATTTCTTAAAAGTAACCAGCCTAAAATGATCAATATCCCAAAGAGGCATATTTTATGGTGGCAAACTCTGCACGCCTTTAACTTTGAAACTTAAGTGAAAATCTTCACAGTCCTGAAGATAAGTTTGTTGATTGCTCCATATTTCATTTTAAAACAATCACTCCTAAGAACAAGTCAGTTCAATTAAACAGTTATGTTTCATTTCAGGAGCCAATGATGCAGGTGGGTTCCCAAAATTATTTTTTAAGCAAGCAATCAGTTATTTCATAAGAGACATTTCTATCAAAACAAAAGGAAAAGAAAGGTTAATGACTGGAGCAAATTATGAACCATTTTTTGAGCCTAAAGCACATTCAATAAAAAATATTTCTACATGTCAAACTCAGAGCATCTTTTGGAGTTGGAACTATCTCTGATGATGGAACGGGGTGTTCAGGTAAATTTTTTAAGTGGCTTATACACCAAAAGGCATGAAGATTGTTTGAATATGAGTTTGTATTTGTGACAGGCAGTCAGATAGGTATGAGCAGAGCAGGACAATAGGCCAGGTACAGAACCTCACCAGGGCAGAAAGTCCTGGACACCTAGCTGTTGGGGTCCAGCCCCAGCAGGTCCAGGGGTTCCCAAAGGTGTGGACAGAGTCGGCGAAGAAGGAATGACACGGAGGCAGCGTTCAGTTGATCAGCATAGCGAGGTTCTCTTTTTATTCTCCTATTACATCTGTATTTATACCAGTTGATTTTAATCCTATCCATTCTATTCCAAAGGTTAAGGTGGTTGTTATCTCCATTCCAAGGTCACTACTCTGTGGTGGGCTGTTTCTGTTTCCCGCGACCCGCACGGGAAAACGACAGGTTCTTGAGCGGAGGAGCTGGGGATTAAGAAAATAAAGAAAGACCATGATGCAGAAATAGATTTTAAGCTGGGGCCAGGTGGGCGCCATCCTCTCTGATGGAGAGGCGGCAAAGAGCGCCTGAGCCACACAGCAGGTTTATTTTAAAGGCCTAGATTTACATATTTAGTTCCGCCCCTGCCTGATTAACATGTCCAGCCTTATTGGGGAAGCATGTTCCTAGGGCGTGGCTCTGCCTAAGCTCTGAGTTCAGCTGACAATAATTATAAGAAAATGCCTAGGTGCCTCCCAGGCGGCCCTCTACACTACTCTATTGTCCTGTTAAGCTACAAGGAAGTAACTAAAGGAGATTATCCTAAGTAAAGATTATGTAGTTTAAGCGTGATTGTTCGTAGTTGAAGTGATTACCTGCCTGGCACTTAGTTAAGGGGTTTTATTCCCTTCCTTAGTCCTGTTAATTCCTAACTCCAGGAAAAAATCCCTACCTGGGGAAACAACCTTTCTCGGAGAGGTGACCTTGGTTAAAACACATAGCGTTAAGAAGGGGAGCAAACATACTAAGAACAGTATGCCATATACACCAGGTCCCTTGAAACATATGCTGTGCAGATGTTTCTTTCCTGCAGCGACTGTGTCAAGCAGCAAGGCTGGATCAGCTTCCAGCACCTAGCAACGGATACCTAGCAACAGGCAGAACTGGGAGAGCAACAGGCAAGAACAGGAGATAATGGACGGTCTCTGATACTAGTAAATCAGCTTGAAGAAGAAAGCAGTTAACACCCCTCCAAGGGGTTAAAAGGAGCCCTAGCCCAAACCCCAGGACGGCTCTTTGGGCCACCCACTCAAATCATATTTTCAAGTGTACTTTCATTTGCTTGCTAAGTAAACTTTCTCTTGCATGTTTGAGTCTTGCCTCTGAATTCTTTCCTAGCCAGAACTCAAGTACCAAGGTCTACTTTCCCCATTTACATGTTGCTTTCTCTGAAGTTTATATCAAGTTGCAGTGTTTCAGAAAGAAAGCACCTTTATTTTTCAATGATTTTAAGACAAAAGTGGTAGAAAAATAAACATTACTAGTAGTTTGGATAGTTGTAACCGAATATCTGGGGAAACTAGACGAATTCAAGATTTAATCAGCTTATAGGTAAAAACAAAACCTCAAGGATCATTGCCCTGGATGGTTTGGCTTAGTACTGAGCATCAGCCTACGGATTGAAGGGGCCTGGGTTCAATTCCTGGTCAAAGGCATGTACCTCAGTTTCAGGTTCAATCTCCAGCCCCGGTCAGAATGTGAATGGGAGGCAACCAATCAATGTCTCTCTCTCTTTCTCTCTGTCTCTCCCTCTCTCCCTCCTCCCTCCTTTTCACTCTCTCTAAAAACCAATGGGAAAAATATCCTCAGGTGAGAATTAAAAAAAAGAAAAGATAATTAATTGAATAGAATCTGATATCCACAAGTGTGTTATAGTTTCTATTGAAGCATAGTTTTTCTCTCTTAGACAACCCAAATTTTTACAAAAAATAGCCAAAATAAGACTAATTTATTTGCAAAATAAATTAGTTTAAATAAACTTGACCTGATTATTTAAAAAATACAACAAGACTAGTAATTGATCATATAAATGAGGAGATAGAAGGCGTGTAGGCAGTCAGAGATGGGACCATGGGAGGGAAGTAGAATGGGAAAGTCCAAGAATAGCAAGATGCAGCTTACTGATTGCACCCTGTTATGAGAAAAACCACAGAGACAGACCAAAGGACCTAGAACTGGACCCAATTAGGTGGGAAAGAAGCCTGCTTGAGGGATATGTGAGCTTTAAAATATATGGATGTTGCTAAAACAAAATTCTTTGAAATGACCAATCAGGAGCTAGCAAAGCATATATCTACCCCTCCCCCTCAACAAAGAACACACTCTCTTCTCTCTCTGGTGCACTGGGTTCCTGGCTCTCCTGTGGCAGGGGATATGCTTCCCTGCGCTCACATGGCTTATGGCCATATGGGACTCCACACATGGACTGATGGACTTTCATTAGCTTGAATGCTGAACTACACCCGGCTGCAACATGGAACGGAAGCTCTGGACACTGGCCTGCTTTTGGCTCTCCTGGAACCCCAGCTGCACCTTTTCCAGGACTGCCTCAAGGGGCATGGGACTGTGGAACCTGAGGCAAAGTAGCTTCATTAGCAACCCACTTTGGGCCCCCTCCCTGACTGCTGCAGGGAGTCTATCTCTCAATAAATTTTGCTTCTGCCGACCATCTTTGTCCACAACCTCATTCTTTGATTTTTGCGAGACAATGAACTCAGACCCAAACAGAAATTTTGGCATCATAGTCTCTTATAAATCTGCTGTGCTTGAATTTTTTTTTCATAAGAAATGTCTAGATTGAACGTTTAACTGCCTCTCCAGGATAAGAGGTTAAGCTAAATGCTTGCCATTAGACTTTGCTTGCAATGCCTTTAGATTTAGGTTATTCTCTCTCTTCTCAGGGTTCCAAAAATATCCTGAGATTACTGCACCTGCCAGGAAGTAAACTTTTTCACTCACCTGGTAAGGTTTCTGGGAATTCTATAAGCAAGATATCATGCCAATTTTTCTAAGGGGCTTTATATTGGCCTACAAAGTCAATCTAGCTCCTTAAAGCTATTTGTCCATATCTGAATCGATGCATGTGTCCCTCAAACATGGCATTCCAGACAAAACCTTGGTAATATAACCAGTTTCCAATTGTGTCCTATTATAAGGAGAACAGATTCTTATTGAACTTATGCAAATAACTATATTGCCATGAAAATAAGAATTCTAAGAGCTTCCAAATACCAGAGAAATCAGGTTAGCAAAAAAGGATAAGTGTTTCCATTCTGCTTACAAAGGTATAATTCACCAAATTGCTGTAATTTATAGGTAGCTTTGGAGAAAAAAAGAAAAGTTTTCTTAAATCTGCAGAAATAAAACACTAAATTCAGAAATATTTCAAATAAAATTATAATAATTTTCATCAGTTTGTTCATTCCCACATAATCAATTCTTATTTATCTTAATTTTTTGTTAGCAGGATTATGAAGCCATCAGGGTTTTTTTGTTACAGTTCTGCAAATGTTTACCCAGTTCAATGGTATATAATTTAAAGGTTATCAGGAACCTGTATTTTGGTGTCAGAATTCTCTCCACAAATCTCTCTGAAAATAAAATATATTTGCAAAAGCATCAGAGCAAAAAAACAACAACAAAAAATACTGAGTGTGAATGACAAAAAATTTAATGGCATGGTTAAAAATACGATTCATTAAAATGCAATTGATGGAGAAATTTGCTTATTTCCGCAACACAACATTTTATGATAACAACTATAATTACAAATGAAAACATTACAACAGGACATTTTAGATTTTTAGAAAATTTATATAATTTTTGGAACATTTATATTAATAACAATAACATATATGTATACAAATACAACATTATTATCATTTCTTTTTTTAAAATATTTTTATTGATTTCAAAGAGGAAGGGAGAGGGAGAGGGAGAGAGAGATAGAAACATCAGTGATGAGAGAGAATCAC
>NW_005359840.1:5523860-5525984 GCF_000412655.1 Myotis brandtii
TTCCTGTGGTTCTGGGTGATGTCCGTTCCATCTTTTAGTTGTATTTTTGAAGTGGTTGCTTGCGGCAGCAGTCTCCGGTGTTTACCTATGCCGCCATCTTGGTCTCTCCTATCATTTCTTAATTGGCAATGTCTCCCATGTAATTTTAGCATATCAAATATGCCTAATTAGTTTAATATCTCCCTTTTATAGAAGAGAGAGATCCTTTGAAATCTTCCAATGACCCTTTTGGAAAAACTCAGAATTATTTTCAGATAGAGAAAAATACAATATGAAATTTGAAATTTAGGAACTTTGTGAAAATATCAAAAGTTTTGGACATTTGACTATAAAAATTACTGATCATTTTGAAACAATACTTAATTATTCATTTTACCAAAGTGACAACAAAATACTTCAATGACAAATACATACAATTACATAATTCTTAGCAAAATTTAGCTCTTATTATTGAAAAGATTAAGTTTTGCTAAGTAATTAAGGACCTGATTAAGACAACATAAAAAGAAAATTATTTGATAAAATACAACATTTTTGCTTTCTAGGTAGAAAAATTTTCACAGTATTTTATCAGAAGCAGACCAATAGTTTAGGAAAACTTAGTCCTTTTAACAGAGAGAGAAAGAGAGAGAGAGAGAGAACCAAACTCTTATTTTCTATCAGATTACCTTTGATATTAAAACTCAATTAAATTTATTCAAATCTTAATCAGTTGTGATTATGCATAAACCTCCATTTTTCTTCCAAAGTTTCCAAAGATTTCAACTCTTAACCTCTACAACTTCCGTGCTGATTTTTGTTCTCTTTTTTCTCTTTTCTATTTTGCCTCTCTTAAATTTTTCCCCCTCAATGAAATATATTTCTATTCCTTATACTTTCTTTTACTGAAAACATATATCCTACTTACCTTGCATTTAAAGTTGTTTCCCTTATTATTCCTAGTTGTTTTAATTAAATATATGGGGATTTTTAAACCTTAAAAGTCTTAATTTCTAATGAAAACTAAATAAGTAATTGTGAACTCTTATATCAGTATATTTTAGACTCCCAAATTCATGAATACATTTTATAACCTCTAGAAACATAGGTTTCTTAATAGTATATTTTTTAAGCAGGCATAAGATGCATTTATTAATAGATGCAAATTGACTTTTTAGTTGTTCTGTAATTAGAAGTCAAAAGTTGGTAAACTTAGACTTATTTAACAATTAACATTTCAGTATTTGATCTTATTTGGAAATGATCTAGATATTCAATAACTCCATCATTTAACTTAGCTTAGCAAAACATTAATGTTTCAAGTTACCAAAAGATTTTGGGAAATGATTCTTAAGTACATATATGATGTAACACATGATTTTTGCTAAAATGTCTTACAAAAAAACTTTTTATACTACTTACATCTGTTTAATTTAGATTACTTATGAAAACTTTATGAAACACAAGATAAAGTCAATTATTACCACAAGTTATTTTTCCCACTAATGAATTTGTAAAAGTGATAAAGTGAATTTATTGTAGTAAACCCAGGTAAAATAAAAGTATAATATTTAATATTTATTATTCTAAAGACTTATCTGCTTTAATTAAATCAACAAACTACAACTAGTTTTTATTTACCAGAGACTATTCCAGATTTTACTGCCTATGTTTTCTTTTAGAATTTTTATGGTTTTGAGTCTAACATTTAAGTCTTTAATTCATTTTGAGTTTATTGTGTGTGACATAAGAATGTGGTCTAGTTTCTTTCTTCCTTCCTTCCTTTCTTTCTTTCTTTCTTTCTTTCTTTCTTTCTTTCTTTCTTTCTTTCTTTCTTTCTTTCTTTCTTTTTCTTTCTTCCTCCTTCCTTCCTTCCTTCCTTCCTTCCTTCCTTCCTTCCTTTCTTTCTTTCTTTCTTTCTTTCTTTCTTTCTTTCTTTCTTTCTTTCTTTTTTTTCCATGAAGCCCAGCACTCAGACCATGACGGCTAAGAATGAGGACCTTTGCCTTTTTGTCAATCTGTAACTTGATTAACCAGACTAGCTGTAGTCCCAAGTAATCATTAGGCTCTCATTGTAATCTCTGCTCTTTAGTTTACTAAATTTCTCCAAACTGAGGTAAATAAAGCAAACTTGTCTGGGACCCT
>NW_005359840.1:5526015-5535938 GCF_000412655.1 Myotis brandtii
TATATATATATATATATATATATATATATATATATATATATATATATATATATATATATATATACACACACACATATATATTTATTTTAGCCCTAGTCGGTTTGGCTCAGTAGATAGAGCATCGGCCTGCAGAGCAAAGGATCTCGGGTTCGATTCTGGTCAAGGGCAGGTACCTTGGTTGCAGGCTTCTCCTCTGCCCAGGCCCTGGTCTAGGCATGTGCAGGAGGCAACCAATCGATGTGCTTGTTTCTTTTCTTTTTTTTAAATATATGTATTTTTATTGATCTCATAGAGGAAGGGAGGGGAGAGAGATAGAAACATCGATGATAAGAGAGAATCATTGATCGGCTGCCTCCTGCACGCCCCACATTGAGGATTGAGCCTACAACCCAGGCATGTGCCCTGACTGGGAATCGAACCATGACTTCCTGGTTCATAGGTCGATGCTCAACCACTGAGCCATGCTGGCCGGGCTCGATGTGTTTCTCTCACATCAATGTTTCTGTCTTTCTCTCTCTCTTCCACTCTCCCTAAAAATAAATGGAAAAATATCCTCCGGTGAGGATTAACAAAAAAACAAACAAGAAAATTTTTAAATTGATTTCAGAGAGGATGGGAGATGGGGAGAGAGATAGAAACATCACTAATGAGAGAGAATCATTGATCAGCTTCCTCCTGCATGCCCCCTATTGGGGGTTGAGCCTGCAACCTGGGCATGTGCCCTTGACCAGAATCGAACCTAGGGCCCTTCAGTCTGCAGGCTGACACTATCCACTGAGCCAAACTGGTTAGGGCTGGGACCCTCTAATGTTATGGGGCCAATTAGAGTTGCTTTGAACCACTCAGCTTTTGGAATTGCAATATTAAAACCTTTGTTTTAAACCCATCAATTTTCTTTTTATTTATCTCCTTTTTAATAGCCATCTAAAGATTTCCATCGTGCTAAGATGAATCCTGTGAGTCACCCACTTCTGTTTCCTCTCCATGCAATCCCTATTAATATTTGTCTTCTTTATTCTTATTTCTGTCAACACCAAAAATATCCAAATCTATAGAGAATTTTTATGAAGTTTACCTGAGCCAAACTCATGAGATACCGGGAAGCAATATCTCAAATGCTCCAGAGATGATAGTTTTGCAGTTCTTTTTATACATGCAGAATTAAGGAGGATACATTAGGGAAGATTACATAAAGGTGGGAGAAAGCAAGACTGGGAAATCTCAATGATTGAATTACAAGATAGTTAACAAGATTATGTGCTCCTTGGAGGATCGTTATGGCTCCAAGGGGTCTGGAAAGAGTATTCTTTTTAACATTTTAAAGGTGTGTTAACTTAGATGCACAAAAGAAGTGCAAAAGGCTTTGCTTAAGGCAAATATAAACCTTTCACAGACCCGGGTCTGACTATGCACCATGACCTTCCCAGTTAGGAATTTATGATCAGATCACCCTGTGAGGTTACTTTCAGTTACTGAACTTGTCAGATTTATTACACAGTCCTTTTTCATTCACAGTTCCATTTTTTGGTCATAAATTAATCTGAAGGAGGCATTGATGACCAAGCATTTAGTTGAATGGTGTGGTCTTATGGCACTAAGAAGTTGCCTTCCTAGGAATTCCCTGTATCAATGTTGTCTTGTTGTAATGGTGGACCACTGGGGATAGAGCAGTACCATAACAATGGGATGTTGAGTTGAGGCCAAAATTTTCAAAAAGAGAAGAGCATGTAGATGAAAAGCTTTTGATATTATCACTCAAATTGTAAAAAACTTTCTGGATCTTTTCTAGCCTGTGAATTATCACATCCAATTTTGTAGCCCATCTCCTTTTTCTGTATTTTGCACCTAGTTTAACATTTCTATAACCCATAAAAAGTGGATTAAAAGTTATACATTTTTAGTAATAATTTACAGTTGGATGATACAGAAAGAAAAACACAAAGTAAAAGCATAACTATTACTGTGATTAATATCATTATCAGACAGGTAAAGACAATCAAACAATTGGTTTCTAACTTCAACATCATTCTGTAGGTATACAGGCCTTGTCTTGGTCTTGGAATAGCTGTTTGCCTCTAATGTCATTGGCTTCTTATCCTTGAGGAGTCTTTGATGTCCTTTGTAGATGGAGGTGAGTGTCAGAGCCTAGGGTAGATGTGCAATTGTAGTTAGGCACTTTATAATGTCACCTCCAATGAGGTTGGAGAGTGCCTTTTACTTGACGCCTTTAACAATAAACAAAATTTCCAGGCAACAGTCAATGATCTTTAAAGTCTTTGTCCCCAGGACTCACTGTGAAAGAAATGCCAATTTGGCATTTTCTTGAAGTAACTTTATCAAACCTTGGCAACAGTATAAAACATCTCTTTTTAATAAAGTCAGCTTATAAGTTTCTTTATCTAACTTTAGTCCAGCTTAAATCACTATGATGCATGAAGTAATATAAAAAAAAAATAAATTAAAAATGGGGCTGGCCAGGGAGCCTTCTTGGGTTTCCCATAGTCCAAACTATGTGTTTAATTCACAATCAATGTTTGTGAATTAATATACCCTAGAAGGTTTGTTTTTTTATCTCTTATTTTCAATGCTTCCCATGCAATTTAACATAACAAATAAGCCTAATGAGTTTAAAATTTCTCTTTTTGAAGGAGAGAAAACAAAACTGTTGAGGTTTTCCAGGGGCCTTCTGGCACACTACAAAGTTATGCATACATCTATTGAGATTTTTAAGCCTTAAAACCTTTATTTCTAATGAAAACTAAGAAAAATTTGTGAAGAAATTTTTAACCTCTAAGAATCTAAGCTCTTTTTATATTGAAATATATATATATTCAGAGGGGAAGGGAGAGGGAGAGAGAGATAGAAACATCAATGATCAGAGAGAATCATTGATTGGTTGCCTCCTGCACACCCCCTACTGGGAATTGAGCCAGCAACCCAGGCATGTGCCCTTCACTGAAATCGAACCCAGGACCCTTCAGTCCGAAGGCCAACACTCTATCCACTGAGCCTAACTGGCTAGGGCAGAACCTAAACTCTTTTAACGGCAAATATATTTTATAATTTTGGAAACATATGCCTCCTCAAAAACAGACAAAACTTACATTAATAGATCCAATTTTATCTTTTAGTTTTTCTGTAATAAGAAACCCAAGTAGGTAAACATATGTATAGTATGTTTTTTTCTATATAATTAATGTTTATTTTTGGTAAACTTGGGTAAAATAAAAACATGTCTGCTTTACTTAAACCAATAAACTTAAATAATCTTTTATTTCCTAAGGATTAGTGTTATTAATTCTTTTTTTCTTTTCTTTTCTTTTTTTTTTTTTGACAGGCAGGGAGAGAGAGAGAAGCATTCATGTGAGAGGAAAACATTGATCAACTGCCTCCTGTATGCCCCTTACTGGGGACAGAACCCGAAACCTGTGCCACAACCTGGAATCAAACCAGCAAACTTTCCGTGCTCAGGACAATGCCCAACCAAGTGAGCCACACTGGCCAGGGCATAAGGATTACTCTTAGATCATGTGAACTTGAAAAGCATTTGAGTTAATTTCTATATTTTTGATTTATTATATTAATTTTAACAATACCATCTGACCATCTGAAAGTAGAAAATTATCTCACACTTACAGCACACACACACACACACACACACACACACACACACACAGACTTGTTAGCCATGAGAAAAAAATCTTACTAGTTTATGAAGAAAAGTTGTATACTAATTTTATTTTGGCAGCTGGGATAAGAAGACACAATTTGTATCTGTCCTTGAAAAGTTAAGTTCAAATTGACTTTCTCCCTTCAAAAGTAAAGACAATTGTTTTTAATACCTCAAAAAATTAGTTGGCACCTAAACATCATAACTTGATCCATTTATTAGAATACTCTTTCTTGAAGCTTTTAGAGAAAAAAAAATATATGCTTTCTATTAATTCTGCCTAATTATATAGACAGCTTTTTCTAATTTGCACACAAAAAATTAATTTAGAAATATCAAAGATTCTCATTTTAGCCATCTTCTTGCAGGAGCATTCATGGGAAGCTGACTTTTGTGGGGTTTGTCAGCCTCAGAGGACAAATTTTCCATGTAAATTTTAGTTTACCTTTCAGATCTATAGGGCCTAAGAAAACTTCTAGGAAAAACATCCGTATTTGCTCATCTCTGGAAGAGCCAAATGTGGTAGGTAGCCCTATTGGACTGCTTATGTCCTAGAGAAAATTTTTTTCTCAGGCAATGTCACGAACATTCTTGGGTAGGGAAAGTATGTGTCCTTTATCTTTCAGAGCTAAAGAGAGTTCAATCCCTCCTTTAACCAGCAAAGATTTTACGACTCATAGTAAGTGATTCAATAAAAAGCCAAAATTAGAAAAAGCCTCCCATTTTGCTTCTCCTTTCCCTGGGTTACCTTAACTCTTATCCACCTTGAGGATTTTCTAAGAATACCTCAAATAGATTCAGGACCAGCCACCTGAAGCAGGAAGCTCTGGAACTCTAAGAGAAAAAACATTCAAGTTTAGCCAACATATAGAGGGGAGTCTATGGGGCACAATGGGCTCCTGCTGGTATCTAGCAGCGGGGTCTGGTTTCAAAGGGTGGTCCTGGGTGGGCTTCTTAAGAATCCTGCTGACTATGCCAAGTAAACATTAGTGCAAGAAACATCAAAATCTATAGGAATTTTTATAAGAGTTTCTTTGAGCCAAACTGATATGTCAACATGCCTGAAAGCAAGATCTCAAATGCTCCAGAGAATGATATTTTGCAGTTTTTAAAATTTATTTTAAAAAATCTTTATTGTTGAAAGTATTACATTTGTCCCCCTTTCCCACATTGACCCCTTCTAGCCCACCCCTGATCCCACCCCAGTTCTTCACCTCCCTATTGTCTATGTACATAGGATATATATTTGGTTGATCACTTCCCATTCACCCACCCACTCCCATCTTTTCTCTGAGATTCGGCAGTATGTTCCAGCTTCTATGTTTCTGGATCTATTTTGTTCAACAGTTTATTTTGTTCATTAGAGTCCACATATGAGTGAGATCATGTGATATTTGTCTTTTTCTGACTGGCTTATTTGGCTTATTCCAGGTCCCACCAGGCTATCTCAAATGGTAAGAGATCCTTCTTTTTCACTGCTGCATAGTGTTCCATAGTATAAATGTACCACAGCTCTTTTATCAACTGATCTGCTGATGGGCGCTTGGGCTATTTCCAAGTCTTAGCTATTGAAAATTGAGCTGTATGGACATAGTGGTACATACATTCTTTATGATTGGTGTTTTGGGTTTCTTTGGATACATTGCTAGAAGTGGGATCACTGGGTCAAATGGCAGTTCTGTATTTAATTTTTTGAGAAACTCCATACTGTTTTCTACAGTGGCTACACCAGTCTACATTTTCACCAGCAGTGTACTAGGGTTCCCTTTCCTCCACATCCTTGCCAGGAGTTTGTTGACTTGTTAATGGTAGCCATTCTGACAGGTGTGAGGTGATACCTCATAGTCATTTTAATTTGCATCTCTCAGATGATCAGTGACTTTGAGCATTTTTTAATATGGCCATCTGTATGTCCACTTTGGGGAAGTGTTTATTTATGTCCTTTGCCAATTTTTTAATTGGATTGTTTGTCTTCCTTTTGTTAAGTTGTATGAGTTCTTTAAATATTTTGGATATTAACACTTTATTATATGTATCATTGCCAAATATGTTCTCCCATACAGTGAGCTCATTTTTCATATTGTTGATGGTTTCTTCTGCTGTGTAGAAACATTTTATTTTGATGTAGTCTCATTTGTTTATTACTCCTTAGTTTCCTTTGCCCCAGGAGATATATCAGTAAACATATTGCTACGAGAGAAGTCTGACATTTTTCTGACTATGTTTTCTTCTAGGATTTTTATAGTTTTGTGTCTTACATTTAAGTATTTTATCCATTTTGAATTAATTCTTGCGTATGGTATAAATTGGTTGTCTAGTTTTATTTTTTTGCATGTATCTGTCCAATTTTCCTAACACCATTTACTGTCTTGACTCCATTGTATGCTCTTGCCTCCTTTGTCAAATATTAATTGAGTATAATGGCTTGGGTCAATTTCTGGGGTCTCTGTTCTGTTCTATTGATCTATATGTCTGTTCTTGTGCCAGTATCAAGCTGTTTTGAGTACAATGGCTTTGTAATATAACTTGAAATCTGGTATTGTGATTCCTCCAACTTTGTTCTTCTTTCTCAAGATTGTTGTGGCTATTCGCAGTCTTTTATGGTTCCATATAAATTTTTGGAGTATTTGTTCTAGATCTGTGAAATGTGCCATTGGTAATTTAATAGGGATTGCATCTAATCTATATATTGTTTTAGGTAATATAGACATTTTATTGATGTCATTTATACCAATCCATGAACACTGTATATTCTTCTACTTGTTTATATCTTCCTCTATTTCTTTTTTCAATGTCCTGAAGTTTTCCATGTACAAGTCTTTTACCTTCTTGGTTAAGTTTATGCCTAAGTATCTTATTTTTCGTTGTTGTTGCAATTGTAAATGAGATTGTTTGTTTAGTTTCTCTTTCTGAGAGTTCATTATTGGTGTATAAAAATGCTATCAATTCTGGGTGTTAATCCTGCTACACTGCTGAAATCATTTATTAAATCTAGTAATTTTTTGGTGGAGTCTTTAGGGTTTTTTATGTACAATATTATGTCCTCTGTGATTAAAGAAAGTTTTACTTCCTCCTTCCCAATTTGGATGTCTTTTATATATTTTTCTCTTGTCTGATCATTGTGGCTAGCACTTCCTCTACTATATTGAATAAGAGTTATGAAAGCTCACATCCTTGTCTTGTTCCTGTTCTTAGGGGAAATGGTTTTAGTTTTTGCCCATTGAGTATGATGTTGGCTGTAGGTTTGTCATATATGGTCTTTATTATGTTGAGGTATGATCCTTCTGTTCCCACTTTGCTGAGAGTTTTTATCACAAAAGGTGTTAAATTTTGTGGAATGTTTTTTCTGTCTATTGATATGATTATGGGATTTTTTTCTTTCAATTTGTTTATGTGATGTGTCACTTTTATTGACCTGCAAATATTGTACTAGCCTTGCATTCCAGAAATAAATCCCACTTGGTCATAGTGGATGATATTTTTAATATATTGCTGGTCCAATTTGCTAATATTTTGGTGAGGATTTTAGCATCTGTGTTCATCAAGGTTATTGGCCTGTAATTCTCTGTCTTTGTAGTGTCTTTAACTGGTTTTGGAATTAGGATAATGCTGACTTCATAAAAGGAGATTGGACGTGTTCCTTCCTTTTGGATTTTTTGGTAATAGTTTGAGGAGTATAGGTGTTAGTTCTTCTTTGAATGTTTGGTAAAACTCCCCTATGAAACCATCTGGATCAGGACTTTTGTTTGCTGGGAGTTGTTTTTTTTTTTTTTTTTTTTAATAATACTTCAATTTCATCAATTATTATTGGCCATTCAGGTTTTCTTATTCTTCCTGATTCAGTTTTGGAAGATTGTATTTTTCTAGGAATTTGTCTATTTCATCCACATTGTCCAGCTTATTGGCATATAGTTGCTCATAGTATTTTCTTATATTTCTTTATGTTTCTGTGGTGTCAGTTGTTACTTTACTGCTTTCTTTTCTGATTTTATTTATTTGGGTCCTCTCTCTTTGTTTCTTGATTAATCTGACTAACAGTTCATCAATCTTGTTTATGTTTTCAAAGAACCAGCTCTTGGTTTCATTGATCTTTTGTATTGTTTTTTTTAGTCTCTGTGTCATTTATTTCTGCTGTAATTTTTATTATTTCCTTCCTTCTACTTACTCTGGGATTTTCTTGTTGTTCTCTTTCTAGTTCTTTAAATTATAGGGTTAAATACCAGGTAGTTTATTATTTATTTTTTCTTGTTTTTTGAGGTAGGCCTGTAGTGATATGAAGTTCCTTCTCAGGACTGCTTTTGCTGTGTCCTAGAGATTTGAGGTTATTTTGTGTTCATTTATATTTGTTTCCAGATTTTTTTAAATTTCTTTCTAGATCTCATTGGTAACCCATTCATTGTTTAATAACATGCTATTTAGCCTCTGCGTGTTTGAATGTTTTTGAGTGTTTTTACTGTATTTGATTTCTAATTTCATTCCATTATGATCTGAAAAGATGCTTGATATGATTTCAATATTCTTGAACTTGTAGAGACTTGTTTTCTCTCCTAACATGTCATCTATCTTAGAGAATGACTCATGTGCAGTTGACAAGAATGCATATTCTGCAGCTTTGGGGTGAAATGTTCTACAAATGTCAATTAAATCCATCGGATCCAGTGTGTCCTTTAGAGTCACTGTTTCCTTGTTAAATTTTTTGTCTGGAAGATATATTCAGTGAACTAAGCAGGGTGTTAAAGTCCCCTACTATGACTGTATTGCTGTCTATCTCTAACTTAAAGTCCTCCAGAAGTTTTTATTTATTTATTAAGGTGCTCCTATATTGGGTCCATACATTTTTACCAGGGTAATGTCCTTTTGTTGAATTGATACCTTTAGTATTATGTAGTGACTTTTATTGTCTCTTGTGATGGCCTTCTTTTTGAAGTCTATTTTGTCATATATAAGCATTGACACCCCAGCTTTGTTTGTTCATTTCAATTGGCATGGAACATTTTTTTCCCATCCGTTCACTCTCATTCTGTGTGTGTCTTTTGTTCTGAGGTGGGTAGGTTTCTTATAGACAGCGTATATTTGGGTCATGTTTTTGTATCCATTTAGCTAACCTATGTCTGTCTTTTTATTGGAGCTTTTAATCCATTTACACTTAAGATTATTATTATTATTATTATTATTATTGCCATTTTCATTCTGTATGCCTATGTTTCTTTCTCTATTCTTCTCATTACAGTAGTCCCTTTAGCATTTCTTGCAGTGCTGGTTTGGTGGTGAAAAACTCCTTTAGCCTTTTTTTTTTTTTTTTTAATCTGGGAAACTCTTTATTTTACCACCTATCCTTGCTTCTCATTACCTTGAATACTTCATGCCATTCCCTTCTGGCCTGTAGAGTTTCTGTTGAGAAATCAGTTGACAGCCTTATGGGAGCTCCTTTGTAGGTAACAAATTGTTTTTCTCTTGCTGCCTTTAAGATTCTCTTTGTCATTAATTTTTGGCATTTTAATTATGATGTGTCTGGGCAAGGGCCTTTTGGGGTACTTTCTGCTTGGGACTCTGTGCCTCCTGTACTTTGTGCCGAGCCAGCTCAGCTAAGGGTTTGCAAGCCTGAGGGAGGGCGGTGAAGGATGAAGAAAAGACAAAGAGAATAAGCTGGGTCTAGGTCAGCGGTTCTCAACCTGTGGGGTCACGACACCTTTGGCGGTCGAACGACCCTTTCACAGGGGTCGCCTAAGACCATCCTGCATATCAGCTATTTACATTAGGATTCATAACAGTAGCAACATTACAGTTATGAAGTAGCAACGAAAATAATTTTATGGTTGGGTCACAACATGAGGAACTGTATTTAAAGGGCCAGAAGGTTGAGAACCACTGGCTAGGTGGATCTTCCTGTGCCTGGCTGAGGCCACAGAGAGAGATCCAGACAGCAAGCTGAGCCTTTATTTTATAGCCAGAGGTAAACAAGGTAGTGGTCACCATAGCTACAATGTTCTTGTGAGTTTCACTTGTTTTGGCAGCACTTGCTACATTTTCCTCAACCCATTAGCCACCCAGATAAGATCTAGGGAGCATCATAAGGTCAAGCCTGATTATGCTAAGAGTGCTGTGCCCTCTAAGCTGGGACTTGTTTGTGGCTTTGCCAACAGGTCAGTCCGAGGCTTAACCCTTTGAGTGCCAACCAACATCCTAGGAACTATGCTAAAATTGCCAAGGCATTTTTGCTGATTTTACAGCAGTTTAGGAAAAAAATTATGAA